>NC_067248.2:97590092-97892605 GCF_019359855.2 Lolium perenne | reverse complement strand
GCGCCAACTCAATGAGATGATAAATGTTGTCGGATGAAACATGGCGTTTCTTTCAAATATAAAGAAATATCTGAAGTCTTCAATTCTACGCGTATGATAATGAATAGCTCAAGGTTATTTTACATATACTAAGATCCATGATACATCAATCTTTTTAATGCGGAGAACGAGTCTATATATGTTTTTTGGTACCTAGTCCATGTTTTGTTTTCGAAATCGGCTCCACGCAGTGTTCACTAAAATAGGCGCAACTTTGTCATATGAAGTCCGTTTTAAGTACTCAAATATTCAGAAAAAAACACATATATATGAATGGATGGATATTCACTAAAAATCAAGGTAGGATGGCTGCCGTACCGCCCATGCTTACAAATGAGACATTGATGGGGTCGGACCGCGTCCATTTTTTTTTTCGCGCATCCACCAAACCATTTCAACGAAGCGCCAAAACAGCGGCGAAAATAGCTCGGGTTGCCGCCTCCAATTTTCAAATGTTCGAATTTCCGATCTTATCCTTTCATCAAAACGTCCCAGGCGGTTCTTCTCTTGGCCAAGGCCAATCTCACCCCAGCCATTAAAACATACCACCGGCACGAAGCGCCGAATCCCACATCTCTCACGCGTCACACACCGAATCGGAGTATCTCGCAGACGACGGCAGTGCACCACCGTCCCACCTCGCCACCACAGCCTCCTGACCAGACGCTGTAGTGTCCGAGAAGACGTTGTCAAGCAAGCCGGAGCCGCTTCCCCTACGAAGGCGCACACCGCACCATTTGTGCTCCACCGTAGCCGACGCCCACCGCGCCGGATCCTGCTCAGGGACGCCGTCCACCTCCGCCGCTGCGTCGGATCTGCTTCCCGACTCCCTGGTCTACCGCACGGTGAAATGGGTAGACCCGCGCCCAACCGGTCCACCGCGCGAAACCAAAGCGTAAAGCCGTCCACTCCCCATGCGAAGGTTGGTGTTTAGCCGCTTCCGTTATGCATTTCATTTCCGAACATCAGTGTCGTGCGATCTGGGGTTTCAAGTTTACTTTTCCTACAATCTGTTTGGTGCTATCTGGTATGTTTGTAGTAGAAGTCAAGCCTGCAGAGTGATTAGTCGACATTATTAAACTGCATGTTTATAAATCTTGTAATCATCAATTGGCATGCACAGGGAAATCATTTATTTTTGATCTACGCTTTATTCCTTTTTGAGCTATCATCTACTTGCTACTACTAATTTGCCCTTCTACTGCTCTACTCAAAGTTCCATGATAAATCTCGTTAGCATTTTTTTCTAATGCATGCTAAAGATACTGTAGTAGAGTACAAAGAGGGCCGGAGAGAAAATATAGGCATCACCAGTGAACAATCAAACACCTCTCCTGTCTCCATCGATAACAATCATTTTCTTATTCAGAACTTGATCCTCTTGAACAAGAGTACGAGGGAGACTGAGTAAAGAGGATGCCCTTGTCAAGCACCCTACTCCACCACCCAAGGTGATTGCTCGCTCTTTTCATTGGCATTATTGTTGCATCTTCAATAACTGTGATGTATCTGTCCAACCCAGCCCAAGTTATAGCATTATCATCTGCTCAGTTAACACATAATAATAACATATGTTTCATCATGTCTTGGCTTGCTGTTCTTATGTTCCATAATCGTATCAAGCATGTATATGATTTTGTTGATTGAAGTACCGTTTATCTCTGGCAGGCATCAGGGACTTCACGTAAGGACGTTTCAAATACCAACAAGGTGAAGAACATAGTTCAACAGGAAGATCAATATCTGCCAGCTCACCTAAAAATAAAAAGGGTTCAAGCTGGTCATGTCGGATCACAAACAAATGCGATGAAACGAGTAAAAACAAGGTCTCAGACTCAGAGTCACTCTAATCTAGTTGAAAATGATGACCAGGCAAAAAAATATTGTAATGCGAAACACCAACATAAAAAGCTTCGACCTAACCCCACATCGGTTGGTCTAAAAGCTGTAGACGGAGCAAATACCAAACCACATGTTCCCCAGCCACTGTTGCCAATCCGATTACCCAAGAACAATTCACAGCGAGACCGGTTTCAACGGCGGGTTCTCAACACCTAACTAATCACGATCGCCGTGACATTTAGTCTGCCGGAGACAACTTCTTCCTTAAAGATGATGGTGGGGCCGAATTAGGTACGTGTTCCCTTACATGCTCCGTTACATAAATACCTTGATAGCTTGATGTAATGCTTAAATTTGCAGTTCCACCACGACCAAGAAAACGAAGGGGCCAACGACTTTGAAATCACTTAAAAATAAGATTGCCCGAATGGGAACAAGATTTCCCATCACATCGGTTATAGCAGGTATCGGAAGGCCACTTTGGATCCACAAGAATCATCTAATATAGCATCGATCACGGGCGTTTTTGTCGGGACTCAAATTCCTATCTTTCCATCATGGAAACAACACGTAAACACCCCTTCTCATTTTGAAGGTTCTGCACATGTTACATGTAAGTCATTTTCGTAAACAATACCATGTTGCTCGTTCACATTCCCTCTAGCTTTCTGTTGGCTAGCTATCTAACACATGAACGGTTCCCATTGTTGTAAGCAGACATGTCTTGAGTTTGATGATGACATGAAGAATGTAATCACTGTTATCGGGAGCATATTCTCTTCGGCGTTGCGCCGGGAGCGCCATAGGCTAAAGATGAGATACTTTGCTGGGAGGACTCCTAGCGATATTCCAACAACCTCTCCTATACTACGAGATGAGTGATGATCAATGGTGTGATCTTGTTGAGTATTGGTCTGCTCAAAAGAATTTGGTATGTTACGTGAAGACGGTGAGACAAGATCACATTGCGATTCCTTTTAAGCATGTGTCTCACAAGTCTTCATTTGTAGTTCATCGCTCGAAGTAACATGCGTGCTCGTAATAATGTACGTTTACAACAGCGTACGAGGATCTCGTAGCTTGATTGGACACCTCTCTTTGTATGGTAAGGAATGTTATCTGTACAACTATATTTAAATTAGTAAATCATTTAGAATTTATAGATGCACAATATACATCGTAAATTGATGTCTCTGTTTTATTTATATTTTTTGAAAACTTTCAATTGTCGCATGTCGGCATGTGACGTGGTTGTGAAACTAATTTATATTTTCTCTTGCGAAAATATCGAGAAGGCAAGGCAAGCATACTTTGTGAGAGTACAGACAGAGAGATGAGTCTACTTGAGCAATTCAAGGTGTGCCAGACAATGAGAAATGGTTTATTTGGACATTTTGCACGAGTGTTATTGTAAGTATTCTCTACTAATGTCAGTTATGGTTTTCAATTGTATTCAGAAATATCTTGTCATATTTGTCAAGCTTCATGCACTAGCCAACACAACCAAATGTCTGAACTGCTGGAAAGGGCTAGTACAATTCACTTATATACTTCTCAGCAATATCATGCACATTACGAATTCTACACATGGATCCATGCATATTTTTATAGTCCTGCTATTACGTGTTAGCAATAGAAGACATGTCAATATGATGTAACATGCACTTACTAAAATGAATATGCGGTAAACAGCCATGCCGGTTTGTAGGATTATTAGAGGTAGTTCATACACATGTCTTCACATTATAATCTCTTCTCTTACACATGTGTAACAACTGAAAACTCCTCGATCGACATGAAAGTGGAGCTGGCAAAACCAAAGAAAGATGGTATAGAAAAAACCCGGGAAGAATGTCTGAATTCATTTTCCAAGGTACTACAATGTCATGGTATAGCCAACAACACATTCTGCGTAATGCTGGGTTCACAACTAATTTGTCGAGGTCCAAGTCCAAGTCAAAGCCCAAGCGCAGGTTGAGGTCCAAGTCATTGTCTTTTTATGTTCTCGAGGAACTACTCAAAGAGGAACGAGCAATAGTGGCTGCACAAAGAGTAGTCATCCACCGTATAACTGCAGGATTAGAAGCAAGTCAAGCCCACAGGCAACATCACGAGAAAGTGTGGGAGATGCTGAATACCACAGTGAACAACGACGAGTCAAAGGTGTCCCTTGGTTGTGTGAAAGGGTTTGTGATGCTGAACTATTTTGTTGGTGCTTCTATCTGCACTTGTTATGTACCTGGTGGTTGTTTCCTTGGTGATGTGGATTAAATGAAAACTGAATGGATTGGATGCACCAATATTTAATCAAGGTTTAATCTGATTTGTAGTATTTTTTATATTGCGCTGCATGGGAAAAGTATAACTATTAGTTGGCCCATTGGTGACCATTTTCATACATTATTTTAGTTGATTGGTCCTTGTCCTTGTATCCCTGAAAGGAGCGGTACTACGATAAGCTACCAATTTTGCTAGTACGAGTATTTTTTAGCGCCGGCTAAATTGAAAATATCATCAGCGCTACAATCTCCCGCCAATAAAATCCAAAATATTTGTACATGGGAACTGATTTTGGTTGTGATTATGACTTGATGTGACCGTATAGTAGTGTCATGCGCATGCGGGACTGGTGTTTTGAAACATAGGAGCATATGCTCCCTCCATTTTGAAATGCATCTTACACATATTTTGAATTTCAAAAAAAATGAAACAAAAAATTCGCATGTACATCTTCTCGTGCTACGCCCTTAAAAAGTTGCGACTTGTCGTGTGACGTGTGTAAAAAGATAAAACACAGTACTAAAAATAATGCTTTTCACAAGATAAGTTTTCTCTTTTTTACATAGACCACAAAAAATATTGGTTTTTCGTGAAACTTGACGAACGAACATATATTATGAATATGTACATGTAAATTTTTTGCTAATTTTTTTCGACATTTTAAAATATGATTTTTTGGTAGAGGGAGCATATGCACCCGGGAGCCAAATTGAATTTCCGCATGCATATGACACTACTCTATGTTACTACCTTCATAATGCATAGTAACTTAGATGTAGTACTATCATGCATGATTGTTTTAGTTAGTATGTAGACTCATTCTATCTTGAAAAGTGTTATGGTAACATAGCTAGTTACCACAACCAGCTCTATGTTAATACTCCTTAGTTACTCCCACTATGAGTAGTCTAAGTAGCATGGTCTACCCCGGAAGTAGATCCTCTAACGTGCAATAGACAAGTCGGGTAAGCTACACCTCTCTAATTTTCCTTCTCCACATCTACATGATTAAGTCTAATTTGATCTAAATTAACTTCCATAATATATGTAAGCCATATGCATTTACGATAATTAGTAACAATCAAAATTATGACTATCTTTTTTAAATATTTATACGATTTTTTATACAGTAAAAATATACAGTGGTTGCTACAGTAAATACGTACAGTATTTGTTACATTTTCCTGATTTTTCTTCTACGTTTTGCACTACTTAAGCACTGTGCTTACCTGACTTGTCATCTCTACGTTAGAGGATATGGTTCCGGTCTACCCCTGGCCTTATATTACAATCACGAGTATATATTACTTGGACCATCTGTACAACATACTTTTGTTGCTCCTTGCAAAAAAAAAACATACATTTGTTGCGACTGGATTATTAATAAAAGCCGTGTGCATCACCACGATGCAGAGGCTGGGGTCATATCCCCTTTTCGAAGAAAAAAAATTACTTAGTCAAGCTGCAAAATCTCCTAGTACCAATCCCGAAATATTTCAGAAGGGCTTTTCAAAATTGATTTTCAAGATATATCATGATTATGCTCGTGGTAACCGATTTTCAACGTGATGATGACTTGATGTGACACTTGACCGTACTAGTACGGTCTCATATTTTTGTATTACTTGGACTATAGCCAAATTCGAAATCTCATTCCAGCGGCAAAACTTCCCGCTCGAAAAATACAAATATTTCACACGCCTCTAACTTCCCATTCTACCCTCGTAAAGATGACAACAATGTCCATATGCATAAGTCGGTTGGTGGGGGGTCTACCCGTCATTTTTTTCGATCACCACCTCCCTAGCTCCGAAATTCCCCGAAAAAAAATTCATTTCCCTCACTCTCTCCTCTGAGACCACCCACCGGAACTTCCCAAGTCCCTCTCTCTCCCACCTCCACGACCACCGCACCGGAACATCCCCGCCGGACTTCCCTGGCCTACCCGAGCCCTCGCGATCCTCGTCATCCGGCTGTCTGCCGGAGCCGCTTCATCGACGCCTTAATAAACCGGAGTGTTTAATCCCCGCCGAACCTCGAAACAATATACTCATCCAGCAGTCTACGCGATCGCTTCAGCTGCGGTATCGTCCACCCACCGGAGCCGCTTCGCGGATCCGTCGTCCACCGCATCGGATCTTGCTCACCGACACCGCTGTGCATGAACCGGATCTGCTTCACCGGCGCCGTGCATGATCTAAACTCTTCTCTTGTCCGCTTTTCTATTGCTTGCCTGCAAGTTCTTGTTTAATCTTGGGGGAATCTGTTTGTGCTAACGACGCGCCGTTACGTTTTTGCAGATGAGATGAGTAACCATGAAGTGTAATGGCCGTCTCTCCAACCCCAAGTAGCACATGTAGCGTACTTCATCACCGGATCTATCAACCCCAGGAAGATCTGCTGTGACTCCCACAGAGTGCTTCTCCTAATGTAAGTCCCTTGTTTTAGCGCCATGTTACGGGTTAGGATGCTTGTTTGTACGAAGCTCTTTTAGTTCATTCCTAGCTATGACCGTAACATCTTGCTATTTTCTACTTCATTGCTAACTTTAAGCGATTGAACATTTTGGTTTGCATTCCCTGCTCTGTAGATGTAGCCATCATAACTTCTATCTTGCTCAGTCGTTGTTACAAAAATTATACTGTAGGTATTATAGTAACATCCTGCTATAATTTAGTTCATGGCCAATTTTAAGTAATTGCACATGTTGGTTCGCATTCCCTGCTCTATAGCTTTTGGCATCGTAACTTCTATATTTGGTTTACATTCCCTGCTCTGTAGATCTAGCCATCATAACTTTATCTTGCTCAGTCGTTGTTACAAAAATTATGGCCTGCTACTATGTTGTTTGTGCCAATTTTTTACTCCATGAACATGTTGGCTTGCATTCCCTGTAGGTGATGCCATTGTTTTGTATCTAGTTCATTGTAAGCTAACAAAGTAAGGACTTAGTTTGGCATGCTATCACTCTGCTATCTAGCCTGTAGTACAAATAAACTTGTCATACTACTAGATAATAATTTTGCGTGCCCTCTTGTTCTTCAAAAGCTGCATTATTGACTTGTTTCTCGACTTGGCATGACGCTCACATATGGAAAGCTGAACATATTGGTTTGCATTCCCTCTTATACAAGTTCACGGGTGATCCCACTATATTACATGCTCTGGTCCATCCTAAGCTCAAGCATTAACTATCCTCTATGTGTTGCTCATTACAAGTTTATATCCCGAAACATCTTGATTTGCATCCCCTTCACTATAAGTTCAGGAGTATTATTTAGTTCACTTGGCACATGTTGGTTCACATTCCCTCCTCTTTAGCTTTTGCCATCGTAACTTCTATTTTTGGTTTACATTCCCTGCTCTGTAGATGTAGCCATCATAACTTCATCTTGCTCAGTCGTTGTTACAAAATTTATAGCCTGCTACTATGTTGTTCATGCCAATTTTGTACTCCCTGAACATGTTGGTTTGCATGGGACTCGACAGGTAGTAAGTCTCTTTGTTTCATTCTAACATGCTCTGTTATATTGGTACATTTGTTGGTATGCGGCATGCACTCTTTGTTTGCTTATTGTGCGCATTACAATGATCTTGTTATAACGACGAAATGATGAGTTCCAAATTCTTTGCCAAACAATATTGTAGTGTCTTTGCCTTTCCATTGTTGCTGTCTTAACTTGTAATGTCTTTGTTTCAGATATAGGTGCTGCATGGACAACTTAAAAGATTGCCGGATCGCTTCATTGTATTGCTAGGTTTAATTACCATTCAATTTCTCTGGGTTCTGTAATATTTTTTTCAATGCCTTGCAGCTGATGTAATATTTAGTTAGTTTTTATAGTTCTTTCGCGCATTTTTTCTTTGGTCCTTGTGGTAAGTGAGGCTATCCGACAGAAATCAATGCTGCGTAAATATTCTCAGTATCTAAATCACGAATTCCCATCCCTTAAACGGCCCAATTAAGCGAAATCACATATGTGCCTGCCCGCAAAATCCTAAAGCGCATATTATGCCTAAGCATATAAACGACAACTAAGCGGGCTGGCCCACTTACTTCTTTGGCCAGCCCATTTGATTTACGGTGGACCCCACACTAATTGGGCTGGCCCACTTGCTTTAAGGTGGACCCCACCAACTACCGGGCCGACCCACTAATTAGTTGGGCCAGCCCATTGCTTTTGTGGACCCCACATAATAAATGGGCCGAGCCCTTTAAGAGGAAAGTGGGACCCACTGTGTTTTTGGCCCGGCCCACTATCTTGTTGGGCGGCCCACTTGCTATATGGTGGACCCCACATACTAGTTGGGCGGCCCTTTAACGGGAAAGTGGGACCCACATGTGTTTTTTGGCCGACCCACTATCTTGTTGGGCGGCCCACTTGCTATATGGTGGTCCCACATACTAAATGGGCGGCCCTTTAAGAGGAAAGTGGGACCCACTGCGTTTTTGGCCGACCCACTATCTTGTTGGGCGGCCCACCTGCTATATGGTGGACCCCACATGGTAATTGGGCCGGCCCTTTACCGGAAAGTGGGACCCACTGTGTTTTGGCCGACCCACTATCTTCTGGGCCGACCCACTTGCTATATGGTGGACCCCACATACTAAATGGGCTGGCCCTTTAACAGGAAAGTGGGACCCACCTGTGTTTTTGGCCCGGCCCACTATTTTGTTGGGCCGGCCCACTTGCTGTATGGTGGACCCCACAAACGAAATGGGCCGACCCTTTAACTGGAAAGTGGGACCCACCTGTGTTTTTGGCCCGGCCCACTAGCTTGTTGGGCCGGCCCACTTGCTATACGGTGGACCCCACACACTAAATGGGCCGGCCCTTTAACAGGAAAGTGGGACCCACCTGTGTTTTTGGCCCGGTCCACTTGCTTCTTGGGCGGCCCGATTCTTGTAAGGTGGACCCCACATGTTAAATGGGCGGCCCATTTAAGTTTTGACCGATCAACCTTAGAGGTTAGGCCCGGCCCACGTAACTAATGGACCAGCCCGGCTATATAGTTGACCGGTCAAACTATGTCATCTGGCCCGACCGCTTAAGACGTGGCGAGGCCTCGTGTGGGCCTACCATCTACCACGGGGTTTCAGCAGGTTAACGCCGTTAACTTAGCGGTATAATCTGCGCCACGTGTCAGTTTGCATGACGTCAGCAGTCAACGGGCTCCCGAAAACACTTCCGCAACGGTCCGATTTTCCGTGGCGGAAGGGCGCCCAAGCGCGACGGACCGAAAAAATCGTCGTTGGACTTTGCCTGACGCAGTTTCGACAACGGAACCCATATCGTCGGGTTAGGCCCATAGGCGACGAAAAATACCCCTTAGCGGACGATTTTGAGACGTTGTCTATCAGAACTTTTCTTGTAGTGCATAAGCATGGACTTTGTACTTGGCTTACCACGCACCAAACATGGTCATGACTCAATATTTGTGGTAGTGGATAGGTTCTCTAAAATGGCACATTTCATACCATGTCATAAGAGCGATGATGCTTCACACATTGCTTCGTTGTTTTTCAGGGAAGTGGTTCGCCTACATGGGATACCGGCAAGCATTGTGTCGGATCGAGACGTCAAGTTCATGAGTTACCTATGGAAGTCGCTCATGGCGAAGTTTGGAGTGAAGCTCTTGTTCTCATCATCCTCGCACCCTCAAACCGATGGACAAACCGAAGTGGTCAATCGAAGCCTCTCCACACTCCTCCGCACACTTGTGAAGACAAATTTGAAGTCATGGGAAGATTGCCTACCCCACGCGGAGTTCGCCTACAACCGAGCCAAGCACTCCACAACCGCAAGGAGTCCCTTCATGGTCGTCTACGGATTCGAACCTCCAACGGCACTCGACATCCTTCCACTACCTCTTCATGAAAGAACGAACATGGACTTCGACGAGCGCACCACCGCCATGAAGAAACTACATGAAGAGACAAGAGCAACCATACAAGAGCATGTACTTCGCCAAGCCAACCGCCTCAACGCCAAGAAAAAGGAACGCGTGTTTGAAGAAGGAGACCTCGTGCGGATCCACCTAAGGAAAGAAAGGTTCCCGCAAGAACGCAACTCCAAGCTCAAGCCAAGAGGAGATGGGCCTTTCAAGGTCCTCAAGCGCATCAACAACAACGCCTACGTCATCGACATACCAACATCAAAGTACTTGGTGAGCAACACCTTCAACGTCTCGGATCTTTCACCCTATCATGGAGATGAGGAGGAACAAGAGTCGAGGACGACTCTCTCCCAAGGGGGGGGAGATGATGCGGGGTGGCCTTCGGACACCTCCTCACCAAGACCAACAAGTCCCCCAAGTGGACCCATGACTCGGGCTCGAGCCAAAGCAATACATGACAAGGTGAACTCGCTCCTCACTACCCTCGACCTAGATACCCCATTGGATGGAATGCTACCTCATGCAGAGACACTTTGTGTGATTAGGTACTTGGAGCACCAAGGCCCCGGAGAGGATGAGACGTCATGGTCAAGGGAAGGAGAGGAGCGAGAACACGGAGATGAACGTGGAGCCGAAGCCGACGTCGCCCGAAGAGCGCCAAGGAAGAAGAGGACGCCGGCCGGTCCAGGACCCGGTCAGACCGGCCCCAAGACCGGGCCTCCCGGTCGAGACCCGGTCAACCGGGCTAAACCGGGCCAGCTCCCTCGTGCCGGACGACAGCCGGGACCCAGGACCGGATTCTTCGCGAGAATCCCGGTTGGCGACCGGTCGACCGGACCCGGGACCGGACAGCCCGGTCACGAGCCCGGTCAGACCGGACCCACGACCGGACAGCCCGGTCCCAGGCCCGGTCTGACCGGACGCCCAACCGGATCCGACGGGAATACCCCACCAAACTGCTTTGACTTATCCATTCGCGTACCTGTTCGCCCTTGCTGGCTGTGCTTGCCTATTTAAGTAGCTGGGACCCCTCCTTTACTCTTTAGACTTGTTTAGAACTCAAACCTACCTTTGAGCTTAGTCTCCCTTGGGTATCATCCCTCTGTAATCAAGGCACCTTGGTTGTTGACTTTGATCTTGTTGAGTGAGATTCTAGTACTTGTTACTCTCTCTCCCTCACCAAGCTCATCCTCTCCAATCCCAATCTCTCTCCGGGAATTCTGCCTCGTGCCTCTTCCACGGAGATTCTATTGGCGTGGTCCATCGAGCCACGGAGGTAAGCATCGGGTGTATCGGGTTGGTGTGCGTGCGTGAGTCTCGGAGTTCATCGTGTTCTTCGTCCCCCTCGCGTTTTCCCATCTCTCCCGCTTGGTTTCGACGTCAATCCGCAAGATCGGGCCACACACGGGGTCTTAGACCACATCACTTGATGTCCTCATTCACTTGACGCTCGGCCTTGGAAGCTTGGTGAACCAACTCAACCATGTTGGAGTATTGTTGGAACTCCACAATCTTCTTGATAGGGTAGTTGAGGCCATTGAAGAACCTAGCGATGGTTTGGTTCTCGGACTCTTGGATGTTTGCTCTCATCATGGTTAACTCCATCTCCTTGAAGAATTCCTCAACGGTCTTGGTGCCTTGCTTCAACTTTTGTAGCTTGTTGAAGAGATCGGTCTTGTAGTGTGTAGGGACAAAGCGGGCTTGCATTTCCTCCTTCATGTCTTCCCAAGTATCAATGGGAGGATCACCCCTTTCTTCCCTAAGAGTGACAACTTGTTCCCACCAAGTGTTGGCATAATCTTCAAACTCGAGCGAGGCCATGGCTACTTTCTTGGCACCGGAGTAGTTATGGATGCGGAAGATCTTGTCAACCTTGAGTGCCCATGAAAGGTAGGCCTCGGCGTCTTCTTCACCCTTGAATTTGGGCATGTTGAACTTAAGCTTTCCATACATATTCTCTTCATCTTCCATGTTGCAGCGGCGAGGACGGATGCCTTCATCTCTTGCGACTTGAGGTGGTGGAGGAGGTCTTCCACGACCAACCATAGCATTGGGTTGGCGTTGTAGGTGAACACTAGCTTCACTTGGCTCATGTTGAGGATGTTGTTGCGGGTCTTGGCGAGGTTGTTGGCGTTGCCCAATTATGGCCCTCTCATCTTGATCATGTTGTGGTTGCCCTCGGCCCCTTTGGTCATGGCGAGGATGATTCCGGAGATCACGCCTTGGTTGCTCTTGACGACCTTGTGCGGGTGCATGTGGCGCCATGTTGTGGAGGACGTTGTCTTGAGGATGGTCGTCATACCCATGGTGGGCATGGCGAGCCGCTTGATGACGATCTTGGTGAGGAGCTTGTTCTTGTGGAGGTCGTTCATGAGGACGAGCATGGCGATGGAATTCACCTCTCCTTGAGTTAGAGCGAGAGTCTTCTTGACGAGCATGTGGTCGATGAGGACGAGGATGGTCTTCATGCCTTGAGGAGGAGCTTGATGACGAACGGTGGCCATGAGAATAGTAATCTTGTGACGAGCTTGATGATGATGAAGTAGAGCGGTGTCGGCGATGACGACCCAAGTTGGTGATGGCGCGCTCGAGGTTATCCATGCGTCGCTCCATGTTCGCATCATTGGCCGCCATTTGGCCATTCAAGTTGTCCGTAGCTTCACGGAGGAGAGCCAAGTCTTGGTTCACCGTGGAGAAGTTGTGAGCCACTTCTTCATATTGTTCATCGATGCTAGTCTCGAAGAGTGATAGTTGCTCCTTGAACTCTTGGCATTGAATCCATAGGTTGTGTTGAGTCGCCAACCTCTCGGTGTTCCGAAGGACTTCTCCATCCCTTGTTTCATCTCCACTCCTATCCATGATGGAAGAACAAGAACTATGTTGTATGTGTTAGTGGAAGGAGACTACCTCGCACTCTTACCAAGGTAAGATAGTATTGAGGCAATCAACCAAGCCGAAAGTAAGATCAAGTGTATCGGGGACACACGCAAAACCACACGCAAAAGCTAGCAAATATGGTGTTAGGTGAGTATTGTGGAAAGCCAAAAGACAAATCCAAGATCAAGTATGTTGTTAAAAGTGGATGAGGTCCAAAAATCCAAATGTCAAAGTGCGATCACTATAAACACGGAAAAATGTGGAACTCACACACGAGATAAGCGGGGTTAGTGCAACCAAGGAACGAGCGGAAAAGTGTATGAAGCCCGAAAGCAAGGTTGCTCGGTGTCACACTAACACAAGGAGAGGCAAAGCTTTGGTTGCAACATGAGAGACAACAAGATTCACACGCGGCCTCTCTTCTCCTATCTCTCTTTGCTTAAAAGCTTTTTCTCTCTTGTATATGGTGGCACTTGCACTCGTTTTTATCTTTGGTGGCTTTTGTGGACACTTTTGTATGTATGGGCGTATGGATGTATGGTGCTACTTGCACTCTTTTTGTGTTTTTGGGGCTTTTTCACGCACTATGTTAGCGTTAGCCTCGCTTTTGCTATCTTGCCACACGAGTGTTTGCTTGGGTGCCTTACTCAACGCGACACACACACCTCACAATGCGGGGCCACGTGCAATGTCTCGCAACACTAGACAAGCAATGCTCGATGGGGTAGATCGCAAAAGGAAGAGGGGTTACAAGGGGAAACCTGCAAGTTATACCTGCGATGGTGGTGGTGGTGGTGGTGGTGGTGGTGGAGATCGCCGGATGTCGAGGTCGAAGGAGGCGTTGCGTGGCCCGGTCGGGGGCCCGGTTGGACCGGCTCCTGGACCGGCTCGGCCGGTTGTGTGGCCGGTTGACCGGCGTCTGGACCGGCCCGGCCGGTCTGTAGCCCGGTTGACCGGCTGCTCAACCGGATTGCTCGGGATTGAGCTTTCTCTCTCCTGTTCTTCACGAAAACCAAGCCAAATCGACCAAATCGAAGGGAAACGATGGAATTGGAGGCTAAAAGTTGGGGAAATAGTAGATCAAGCACAACAACACCAGATCCACGGACCAAAACCACTCAAAACTCAACCAAATCACAGATCGGTCAAAAGGCACTTTAGGGCTATTTTTTGGAAAATTTTCTAGAAACGAAATCGGGTGGGTGGAGGGTCAAATCCGCGGGAACCAAAGGCTGCTGATACCATATGATGAGGTCTAAGACCCCGTGTGTGGCCCGATCTTGCGGATTGACTTTGAAACCAAGCGGGAGAGATGGGAAAACGCGAAGGGGACGAAGAACGCGATGAACTCCGAGACTCACGCACGCACACCAACCCGATACACCCGATGCTTACCTCCGTGGCTCGATGGACCACGCCAATAGAATCTCCGTGGAAGAGGCACGAGGCAGAATTCCGGAGAGATTGGGATTGGAGAGGATGAGCTTGGGGAGGGAGAGAGAGTAACAAGTACTAGAATCTCACTCCACAAGTTCAAAGTCAACAACCAAGGTGCCTTGATTACAGAGGGATGATACCCAAGGGAGACTAAGCTCAAAGGTAGGTTTGAGTTCTAAACAAGTCTAAAGAGTAAAGGAGGGGTCCCAGCTACTTAAATAGGCAAGCACAGCCAGCAAGGGCGAACAGGTACGCGAATGGATAAGTCAAAGCAGTTTGGTGGGGTATTCCCGTCGGATCCGGTAGTGCGTCCGGTCAGACCGGGCACTGGACCGGGCTGTCCGGTCGAGTCCGGTCTGACGGGCCTGTGTGACCGGCTGTCCGGTCTGGAGTCCGGTCGACCGATGTCGCCAACCGGGATTCTGCGAAGAATCCGGTCCTGGTCCGATCGTCGTCCGGTACGAGGAGCTGGCCCGGTTTGCGTCCGGTTGACCGGGTCTCGGCCAGGCGTCCGGTCGTGGGGCAGTCTGGACCGGGTCCTGGACCGGCCGGCGTCCACTTCTTCCTTGGCGCTCTTCGGGCGACGTCGGCTTCGGCTCCACGTTCATCTCCAGGTTCTGCTGCTCCTCTCCTTCCCTTGACCATGACGTCTCATCCTCTCCGGGGCCTTGGTGCTCCATGTACCTAATCACACAAAGTGTCTCGGCATGAGGTAGCATTCCATCCAATGGGGTATCTAGGTCGAGGGTAGTGAGGAGCGAGTTCACCTTGTCATGTATTGCTTTGGCTCGAGCCCAATCATGGGTCCACTTGGGGGACTTGTTGGTCTTGGTGAGGAGGTGTCCGAAGGCCACCCCGCATCAACGACCCTCAAGACCAAGTACGCCATCAACATCAAGGATAGGATACCACGTCAAGGACATGAAGACACTCTAGAGTCGAGGACGACTCTTTCCCAAGGGGGGGGAGATGATGTAGCCCCGCTCACCGACGACGCTACACCAAGACCAACAAGTCCCCCAAGTGGACCGATGACACGGGCTCGAGTCAAAGCGCTACATGATAAGGTGAACTCACTCCTCACTACCCTTGATCTCGATACCCCATTGGATGGGCTGCTACCTCAGGCCGATATGCTTTGTGTTATCAGGTATGAACCTCGAGAGAAGGACAGCACAGCAGACCCGAAGATGGACAAGGAAGAAGGAGAAGAAGAGTCCCGGTGAAGGACGCCCCTCGGGGCCGGCAGCTGCCGGCCTCAAGCCCCGGCACTGCCGGCCTGCCCACCCCGGCACTACCGGCCTCCAGACCCCGGCACTGCCGTGCCCTCCAGCTGAAGACTCGACGAGAACCAAGACCGGCACTGCCGGCCTCGAACCAGCGGCACTGCCGGCCCCATCGGCACTGCCGGCCCATCCTCACCGGCACTGCCGGCCCCACCCCTGTTGACTTCATCTCAACCGTCGATTTCGTATCCATGGACCAGGATAATTTATGTAATTCCGACTTTACCCCTGTACGAATCTGGGCCTATAAATACCTCACCCCTTCCTCCAGATTAGGGTTAGAGATGAACTAAGAAGAAACTTGAGCTTTGCTCTTACCCATGTGGGAAACCCTAGATCTATGATCTTGTATCCACCCGGGCTCCTTATCGAATCCTATTGTATCTCTTTGGTGACTTCTACCAATCTTAGTCTTTTGCTTGCACTTCTACCTATTTGGTCTTTTGCTTGCACTTCTATTGAGTTTGGTCTTTTCACCCTTCTAGATTCATAGGATCTTCGATTTGTCGATCTCTTTGCGGGACTTCTACCGGAATGTCTTTTCTCGCAACCTCCATCGAGTAGGTGTATCGGGCCTACGAGAGAAAACCGGTTTGTGTGCGTGTGTGAGTTGTATCCCCATGAATTCTTCCCAGTGTTCATCGTGTTCATCGTGTTTATCCTCCTCCCCCCACGAAATCCACCCAAATCCGTGAAGATCGGGCACATCCCCGGGCTTAGCCTTCATCAGGGTGCCTTGATACAAAGGGGATGAAACCCTAGGGAGACAAAGCTCAAAGTCATGTTTAAGCCTAAATCTTGTCTAATCTCAGATCTGAGCCAACTAGGCTATTTATAGTAGGGGGCGAAGGGGTAAGTTACACGCTGAAAAGTATTGCTGTGCTGAAGTTCGTGGTGGTGGAAGTTCCGGCCGTCTTGGGCGGAAGTTCCGGTCAGGGGCGGAAGTTCCGGTCCTGGGAGCCGGAAGTTCCGGCCCGGCCGGAAGTTCCGGCCAAGTTCCGGTCAAGTTCCGAAATTGGCCCGTTTCCTTGCAGTAACATCCAGGGGCATTTTGGCGGACTTTCGGAACTTGGGCGGAACTTGGGCGGAAGTTCCGAGTGGGCGGAAGTTCCGGTCCCTCGGGGCGGAAGTTCCGGCTGGCTCCTCTTCTCTGGGCGCGGGACGGCATCTTGGAAGCATCTGGGAGGAATCTGGCCGGAAGTTCCAGTCCTGGAGGGCGGAAGTTCCGGCCTGGGCGCTGTAGCTCCATCTTCATCATTTCCAGCTCTCCCTCCATTGGCTTGGTCTCCATGGCTTGTGCCTTGACCGATGTACCTGATTGAACATAGTGTATTTGCATGAAGTAGCAAGCCGTCCAAGGGTGTGTCAAAGGCATAGGTAGAGAGGAGCGAATTCACCTCTTGGCGTAGCGCTTGGGCTCTAGCTCGTGTCATTGGACCACGAGGAGGGCTTGTTGGTCTTGATGTAGTGTCGTTGGCGAGCGGGGCTACATCATCTCCCCCCCCTTGGGAAAGAGTCGTCCTCGACTCTTGCTCCTCCTCACCGGTGAGGTAGACGGGAAGGACTTGTATAGGTGCCCTTGTGTCCTTAGGGATGCTCGTCGTAGTGCGGGCGTCTTTGTTGTAGTCCATAACGGGTCTCCCATGTAGTGGTGGAGGGGCCAAGTCTCGGTCGAAGAAGAACAAGGGGAAAAACAACTTGCAAAAGGAAAGCTTGTGGATGCCAATTTGGTGACCGGCGAACAAGAGGCTCTCAATCAAATACGAAGCATCAAGTCGTTTCTCCAAAAGGCATTGGGCAAAAATGGTGATCAAAAGAGTGTCGATGTATCCAAAATTTGGTGGGGCAAAAGTTTGTGCATGTAAGAGTTTGGTTTGTAAAGTGTCAAAAATGTGATGTGTCGTATTGTCCCACACAAATGGAACAATCAAAAGGCAAGTATCGGCGGCAAAATTTGGGGCAAAATTGTTATGTGCAATGGCAAAGCTATGGAGACTTCTAGCTTGGGAAAGTATGGTTGGCGTGAGCCGATTATGGGTATCCTCAAGTGTCAAAGAATCCATTGCAAATGCCAAAGATGAAATTAGAAATCCAAAGGAGAGCAACTTTTTGTGTAACTTGTGGCACAAGGTGCATAATGTGTCTCTCACATGTATGACATGATCCTTGAGATTCTCGGAGTGTATGATGATATCATCAATACATACAACAACCATTGTGCCAACAAGATGTTTCAAGATATGTTGCGTAAGAAGCAAAAGAGGTGATGAGGAATTGGACCAAACCGGAAGCTCGACAAGAAGCGTCGGAAACACATGAGGGTGAAGGCTTGTGGGAACATACCCTTTGGTGTGAGTCCCGCGGGTTAGGTCCTTGATGGGGTAGCTCTCAATTGCGCGTTTCGTGAGCTCATGCTCCGTAGCGGTGGAAGTGGTCGTCCGTGTACCTACACATGGAAGAAACAAGACAAAAAGCGTGTGTGCATGGTAGATGAATACATCATCCATCATGATGTTCCATGTCTTGTGCACATCACCATTAGTGTCAAGCAAGATAGTATGAAATGCATGGCGATGGTGCATATGGCAAGAAGGTGCATTCATGGCATGTGGTAACTCATGATCATCAGAAATTGAGAAGGCTATGGGGGCCATCTCGTGAACAATAAAATAAGCATTCTTGCATTCCAAGCATAAGAAAGAGCAATTGTTCACAATCTTGGATGCAAGGATCATGGAGCGGTGTAAACATTTGGGGCAAAGCATGTGAAAGCTAATGTCATCATTGTTGTCGACAACCCTATGGAAAGAGCAAGTGTTCATCAAGGGTGTCACAACACAAGCATGAGCATAATCATTATCATTGCAAGCAAGCGGAGCAAATATGAAACTCTCATAGCATGGCATGTTCATGGTATCACAATCAATCAATTTCACATGATCAACAATGTTATCAAGCAAAGTATCACATGGGAATATGAATGAAGCATGTGACGTAGCAAATGTATCATTAAGATCATGCATGCACTCATAATTCATCATGTCCACTAGTGGGATCATGGCATCATCAACACCTATGTTGTTACCTTTGTAGGCCGACTCATGTGAAGTAGGTGTTGTGGAAGTAGGAGGATCCATGTGGTCGACATGTCCATCTTGGAGCAAGCATGGTGAGATATCATCATCTTCATGCACCATGTACATTTTCTCCATGAGCGGGAACTCATCCTCCATGGAACTTTGTGTATCACTCATGTTGATGAGGTCTAAGACCCCGTGTGTGGCCCGATCTCGCGAATGACCCAAGAATCAAAGGGGGAAAGAGAGGGAGAGGCGGAAGAACACGAAGAACGCGAAGAACACAACGCACACCAACCCGATACAATCGATACTTACCCTCGTGGCTCGATGGACCACGCCAATAGAATCACCACGGGAGAGACTCGAGGTAGAATCCCGGAGTGAGAGATCGGTGTTGAGGATGGAGGTAGGTGAGGGAGAGAGAGTGGGCTACACTAGAATCTCACTCACATAGATCCAATCATCCAACATGGGGTGCCTTGATACAAAGGGGATGAAACCCTAGGGAGACAAAGCTCAAAGTCATGTTTAAGCCTAAATCTTGTCTAACCAGCTATGGGGGCGAGCTGGGGTCTTATATAGGCATACAAGGCAACACGGGTCGAAAAGGTACAAGTAGTTGGGTCAAACCCGACGAATCCGGTCACTGAGGGCAGTTGGACCGGGCTGGACCGGCCCATCCGGTCCAAACCGGATCCTGGACCGGGCGGTGACCGGGCGGGGCTTCGGGTGCCCCGGGATTGCGTCCGGATGGCACGAGCGTAGAATCCGGTCGAAACCGGCCGGGCCGGTCAGGAGGCCGGTCAACCGGGCCTGTGACCGGGTGGGCCGGTCATAGGGCCGGTTGACCGGGCCTGGGACCGGCTGGCCTTCCTCCTCCCGCCTCTTCTTCCTCTTCCTTCTCCTCTTCTTTCCTTCTTCTTCTTCCTTCTTCCTTGCACCATGGGGGTTCCTTCTCTCTTGGTCCTTGTCGATGTCGGTACCTATAGATATCATGATGATAGGCATGAGGTACCATTCCATTCACATGGGTGTTGAGATCAACCATAGAGAGGAAGGAGTTCACCTTGACATATATGGAGGGGTTTTGTGTTGTTGGTCCACTTGGGGGACTCCTTGGCAAAGGTGTAGCGTCGACGATAGGCGGGGATGCACTTGTCGGTCTTGAAGCGGAGGTGTCCAAAAGCCACCCCGCATCATCTTCCCCCCCTTGGGGAAGAGTCGTCCTCGACTCTTGCTCCTCCTCACCGATGAGGTAGACGGGAAGGACTTGTATAGGTGCCCTTGTGTCCTTAGGGAAACTCGTCGTAGTGCAGGCGTCTTTGTTGTAGTCCATAACGGGTCTCCCATGTAGTGGTGGAGGGGCCAAGTCTCGGTCGAAGAAGAACAAGGGGAAAAACAACTTGCAAAAGGAAAGCTTGTGGATGCCAATTTGGTGACCGGCGAACAAGAGGCTCTCAATCAAATACGAAGCATCAAGTCGTTTCTCCAAAAGGCATTGGGCAAAAATGGTGATCAAAAGAGTGTCGATGTATCCAAAATGTGGTAGGACAAAAATTTGTGCAAGTAAAAGTTTGCTTTGTAAGGTGTCAAAAATGTTGTGTGTAGCATTGTCCCACACAAATGGAACAATCAAAAGGCAAGTATCGGCGGCAAAATTTGGGGCAAAATTTTTATGTGCAATGGCAAAGCTATGGAGACTTCTAGCTTGGGAAAGTATGGGTGGCGTGAGCCGAGTATGGGTATCCTCAAGTTTCAAAGAATCCATTGCAAATGCCAAAGATGAAATGAGAAATCCTAAGAAGAGCAACTTTTTGTGTAACTTGTGGCACAAGGTGCATAATGTGTCTCTCACATGTATGACATGGTCCTTGAGATTCTTGTAGTGTATGATGATCTCATCAAGACATACAACAACCATTGTGCCAACAAGATATGTCAAGATATGTTGCATAAGAGGCAAAAGAGGTGACGAGGAGTTGGACCAAACCGGAAACTCGACAAGGTAAGTCGGAAACACATGAGGGTGAAGGCGTTGGGAAACATACCCTTTGGTGTGAGTCCCACGGGTTAGGTCCTTGATGGGGTAGCTCTCAATTGCGCGATTCGTGAGATCATGCTCCGTAGCGGTGGAAGTGGTCGTCCGTGTACCTACACATGGAAGAAACAAGACAAAAAGCGTGTGTGCATGGTAGATGAATACATCATCCATCATGATGTTCCATGTCTTGTGCACATCACCATTAGTGTCAAGCAAGATATTATGAAATGCATGGCGATGGTGCATATGGCAATAAGGTGCATTCATGGCATGTGGTAACTCATGATCATCAAAGATTGAGAAGGCTATGGGGGCCATCTCGTGAACAATAAAATAAGCATTCTTGCATACCAAGCATAGGAAAGAGCAATTGTTCACAATCTTGGATGCAAGGATCATGGAAGAGTGTAAATGATGCGGGGTGGCCTTCGGTCACCTCCACACCAAGACCAACAAGTCCCCCAAGTGGACCAATGACAAGGGCTCGAGTTAAAGCTCTACACGACAAGGTGAACTCGCTCCTCACTTCCCTCGACCTAGATACACCATTGGATGGAATGCTACCTCATGCCGAAACCCTTTGTGTCATTAGGTACGTGGAGCATCAAGATCACGGAGAGGAAGATACGTCATGGTCAAGGGAAGGAGAGGAGCAGCTGATCGAGAAGATGTACACGGAGCTGGACCCGACGTCGCCCCAAGAGCGCAAGGAAGAGAAGAGGGACGGCCGGCCCAGATCCCGGTCAGACCGGCTTCGACTGGCCAAGCCACCGGTCCCCAACCGGTCTGACCGGCCTCCTGACCGGGCAGCCCGGTCCAAACCGGATTTGGCGCTCGTGCCATCCGGGCAACATCCCGGGGCCTCGGGACCTCGTCCGGTCGGCGCCCGGTCACAGGCCCGGTCAGGACCGGCCCGCCCGGTCACAGGCCCGGTCTGACCGGCTCCTGGACCGGCCTGCACGACTTAAGTTATGTTTTCGGCCCGAACTTACCTTTTCGGCCTGTGTCGCCTTGTAAGACTATATAAGCACCCCAAGCACCCCTTTAGCTCTTTAGACTTGTTTAGAACTCAAACCTACCTTTGAGCTTAGTCTCCCTTGGGTATCATCCCTCTGTAATCAAGGCACCTTGGTTGTTGACTTTGAATTTGTGGAGTGAGATTCTAGTACTTGTTACTCTCTCTCCCTCCCCAAGTTCATCCTCTCCAATCCCAATCTCTCTCTCCGGGAATTCTGCCTCGTGCCTCTTCCACGGAGATTCTATTGGCGTGGTCCATCGAGCCACGGAGGTAAGCATCGGGTGTATCGGGTTGGTGTGCGTGCGTGAGTCTCGGAGTTCATCGTGTTCTTCATCCCCTCGCGTTTTCCCATCTCACCCGCTCGGTTTCGAAGTCAATCCGCAAGATCGGGCCACACACGGGGTCTTAGACCTCATCATATGGTATCAGCAGCCTTTGGTTCCCGCGGATTTGACCCTCCACCCACCCGATTTCGTTCCTAGAAAATTTTCCAAAAAATAGCCCTAAAGTGCCTTTTGACCGATCTGTGATTTGGTTGAGTTTTGAGTGGTTTTGGTCCGTGGATCTGGTGTTGTTGTGCTTGATCTACTATTTCCCCAACTTTTAGCCTCCAATTTCATCGTTTCCCTTCGATTTGGTCGATTTGGCTTGGTTTTCGTGAAGAACAGGAGAGAGAAAGTTCATCCCGAGCAATCCGGTCCAGACGCCGGTCAACCGGCCGCACAACCGGCCGAGCCGGTCCAGACGCCGGTCAACCGGCCGCCCAACCGGCCGCACCGGTCCAGGATCCGGTCCAACCGGGCCCCCGACCGGGTGACGCAGCGCCTCCTTCGACCTCGACATCCGGCGATCTCCACCACCACCACCACCACCACCACCACCACCATCGCAGGTATAACTTGCAGGTTTACCCTTGTAACCCCTCTTCCTTTTGCGATCTACCCTATCGAGCATTGCTTGTCTAGTGTTGCGAGACATTGCACGTGGCCCCGCATTGTGAGGTGTGTGTGTCGCGTTGAGTAAGGCACCCAAGCAAACACTCGTGTGGCAAGATAGCAAAAGCGAGGCTAACGCTAACATAGTGCGTGAAAAAGCCCCACAAAAACACAAAAAGAGTGCAAGTAGCACCATACGCCCATACATACCAAAGTGTCCACAAAAGCCACCAAAGATAAAAACGAGTGCAAGTGCCAACATATACAAGAGAGAAAAGCTTTTAAGCAAAGAGAGATAGGAGAAGAGAGGCCGCGTGTGAATCTTGTTGTCTCTTCCTTTGCAACCAAAGCTTTGCCTCTCCTTGTGTTAGTGTGACACCGAGCAACTATACATACACTTTTCCGCTCGTTCCTTGGTTGCACTAACCCCGCTTATCTCGTGTGTGAGTTCCACATTTTTCCGTGTTTATAGTGATCGCACTTTGACATTTGGATTTTGGACCTCATCCACTTTTAACAACATACTTGATCTTGGATTTGTCTTTTGGCTTTCCACAACACTCGCCTAACACCATATTTGCTAGCTTTTGCGTGTGGTTTCGCGTGTGTCCCCGATACACTTGATCTTACTTTCGGCTTGGTTGATTGCCTCAATACTATCTTACCTTGGTAAGAGTGCGAGGTAGTCTCCTTCCACTAACACATACAACATAGTTCTTGTTCTTCCATCATGGATAGGAGTGGAGATGAAACAAGGGATGGAGAAGTCCTTCGGAGCACCGAGAGGTTGGCCACTCAACACAACCTATGGGCTCAACGCCAAGAGTTCAAGGAGCAACGATCACTCTTCGAGACTCGCATCGATGAACAATATGAAGAAGTGGCTCACAACTTCTCCACGGTGAACCAAGATTTGGCTCTCCTCCGTGAAGCTACGGACAACTTGAATGGCCAAATGGCGGCCAATGATGCGAACATGGAGCGACGCATGGACAACCTCGAGCGCGCCATCACCAACTTGGGTCGTCATCGCCGACACCGCTCTACTTCATCATCATCAAGCTCGTCACAAGATTACTATTCTCATGGCCATCGTTCGTCATCAAGCTCCTCCTCAAGGCATGAAGACCATCCTCGTCCTCATCGACCACATGCTCGCCAAGAAGACTCTCGCTCTAACTCAAGGAGAGGTGAATTCCATCGCCATGCTCGTCCTCATGAACGACCTCCACAAGAACAAGCTCCTCACCAAGATCGTCATCAAGCGGCTCGCCATGCCCACCATGGGTATGACGACCATCCCCAAGACAACATCCACCACAACATGGCGCCACATGGTGATGCTCCCGCCCAAGGTCGTCAAGAGCAACCAAGGCGTGATCTCCGGAATCATCCTCGCCATGACCAAAGGGGCCGAGGGCAACCACAACATCATCAAGATGAGAGGGCCATAATTGGGCAACGCCAACAACCTCGCCAAGACCCGCAACAACATCCTCAACATGAGCCAAGTGACGCTAGTGTTCACCTACAACGCCAACCCAATGCTATGGTTGGTCGTGGAAGACCTCCTCCACCACCTCAAGTCGCAAGAGATGAAGGCATCCGTCCTCGCCGCCGCAACATGGAAGATGAAGAGAATATGTATGGAAAGCTCAAGTTCAATATGCCCAAGTTCAAGGGTGAAGACGATGCCGAGGCCTACCTCTCATGGGCACTCAAGGTTGACAAGATCTTCCGCATCCATAACTACTCCGGTGCCAAGAAAGTAGCCATGGCCTCCCTCGAGTTTGAAGATTATGCCAACACTTGGTGGGAACAAGTTGTCACTCTTAGGGAAGAAAAGGGTGATCCTCCAATTGATACTTGGGAAGACATGAAGGAGGAGATGCAAGCCCGCTTTGTCCCTACACACTACAAGACCGATCTCTTCAACAAGCTACAAAAGTTGAAGCAAGGCACCAAGACCGTTGAGGAATTCTTCAAGGAGATGGAGTTAACCATGATGAGAGCAAACATCCAAGAGTCCGAGAACCAAACCATCGCTAGGTTCGTCAATGGCCTCAACTACCCCATCAAGAAGATTGTGGAGTTCCAACCATACTCCAACATGGTTGAGTTGGTTCACCAAGCTTCCAAGGCCGAGCGTCAAGTGAATGAGGACATCAAGTACTCCAAGTCCAAGCAATACTTCGCCTCCAAGCTTGCTACATCAACTCCTACAACAAGTGTCAAGCCATCCGCATCCTCTACACCTTCCAAGCAACCCTCCATACAAAGTCGCATGAAGCAAACGGTATCCTCCACCGCCTCCTCTAAGGCCTCGACGGGACCCTCCAATGTCACTTGCTTCAAGTGTGGCACCCAAGGCCACAAGTCCTTTGAGTGCAAGAACACCAAGGTCATGATCACTATGGAGAATGGTGATATAGAGACGCTAAGTGAAGGTGAATATGAAGCCCTAGTGCAAGCCGCGGTTGCTAATGAGGAAGACTATGATGAAGAAAGTGGAGAAGACCCTCTCTTATGCACACATGATCCAAGCCCTTCTCTTGTGGTCACTCGAGTGCTCACCACTCAACCCCAAGCTATGGAAGACCAAAGATGCAACATCTTCCAAACGCGTGCCGGCATTGGTGGCAAGTCTATCAAGGTCATCATCGATGGTGGGAGTTGCCACAACTTGGCAAGCACCGAGCTATGTGAGAAGCTCAACCTCACGCTTCGCAAGCATCCTCATCCCTACCATGTCCAATGGTTGAGTGACAAGGGCAATGTCAAGATTCAACACACCGTCACCGTCAACTTCAAGATAGGACCCTATGAAGACACCGTCGAGTGTGACGTGGTGCCTATGACCGTGTGCCACATGTTGCTTGGCCGCCCATGGCAATTTGACAAGAAGGCCATACATGATGGTTTCTCCAATGCATATACCTTCAAGGTCAAGGACAAGAAGTTCGAGCTTCGCCCAATGACTCCTAGCCAAATCATCGCCGACAATGCGAAGGCTTTAGAAAGGGCACAACACCACATCCACCATAGTGAGTTGAGAGGAGAGGGAGCGACCCACCAAAAAGAGAGTGAGCGCCACCACCCACATATGAGTGAGAGAAAGAGTGTCCTCCTAACCACCAAAAGCGAGTGGAGAGAAGTGAAAGACAACCCATCCACCACCATACACTACGTGCTCATTTGCAAGGGCCTCTCGGCGGAGACTAATGACTTAACCAACATTCCTTCGTCTTTGTTGTCTCTTTTGAAGGAGTTCCAAGACGTCTTCCCCGACGAGCTACCACATGGACTACCACCGCTTCGGGGCATCGAGCATCGCATCGACCTCATACCCGGCGCTCCCCTACCAAACCGCGCCGCCTACCGCACCAACCCCGAGGACACCAAGGAGATCCAACGCCAAATTCAAGACCTCCTCGCTAAAGGGTATGTCCGTGAAAGCCTTAGCCCTTGTGCCGTTCCCGTCATTCTTGTGCCTAAACCGGATGAGACGCAACGGATGTGTATGGATTGCCGCCCTATCAATGCCATTACCGTCCGTTATCGACATCCCATTCCGCGTTTAGATGATATGTTGGATGAATTGAGTGGTGCCACGATTTTCTCTAAGATTGATTTGCGTAGTGGCTACCACCAAATCCGCATGGCAATTGGTGATGAATGGAAGACGGCATTCAAGACCAAACTTGGTCTCTATGAATGGCTCGTCATGCCGTTTGGTCTTTCCAATGCTCCTTCCACTTTCATGCGTCTTATGAATCACATCTTGCGACCTCTCATTGGCAAGAGTGTGGTTGTCTACTTTGATGATATTCTCATCTATAGCAAAAATCTCGAGGACCATGTTCAACATGTGAGAGAAGTCTTATGCATCTTGCGCCACGAGAAGCTCTTTGCCAACCTTCCAAAATGCCATTTCGCTCAAAACAAGTTGGTTTTTCTTGGTTTTGTGGTTTCCGCCAACGGGACAGAAGTTGATTCTTCTAAAGTTGAGGCCATCCACAATTGGCTCACTCCCACAAATGTTGGCCAAGTGAGAAGCTTCCATGGTCTTGCCGGATTTTACCGCCGTTTTGTGAAAGATTTCAGCACCATTGCTTGCCCTTTAAACGAACTTACAAAAAAGAATGTTCCGTTCGTTTGGGGCAAAGCACAACAAAAGCTTTTGATGAATTGAAAAAGAGACTCACCGAGGCACCATTACTTGCTCTTCCCGACTTTTCCAAAACATTTGAAATCGAATGCGATGCGAGTGGACTTGGAATCGGTGGTGTCCTCATGCAAAATGGAAAACCCGTGGCATACTATAGCGAGAAGTTGGATGGCGCACGCCTCAACTATCCTATATATGACAAGGAACTTTATGCTTTAGTTCGTGTTCTTGAAGTTTGGCAACATTACCTTTGGCCAAAAGAGTTTGTCATCCACTCGGATCATGAGTCCTTGAAGTATTTGAAAAGTCAACACAATTTGAACAAGCGACATGCTAAGTGGGTTGAGTTCATAGAGTCCTTCCCTTATGTAATCAAATACAAAAAGGGCAAGGAAAATGTGGTTGCGGATGCACTTTCCCGCAAAATTACTCTCCTACTCACCCGCTTGGAGTTTCACATTTTGGGTCTTGAGGAGATCAAGGAACTTTACCCTTCCGACGTTTTCTTTGGTCCAATCTTTGCCAAGTGTTCCGTGGACCACGGATTTGATGATTTCTATTTGCATGATGGCTACTTGTTTAAAGCTAACAAGATTTGCATTCCCGAGTCTTCTCTTCGTAAGTTGCTTTTGCAAGAGTCACATGGAGGTGGTCTCATGGGTCACTTTGGAAGATAGAAGACATATGCCATGCTATCAACCCACTACTATTGGCCAAGAATGTACCGCGACGTGGAACGCCTTTGCCGCCGGTGTACAACATGCTTACAAGCTAAGTCTACTTCCAATCCCTATGGTCTTTACATGCCTTTGCCCATTCCATATGCACCTTGGTCGGACATAAGCATGGACTTTGTACTTGGCTTACCACGCACCAAACATGGTCATGACTCAATATTTGTGGTAGTGGATAGGTTCTCTAAAATGGCACATTTCATACCATGTCATAAGAGCGATGATGCTTCACACATTGCTTCGTTGTTTTTCAGGGAAGTGGTTCGCCTACATGGGATACCGGCAAGCATTGTGTCGGATCGAGACGTCAAGTTCATGAGTTACCTATGGAAGTCGCTCATGGCGAAGTTTGGAGTGAAGCTTTTGTTCTCATCATCCTCGCACCCTCAAACCGATGGACAAACCGAAGTGGTCAATCGAAGCCTCTCCACACTCCTCCGCACACTTGTGAAGACAAATTTGAAGTCATGGGAAGATTGCCTACCCCACGCGGAGTTCGCCTACAATCGAGCCAAGCACTCCACAACCGCAAGGAGTCCCTTCATGGTCGTCTACGGATTCGAACCTCCAACGGCACTCGACATCCTTCCACTACCTCTTCATGAAAGAACGAACATGGACTTCGACGAGCGCACCACCACCATCAAGAAACTACATGAAGAGACAAGAGCAACCATACAAGAGCATGTACTTCGCCAAGCTAACCGCCTCAACGCCAAGAAAAAGGAACGCGTGTTTGAAGAAGGAGACCTCGTGTGGATCCACCTAAGGAAAGAAAGGTTCCCGCAAGAACGCAACTCCAAGCTCAAGCCAAGAGGAGATGGTCCTTTCAAGGTCCTCAAGCGCATCAACAACAACGCCTACGTCATCGACATACCAACATCAAAGTACTTGGTGAGCAACACCTTCAACGTCTCGGATCTTTCACCCTATCATGGAGATGAGGAGGAACAAGAGTCGAGGACGACTCTCTCCCAAGGGGGGGGAGATGATGCGGGGTGGCCTTCGGTCACCTCCACACCAAGACCAACAAGTCCCCCAAGTGGACCAATGACAAGGGCTCGAGTTAAAGCTCTACACGACAAGGTGAACTCGCTCCTCACTTCCCTCGACCTAGATACACCATTGGATGGAATGCTACCTCATGCCGAAACCCTTTGTGTCATTAGGTACGTGGAGCATCAAGATCACGGAGAGGAAGATACGTCATGGTCAAGGGAAGGAGAGGAGCAGCTGATCGAGAAGATGTACACGGAGCTGGACCCGACGTCGCCCCAAGAGCGCAAGGAAGAGAAGAGGGACGGCCGGCCCAGATCCCGGTCAGACCGGCTTCCTGACCGGGCCACCCGGTCCCCAGCCCGGTCTGACCGGCCTCCTGACCGGGCAGCCCGGTCCAAACCGGATTTGGCGCTCGTGCCATCCGGGCAACATCCCGGGGCCTCGGGACCTCGTCCGGTCGGCGCCCGGTCACAGGCCCGGTCAGGACCGGCCCGCCCGGTCACAGGCCCGGTCTGACCGGCTCCTGGACCGGCCTGCACGACTTAAGTTATGTTTTCGGCCCGAACTTACCTTTTCGGCCTGTGTCGCCTTGTAAGACTATATAAGCACCCCAAGCACCCCTTTAGCTCTTTAGACTTGTTTAGAACTCAAACCTACCTTTGAGCTTAGTCTCCCTTGGGTATCATCCCTCTGTAATCAAGGCACCTTGGTTGTTGACTTTGAATTTGTGGAGTGAGATTCTAGTACTTGTTACTCTCTCTCCCTCCCCAAGTTCATCCTCTCCAATCCCAATCTCTCTCCGGGAATTCTGCCTCGTGCCTCTTCCACGGAGATTCTATTGGCGTGGTCCATCGAGCCACGGAGGTAAGCATCGGGTGTATCGGGTTGGTGTGCGTGCGTGAGTCTCGGAGTTCATCGTGTTCTTCATCCCCTCGCGTTTTCCCATCTCACCCGCTCGGTTTCGAAGTCAATCCGCAAGATCGGGCCACACACGGGGTCTTAGACCTCATCAGTAAACATTTTGGGCAAAGCATGCGGAAGCTAATGTCATCCTTGTCATTATCATTGCAAGCAATAGATGGTAAAGAGCAAGTGGTCGACATATTGCAAGCAATGGTAGAAAAATTGAAGCTCTCATAGCATGGCATGGTCATGGTATCACAAGCACTCACTTCCACATGATCAACAATGTTATCAAGCAAAGCATCGCATGGGAAAATGAAAGTAGCATGTGATGTAGCAATTGTATCATCAAGATCATGCATGCACTCATAAGTCATCATGTCCACTAGTGGGATCATGGCATCATCAACACCTATGTTGTTACCTTTGTAGGACGACTCATGTGAAGTAGGTGTTGTGGAAGTAGGAGGATCCATGTGGTCGACATGTCCATCTTGGAGCAAGCATGGTGAGATATCATCATCTTCATGCACCATGTACATCGTCTCCATGAGTGGGAACTCGTCCTCCGTGGAACCTAGTGCAACATAAGAAGACACAAACGAGGGAGAGGTTAATGTGTTAGCAAATGCGATGTCCTCCATGGACCTATCATCTACCTCTCTCGTCTCACTTTGTGTATCACTCATGTCCTCCAAATGGAAGCACTCAAACTCACATATGGGGTGGAAGTCACTCAACTCACTATCATTCTCGCTCAAGTGGGCTAAGTGGCTCTCATGCTCACATGGGATTGGTACCAACTCATCGATCAAGCATATAGGAGTAGGTTCGACTTTCTCATCTCCATGCGCCTCCTTGGTTGAAGGGAACATCCCATGCTCAACCATCTCAACTCCATGCGCCTCCGTGGGTGAAGGGAGAATCCCATTCTCACCATGCTCAACTCCATCGCCTCCTAAGTCGTCCTCAAGTGGTGGCATCTCGGAGACTTGTGCATTGAGCTCGTCGAAGTAGAGCTTCTTGGCGCTTGGCGTTGTGCATTGCCATGCCACGTGACCCTTGGCCTTGCACACCTCACATAGGTAATTGGGACATTCCCGTGGAGGGTGGCCTTGTTGCTTGCACTTGTAGCATCGGAGTCCATAGGCGTATGGCGAAGTAGGGGCCATTGTGGTGGTGGCACAAGAGGTGGAAGTCGCCTCATGAGGAAGGTATGCGCGATGTGCACTTGCCGTCCTTGTAGTAGTGGACACCCTATGATGGTGTTTGTCGCCTTCATGTCGAGGCTCTCGTCTTCGTGCATCATCACCATGGCTTGAGTGGTGTCGTCGAAGACTCGTGGAAGGTGTTGGTCGATGGCGATCATGAAGTGGCTTGGGGCGGCGAAGCTCATGTGGTGACGTATGTCGATGACGGTCCTTGCCATGCCTAGATGATGGCTCATGCGACTTGGCATGTTGCTTGCGGCGCCTTGAGGAGCTCGGAGAAGCGTGTCGATGTCGATCATGTTGGGGACGCTCTTGATGCTCCACATGATGTCCGTGATGTCGATGATCTTGTGCATAGACACTCTCATGATGGCGCCTTGTGGAGCTCGGAGAAGTGTGTCGAGGCCGAACCTGTTGGGGACGCTCTTGATGATCCACATGATGATGCCATCGTGGAGGTCCTCGATCTTCATATGTAGCTCCATTGGCCAAGTAGGGGTATGTGGGAGCATCGGCGGTGGGCATGGTGGGGTCGATGTCGTCCTCGTGGTGGTTCTCCACCATGTCGTCCATGCTTGTTGAGCAAGTGTCGATGTAGAGCTCGTCGATGTCGTCCATGTCGGCGATGCTCTCGGAGCCATAGTCGGTGTAGAGCTCCTCGATGTCGGTCATGTTGGCGATGCTTGCGGAGCCATAGTCGGTGTAGAGCTCCACATGTTCCTCCACATCCGCGGTGCTTGAAGAGGCATCCTCCTCGAAGTGCTCCGTGTACTCCTCCGTGTCTTCTTCGTCGCTATACATGTTAGCACGACAATATCTATATGGTGTATGTTAGTGGAAGAACACTACCTCGCAATCTTACCGTGGTATGACAAGATTGGGGTGATCCAACAAACCGAGAGTTAGAACAATTGTATCGGGTACTCACACAAAGACACACGCAAAAGCTAGCAAATTTGGAAAGCCAAAAGATGAAATCCGAAATCAAGTTTGTTGTTAAGGGTGGGTGAAATCCAAAAACTCAAATGTTAAAGCGATGATCACTATAAACACGGAAATGATATGGAACTCACACACGGGATAAGCGGGGTTAGTGCAACCAAGGAACGAGCGGAAAAGTGTATGAAGCCCGAAAGCAAGGTTGCTCGGTGTCACACTAACACAAGGAGAGGCAAAGCTTTGGTTGCAAACGATGAGACAACAAGATTCACACGCGGCCTCTCTTCTCTTTTCTCTCTTTTGCTTAAAAGCTTTTTCTCTTTTGTGTTTGGTGGCACTTACACTCTTTTGTGTATTTGTATGTATGATGGCACTCGCACACTTTTGCTCTATGGTGCACTTGCACTCTTTTTGTGTTTTGGCGGCTTTTACTCGCACTATGTTAGCGTTAGCTCGCTTTTGCTATCTTGCCACACGAGTTTTGCTTAGAAGCTTGACTCCACACTACACACACACCTCACAATCGGGGCCACGTGCAATGTCTCGCAACACTAGATAAGCAATCGGGGCGGTGATGAACACACAACTTGCGATGATGGCGGTGGTGTCAAGAGTACGTTTGCAAGTCCGGGGTGCCGAGGATGTCTTCGCTTGCGTCGGAGCTGCGGGTTAGTTTCACAAACAAGGCACTCAAACCGGAACAAGCAAACACAAGTTAGCGGAAGAAAACGGTCAAAGTAGCTTGGCGGTGGTGGCGGTGGTAAGCCGGTGGTGGTGGTGTCGATGCTCTTGCGGATGCGGCGGTGTTTGTTGGGGCCGCGGTGGTGTTTGCCGGTGGTTGGGGATGATGGCGGTGCTTGCCGGCGGAGGAGAGGAGTGGCGGTGGTCGGCGGTGGAGGTGGAGGGGTGTAGCCCGGTCCAGGGGCCGGTTGGACCGGACCTGGGGCCGGCCTGGCCGGTCACATGGCCGGTCGACCGGGTTCTGGGCTGGCCCGGCCGGTCTGCAGCCCGGTTGACCGGATTTCTCAACCGGGACGCAGTTTCTCTCTCCTGTTCTTCACGAAAATCGACCAAATTGACCAAATCGGAGGGGAAACAATGGAATTGGGGGCTAAAAGTTGGGGAGATAGTAGATCAAGCACTCCAACACCAAATCCATGGACCAAAACCACTCAAAACGCAACCAAATCGCAGATCCATCCAAAGGCAAATTAGGGCTATTTTTTGGGGATTTTTGGGGAAAAATTTTAGAGACGAAATTGGATGGGTGGGGGGTCAAATTCGCGGAAACCAAAGGCTGCTGATACCATATGATGAGGTCTAAGACCCCGTGTGTGGCCCGATCTCGCGAATGACCCAAGAATCAAAGGGGGAAAGAGAGGGAGAGGCGGAAGAACACGAAGAACGCGAAGAACACAACGCACACCAACCCGATACAATCGATACTTACCCTCGTGGCTCGATGGACCACGCCAATAGAATCACCACGGGATAGACTCGAGGTAGAATCCCGGAGTGAGAGATCGGTGTTGAGGATGGAGGTAGGTGAGGGAGAGAGAGTGGGCTACACTAGAATCTCACTCACATAGATCCAATCATCCAACATGGGGTGCCTTGATACAAAGGGGATGAAACCCTAGGGAGACAAAGCTCAAAGTCATGTTTAAGCCTAAATCTTGTCTAACCAGCTATGGGGGCGAGCTGGGGTCTTATATAGGCATACAAGGCAACACGGGTCGAAAAGGTACAAGTAGTTGGGTCAAACCCGACGAATCCGGTCACAGGGCCGGTTGGACCGGGCCTGGGACCGGCCCATCCGGTCCAAACCGGATCCTGGACCGGGCGGTGACCGGGCGGGGCTTCGGGTGCCCCGGGATTGCGTCCGGATGGCACGAGCGTAGAATCCGGTCGAAACCGGCCGGGCCGGTCAGGAGGCCGGTCAACCGGGCCTGTGACCGGGTGGGCCGGTCATAGGGCCGGTTGACCGGGCCTGGGACCGGCTGGCCTTCCTCCTCCCGCCTCTTCTTCCTCTTCCTTCTCCTCTTCTTTCCTTCTTCTTCTTCCTTCTTCCTTGCACCATGGGGGTTCCTTCTCTCTTGGTCCTTGTCGATGTCGGTACCTATAGATATCATGATGATAGGCATGAGGTAGCATTCCATTCACATGGGTGTTGAGATCAACCATAGAGAGGAAGGAGTTCACCTTGACATATATGGAGGGGTTTTGTGTTGTTGGTCCACTTGGGGGACTCCTTGGCAAAGGTGTAGCGTCGACGATAGGCGGGGATGCACTTGTCGGTCTTGAAGCGGAGGTGTCCAAAAGCCACCCCGCATCACATGTCCTCCAAATGGAAGCACTCAAACTCACATATGGGGTGGAAGTCACTCAACTCACTCTCACTCTCGCTCAAGTGGGCTAAGTGGCTCTCATGCTCACATGGGGTTGGTACTAACTCATCAATCAAGTATAGAGGAGTAGGCTCGACTTTCTCATCTCCATGCGCCTCCTTGGTTGAAGGGAAAATCCCATGCTCAACCATCTCAACTCCATGCGCCTCCGTAGGTGAAGGGAGAATCCCATGCTCACCATGCTCAACTCCCTCGCCTCCTAAGTCGTCCTCAAGTGGTGGCATCTTGGAGACTTGTGCATTGAGCTCGTCGAAGTAGAGCTTCTTGGCGCTTGGCGTTGTGCATTGCCATGCCATGTGACCCTTGCCCTTGCACACCTCACATAGGAGATTGGGACATTCTCGTGGAGGGTGGCCTTGTTGCTTGCACTTGTAGCATCGGAGTCCATAGGCATATGACGAGGTAGGGGCCATTGTGGTGGTGGCACAAGAGGTAGAAGTCGCCTTATGAGGAAAGTCTTCATGTCGAGGCTCTCGTCTTCTTGCCATGTCTTGAGTGGTGTCGTCGAAGATCATGTGTGGGCGGATGTCGATGTAGATCATGAGGTGGTGGTGGCCGACGACGATCATGAGATGGTGTGAGTTGATGACGGTCCTTGCCATGCCTAGGTGATGGCTCATGTTGGGGGCGCTCTTGATGGTCCATATGATGTCCGTTATGTCGATGATCTTGTGCATAGGCACTCTCATGATGGCGCCTTGTGGAGCTCGGAGAAGTGTGTCGATGCCGAATATGTTGGTGACGCTCTTGATGATCCACATGATGATGCCATCGTGGAGGTCCTCGATCTTCATATGTAGCTCCATTGGCCAAGTAGGGGTATGTGGGAGCATCGGCGGTATGCATGGTGGGGTCGATGTCGTCCTCGTCGTGGTGCTCCACCATGTCGTCCATGCTTGTTGAGCAAGTGTCGATGTAGAGCTCGTCGATGTCGTCCATGTTGGCGATGCTCGCGGAGCCATAGTCGGTGTAGAGCTCCTCGATGTCAGTCATGTTGGCGATGCTTGCGGAGCCATAGTCGGTGTAGAGCTCCACATGTTCCTCCACATCCGCGGTGCTTGAAGAGGCATCCTCCTCGAAGTGCTCTGTGTACTCCTCCTTATCTTCTTCGTCGCTATACATGTTAGTAAGACGGTATCTATATGGTGTATGTTAGTGGAAGAACACTACCTCGCAATCTTACCGTGGTATGACAAGATTGGGGTGATCCAACAAACCGAGAGTTAGAACAATTGTATCGGGCACTCACACAAAGACACACGCAAAAAGCTAGCAAATATGGTGTTAGGTGAGTATGGTGGAAAGCCAAAAGATGAAATCCGAAATCAAGTTTGTTGTTAAGGGTGGGTGAAATCCAAAAATTAAGTCAAAGGCGGTGATCACAAAAGGCATACACAAGGTGGAACACACACGTGGGACAAAATGGGGTTAGCGCGACGGAAAATGAGCAGGGACAAAATTGGTCCTAATGAAGACTACTAGCTCGGTGTCACGCTAACGCAAGAGAGACCGTGGCTTGGTTGCAAAATTGAGAAGCAACAAAATTTGCGCAAGACGCCTCTCTTCTCTTTTCTCTCTTTTGCTTATAAGCTTTGGACTCTTTTGTGTATAGGTGTCACTCACACTCTTTTTCTCTTTCTTTTTCTTTTTCTTTTTCTCACTATGGAAGGCTACTACTATCTATGTAAGTATGTCACACTTCTTTTGCTTATCTTTTCACAACGAGCTTGCTTCGTAGCTTTGCTCAACACACGCACACCCTCACGGTCGGGACGCTTGCGCAATGCTTCGCAACACTAGAAAGCCACTCCCGATAGGAAAGGTACGCAAAGGAAGCTTAGGCTACAAGTTAGGGGCAAGTTATACCACTTGATGACGGTGGCCGACGATCTTGAACTTGCTATGGTGGAAGGTGTCAAATGAACCGCTTGGATCCTCGGGGTGCCGTCGTCGTCGTTGATGTTGCGGAAGCTTTGTGGTAGCTGAAATGGCACACTCGACGAAGTCCAAACACAAGGGGTTAGTGCCAAAACGAAAAACGAAGTATGCTGTCAAAATTTCGGCCAGGCGGAACTTCCGGTCCTGAGGGGCGGAACTTCCGGTCCCCGGGCGGAACTTCCGGTCCTTCCGGGCGGAACTTCCGGTCGCAATCAGATCTGCGGGCTGTTCTTCGATTTGGGCGGAAATCCGGGCCGAAAATCTTCTAATTCGCGGAAAATTTGGCACTAGAAGCTGTGGGAAGGTGGGGGAATTGCAGATCAACACCAAAGACAAGTTTCTATTGGACCAAAACCACTCAAAACTCAACCAAATCACAGATCCATTGATGCGGGGTGGCCTTCGGACACCTCCTCACCAAGACCAACAAGTCCCCCAAGTGGACCCATGACTCGGGCTCGAGCCAAAGCAATACATGACAAGGTGAACTCGCTCCTCACTACCCTCGACCTAGATACCCCATTGGATGGAATGCTACCTCATGCCGAGACACTTTGTGTGATTAGGTACTTGGAGCACCAAGGCCCCGGAGAGGATGAGACGTCATGGTCAAGGGAAGGAGAGGAGCAGCAGAACCTGGAGATGAACGTGGAGCCGAAGCCGACGTCGCCCGAAGAGCGCCAAGGAAGAAGAGGACGCCGGCCGGTCCAGGACCCGGTCAGACCGGCCCCAAGACCGGACGCCCCGGTCAGAGACCCGGTCAACCGGACGCAAACCGGGCCAGCTCCCTCGTACCGGACGACGACCGGACCCAGGACCGGATTCTTCGCAGAATCCCGGTTGGCGACCGGTCGACCGGACCCAGGACCGGACAGCCCGGTCACAGGCCCGGTCAGACCGGACCCGTGACCGGACAGCCCGGTCCCAGGCCCGGTCTGACCGGACGCCCAACCGGATCCGACGGGAATACCCCACCAAACTGCTTTGACTTATCCATTCGCGTACCTGTTCGCCCTTGCTGGCTGTGCTTGCCTATTTAAGTAGCTGGGACCCCTCCTTTACTCTTTAGACTTGTTTAGAACTCAAACCTACCTTTGAGCTTAGTCTCCCTTGGGTATCATCCCTCTGTAATCAAGGCACCTTGGTTGTTGACTTTGATCTTGTTGAGTGAGATTCTAGTACTTGTTACTCTCTCTCCCTCACCAAGCTCATCCTCTCCAATCCCAATCTCTCTCCGGGAATTCTGCCTCGTGCCTCTTCCACGGAGATTCTATTGGCGTGGTCCATCGAGCCACGGAGGTAAGCATCGGGTGTATCGGGTTGGTGTGCGTGCGTGAGTCTCGGAGTTCATCGTGTTCTTCGTCCCCCTCGCGTTTTCCCATCTCTCCCGCTTGGTTTCGACGTCAATCCGCAAGATCGGGCCACACACGGGGTCTTAGACCACATCATATGGTATCAGCAGCCTTTGGTTCCCGCGGATTTGACCCTCCACCCACCCGATTTCGTTTCTAGAAAATTTTCCAAAAAATAGCCCTAAAGTGCCTTTTGACCGATCTGTGATTTGGTTGAGTTTTGAGTGGTTTTGGTCCGTGGATCTGGTGTTGTTGTGCTTGATCTACTATTTCCCCAACTTTTAGCCTCCAATTCCATCGTTTCCCTTCGATTTGGTCGATTTGGTTTGGTTTTCGTGAAGAACAGGAGAGAGAAAGCTCAATCCCGAGCAATCCGGTTGAGCAGCCGGTCAACCGGGCTACAGACCGGCCGGGCCGGTCCAGACACCGGTCAACCGGCCACACAACCGGCCGAGCTGGTCCAGGAGCCGGTCCAACCGGGCCCCCGACCGGGTGACGCGACGCCTTCTTCGACCTCGACATCCGGCGATCTCCACCACCACCACCACCACCACCACCACCATCGCAGGTATAACTTGCAGGTTTACCCTTGTAACCCCTCTTCCTTTTGCGATCTACCCTATCGAGCATTGCTTGTCTAGTGTTGCGAGACATTGCACGTGGCCCCGCATTGTGAGGTGTGTGTGTCGCGTTGAGTAAGGCACCCAAGCAAACACTCGTGTGGCAAGATAGCAAAAGCGAGGCTAACGCTAACATAGTGCGTGAAAAAGCCCCAAAAACACAAAAAGAGTGCAAGTAGCACCATACATCCATACACCCATACATACAAAAGTGTCCACAAAAGCCACCAAAGATCAAAACGAGTGCAAGTGCCACCATATACAAGAGAGAAAAAGCTTTTAAGCAAAGAGAGATAGGAGAAGAGAGGCCGCGTGTGAATCTTGTTGTCTCTCATGTTGCAACCAAAGCCTTGCCTCTCCTTGTGTTAGTGTGACACCGAGCAACCTTGCTTTCGGGCTTCATACACTTTTCCGCTCGTTCCTTGGTTGCACTAACCCCGCTTATCTCGTGTGTGAGTTCCACATTTTTCCGTGTTTATAGTGATCGCACTTTGACATTTGGATTTTTGGACCTCATCCACTTTTAACAACATACTTGATCTTGGATTTGTCTTTTGGCTTTCCACAACACTCGCCTAACACCATATTTGCTAGCTTTTGCGTGTGGTTTTGCGTGTGTCCCCGATACACTTGATCTTACTTTCGGCTTGGTTGATTGCCTCAATACTATCTTACCTTGGTAAGAGTGCGAGGTAGTCTCCTTCCACTAACATACACAACATAGTTCTTGTTCTTTCATCATGGATAGGAACAGAGATGAAACAAGGGATGGAGAAGTCCTTCGGAACACCGAGAGGTTGGCGACTCAACACAACCTATGGATTCAACGCCAAGAGTTCAAGGAGCAACTATCACTCTTCGAGACTCGCATCGATGAACAATATGAAGAAGTGGCTCACAACTTCTCCACGGTGAACCAAGACTTGGCTCTCCTCCGTGAAGCTACGGACAACTTGAATGGCCAAATGGCGGCCAATGATGCGAACATGGAGCGACGCATGGATAACCTCGAGCGCGCCATCACCAACTTGGGTCGTCATCGCCGACACCGCTCTACTTCATCATCATCAAGCTCGTCACAAGATTACTATTCTCATGGCCACCGTTCGTCATCAAGCTCCTCCTCAAGGCATGAAGACCATCCTCGTCCTCATCGACCACATGCTCGTCAAGAAGACTCTCGCTCTAACTCAAGGAGAGGTGAATTCCATCGCCATGCTCGTCCTCATGAACGACCTCCACAAGAACAAGCTCCTCACCAAGATCGTCATCAAGCGGCTCGCCATGCCCACCATGGGCATGACGACCATCCCCAAGACAACGGCCACCACAACATGGCGCCACATGGTGATGCTCCCGCCCAAGGTCGTCAAGAGCAACCAAGGCGTGATCTCCGGAATCATCCTCGCCATGACCAAAGGGGCCGAGGGCAACCACAACATGATCAAGATGAGAGGGCCATAATTGGACAACGCCAACAACCTCGCCAAGACCCGCAACAACATCCTCAACATGAGCCAAGTGAAGCTAGTGTTCACCAACAACGCCAACCCAATGCTATGGTTGGTCGGGGAAGACCTCCTCCTCCACCTCAAGTCGCAAGAGATGAAGGCATCCGCCCTCGCCGCCGCAACATGGAAGATGAAGAGAATATGTATGGAAAGCTCAAGTTTAACATGCCCAAATTCAAGGGTGAAGACGACGCCGAGGCCTACCTCTCATGGGCACTCAAGGTTGACAAGATCTTCCGCATCCATAACTACTCCGGTGCCAAGAAAGTAGCCATGGCCTCCCTCGAGTTTGAAGATTATGCCAACACTTGGTGGGAACAAGTTGTCACTCTTAGGGAAGAAAAGGGTGATCCTCCAATTGATACTTGGGAAGACATGAAGGAGGAGATGCAAGCCCGCTTTGTCCCTACACACTACAAGACCGATCTCTTCAACAAGCTACAAAAGTTGAAGCAAGGCACCAAGACCGTTGAGGAATTCTTCAAGGAGATGGAGTTAACCATGATGAGAGCAAACATCCAAGAGTCCGAGAACCAAACCATCGCTAGGTTCTTCAATGGCCTCAACTACCCCATCAAGAAAATTGTGGAGTTCCAACAATACTCCAACATGGTTGAGTTGGTTCACCAAGCTTCCAAGGCCGAGCGTCAAGTGAATGAGGACATCAAGTACTCCAAGTCCAAGCAATACTTCGCCTCCAAGCTTGCTACATCAACTCCTACAACAAGTGCCAAGCCATCCGCATCCTCTGCACCTTCCAAGCAACCTTCCATACAAAGTCGCATGAAGCAAACGGTATCCTCCACCGCCTCCTCTAAGGCCTCTACGGGACCCTCCAATGTCACTTGCTTCAAGTGTGGTACTCAAGGCCACAAATCCTTTGAGTGCAAGAACACCAAGGTCATGATCACTATGGAGAATGGTGATATAGAGACGCTAAGTGAAGGTGAATATGAAGCCCTAGTGCAAGCCGCGGTTGCTAATGAGGAAGACTATGATGAAGAAAGTGGAGAAGACCCTCTCTTATGCACACATGATCCAAGCCCTTCTCTTGTGGTCACTCGAGTGCTCACCACTCAACCCCAAGCTATGGAAGATCAAAGATGCAACATCTTCCAAACGCGTGCCGGCATTGGTGGCAAGTCTATCAAGGTCATCATCGATGGTGGGAGTTGCCACAACTTGGCAAGCACCGAGCTATGTGAGAAGCTCAACCTCACGCTTCGCAAGCATCATCATCCCTACCATGTCCAATGGTTGAGTGACAAGGGCAATGTCAAGATTCAACACACCGTCACCGTCAACTTCAAGATAGGACCCTATGAAGACACCGTCGAGTGTGACGTGGTGCCTATGACCGTGTGCCACATGTTGCTTGGCCGCCCATGGCAATTTGACAAGAAGGCCATACATGATGGTTTCTCCAATGCATACACCTTCAAGGTCAAGGACAAGAAGTTCGAGCTTCGCCCAATGACTCCTAGCCAAATCATCGCCGACAATGCGAAGGCTTTAGCGAGGGCACAACACCACATCCACCATAGTGAGTTGAGAGGAGAGGGAGCGACCCACCAAAAAGAGAGTGAGCGCCACCACCCACATATGAGTGAGAGAAAGAGTGTCCTCCTAACCACCAAAAGCGAGTGGAGAGAAGTGAAAGACAACCCATCCACCACCATACACTACGTGCTCATTTGCAAGGGCCTCTCGGCGGAGACTAATGACTTAACCAACATTCCTTCGTCTTTGTTGTCTCTTTTGAAGGAGTTCCAAGACGTCTTCCCCGACGAGCTACCACATGGACTACCACCGCTTCGGGGCATCGAGCATCGCATCGACCTCATACCCGGCGCTCCACTACCAAACCGCGCCGCCTACCGCACCAACCCCGAGGACACCAAGGAGATCCAACGCCAAATTCAAGACCTCCTCGCTAAAGGGTATGTCCGTGAAAGCCTTAGCCCTTGTGCCGTTCCCGTCATTCTTGTGCCTAAACCGGATGAGACGCAACGGATGTGTATGGATTGCCGCCCTATCAATGCCATTACCGTCCGTTATCGACATCCCATTCCGCGTTTAGATGATATGTTGGATGAATTGAGTGGTGCCACGATTTTCTCTAAGATTGATTTGCGTAGTGGCTACCACCAAATTCGCATGGCAATTGGTGATGAATGGAAGACGGCATTCAAGACCAAGCTTGGTCTCTATGAATGGCTTGTCATGCCGTTTGGTCTTTCCAACGCTCCTTCCACTTTCATGCGTCTTATGAATCACATCTTGCGACCTCTCATTGGCAAGAGTGTGGTTGTGTACTTTGATGACATTCTCATCTATAGCAAAAATCTCGAGGACCATGTTCAACATGTGAGAGAAGTCTTATGCATCTTGCGCCACGAGAAGCTTTTGGCCAACCTCCCTAAATGCCATTTCGCTCAAAACAAATTGGTTTTTCTTGGTTTTGTGGTTTCCGCCAACGGGATTGAAGTTGATTCTTCCAAAGTTGAGGCCATCCACAATTGGCCCACTCCCACAAATGTTGGTCAAGTGAGAAGCTTCCATGGACTTGCCGGATTTTACCGCCGTTTTGTGAAAGATTTCAGCACCATTGCTTGCCCTTTAAACGAACTTACAAAAAAGAATGTTCCGTTCGTTTGGGGCAAAGCACAACAAAAAGCTTTTGATGAATTGAAAAGGAGACTCACCGAGGCACCATTACTTGCTCTTCCCGACTTTTCCAAAACATTTGAGATCGAATGCGATGCGAGTGGACTTGGAATCGGTGGTGTCCTCATGCAAAATGGAAAACCCGTGGCATACTATAGCGAGAAGTTGGATGGCGCACGCCTCAACTATCCTATATATGACAAGGAGCTTTATGCTTTGGTTCGTGTTCTTGAAGTTTGGCAACATTACCTTTGGCCAAAAGAGTTTGTCATCCACTCGGATCATGAGTCCTTGAAATATTTGAAAAGTCAACACAATTTGAACAAGCGACATGCTAAGTGGCTTGAGTTCATAGAGTCCTTCCCTTATGTAATCAAATACAAAAAGGGCAAGGAAAATGTGGTTGCGGATGCACTTTCCCGCAAGATTACTCTTCTACTCACCCGCTTGGAGTTCCACATTTTGGGTCTTGAGGAGATCAAGGAACTTTACCCTTCCGACGCTTTCTTTGGTCCAATCTTTGCCAAGTGTTCCATTGACCATGGATTTGATGATTTCTATTTGCATGATGGCTACTTGTTTAAAGCTAACAAGATTTGCATTCCCGAGTCTTCTCTTCGTAAGTTGCTTTTGCAAGAGTCACATGGAGGTGGTCTCATGGGTCACTTTGGACGAGAGAAGACATATGCCATGCTATCAACCCACTACTATTGGCCAAGAATGTACCGCGACGTGGAACGCCTTTGCCGCCGGTGTACAACATGCTTACAAGCTAAGTCTACTTCCAATCCCTATGGTCTTTACATGCCTTTACCCATTCCATATGCACCTTGGTCGGACATAAGCATGGACTTTGTACTTGGCTTACCACGCACCAAACATGGTCATGACTCAATATTTGTGGTAGTGGATAGGTTCTCTAAAATGGCACATTTCATACCATGTCATAAGAGCGATGATGCTTCACACATTGCTTCGTTGTTTTTCAGGGAAGTGGTTCGCCTACATGGGATACCGGCAAGCATTGTGTCGGATCGAGACGTCAAGTTCATGAGTTACCTATGGAAGTCGCTCATGGCGAAGTTTGGAGTGAAGCTCTTGTTCTCATCATCCTCGCACCCTCAAACCGATGGACAAACCGAAGTGGTCAATCGAAGCCTCTCCACACTCCTCCGCACACTTGTGAAGACAAATTTGAAGTCATGGGAAGATTGCCTACCCCACGCGGAGTTCGCCTACAACCGAGCCAAGCACTCCACAACCGCAAGGAGTCCCTTCATGGTCGTCTACGGATTCGAACCTCCAACGGCACTCGACATCCTTCCACTACCTCTTCATGAAAGAACGAACATGGACTTCGACGAGCGCACCACCGCCATGAAGAAACTACATGAAGAGACAAGAGCAACCATACAAGAGCATGTACTTCGCCAAGCCAACCGCCTCAACGCCAAGAAAAAGGAACGCGTGTTTGAAGAAGGAGACCTCGTGTGGATCCACCTAAGGAAAGAAAGGTTCCCGCAAGAACGCAACTCCAAGCTCAAGCCAAGAGGAGATGGGCCTTTCAAGGTCCTCAAGCGCATCAACAACAACGCCTACGTCATCGACATACCAACATCAAAGTACTTGGTGAGCAACACCTTCAACGTCTCGGATCTTTCACCCTATCATGGAGATGAGGAGGAACAAGAGTCGAGGACGACTCTCTCCCAAGGGGGGGGAGATGATGCGGGGTGGCCTTCGGACACCTCCTCACCAAGACCAACAAGTCCCCCAAGTGGACCCATGACTCGGGCTCGAGCCAAAGCAATACATGACAAGGTGAACTCGCTCCTCACTACCCTCGACCTAGATACCCCATTGGATGGAATGCTACCTCATGCCGAGACACTTTGTGTGATTAGGTACTTGGAGCACCAAGGCCCCGGAGAGGATGAGACGTCATGGTCAAGGGAAGGAGAGGAGCAGCAGAACCTGGAGATGAACGTGGAGCCGAAGCCGACGTCGCCCGAAGAGCGCCAAGGAAGAAGAGGACGCCGGCCGGTCCAGGACCCGGTCAGACCGGCCCCAAGACCGGACGCCCCGGTCAGAGACCCGGTCAACCGGACGCAAACCGGGCCAGCTCCCTCGTACCGGACGACGACCGGACCCAGGACCGGATTCTTCGCAGAATCCCGGTTGGCGACCGGTCGACCGGACCCAGGACCGGACAGCCCGGTCACAGGCCCGGTCAGACCGGACCCCTGACCGGACAGCCCGGTCCCAGGCCCGGTCTGACCGGACGCCCAACCGGATCCGACGGGAATACCCCACCAAACTGCTTTGACTTATCCATTCGCGTACCTGTTCGCCCTTGCTGGCTGTGCTTGCCTATTTAAGTAGCTGGGACCCCTCCTTTACTCTTTAGACTTGTTTAGAACTCAAACCTACCTTTGAGCTTAGTCTCCCTTGGGTATCATCCCTCTGTAATCAAGGCACCTTGGTTGTTGACTTTGATCTTGTTGAGTGAGATTCTAGTACTTGTTACTCTCTCTCCCTCACCAAGCTCATCCTCTCCAATCCCAATCTCTCTCCGGGAATTCTGCCTCGTGCCTCTTCCACGGAGATTCTATTGGCGTGGTCCATCGAGCCACGGAGGTAAGCATCGGGTGTATCGGGTTGGTGTGCGTGCGTGAGTCTCGGAGTTCATCGTGTTCTTCGTCCCCCTCGCGTTTTCCCATCTCTCCCGCTTGGTTTCGACGTCAATCCGCAAGATCGGGCCACACACGGGGTCTTAGACCACATCATCCATCCAAAGGCAAAATAGGGCTATTTTTTGGGGATTTTTGGGGAAAATTTTTAGAGACGAAATTGGATGGGTGGGGGGTCAAATTCGCGGAAACCAAAGGCTGCTGATACCATATGAACAAGCCCTAAGGGCTCGGTTGTGGCCCGATCTCGCGAATGACCCAATATCCAAACAGGGAAAGAGAGGGAGAGGCGGAAGAACACGAAGAACGCGAAGAACACAACGCACACCAACCCGATACAATCGATACTTACCTTCGTGGCTCGATGGACCACGCCAATAGAATCACCACGGGAGAGACTCGAGGTAGAATCCCGGAGTGAGAGATCGGTGTTGGGGACGGAGACCGGTGAGGGAGAGAGAGTGGGCTACACTAGAATCTCACTCACATAGATCCAATCATCCAACATGGGGTGCCTTGATACAAAGGGGATGAAACCCTAGGGAGACAAAGCTCAAAGTCATGTTTAAGCCTAAATCTTGTCTAATCTCAGATCTGAGCCAACTAGGCTATTTATAGTAGGGGGCGAAGGGGTAAGTTACACGCTGAAAAATATTGCTGTGCTGAAGTTCGCGGTGGCGGAAGTTCCGGCCGTCTTGGGCGGAAGTTCCGGTCAGGGGCGGAAGTTCCGGTCCTGGGAGCCGGAAGTTCCGGCCCGGCCGGAAGTTCCGGCCAAGTTCCGGTCAAGTTCCGAAATTGGCCCGTTTCCTTGCAGTAACATCCAGGGGCATTTTGGCGGACTTTCGGAACTTGGGCGGAACTTGGGCGGAAGTTCCGAGTGGGCGGAAGTTCCGGTCCCTCGGGGCGGAAGTTCCGGCTGGCTCCTCTTCTCTGGGCGCGGGACGGCATCTTGGAAGCATCTGGGAGGAATCTGGCCGGAAGTTCCGGTCCTGGAGGGCGGAAGTTCCGTCCTGGGCGCTGTAGCTCCATCTTCATCATTTCCAGCTCTCCCTCCATTGGCTTGGTCTCCATGGCTTGTGCCTTGACCGATGTACCTGATTGAACATAGTGTATTTGCATGAAGTAGCAAGCCGTCCAAGGGTGTGTCAAAGGCATAGGTAGAGAGTTGCGAATTCACCTCTTGGCGTAGCGCTTGGGCTCTAGCTCGTGTCATTGGACCACGAGGAGGGCTTGTTGGTCTTGATGTAGTGTCGTTGGCGAGCGGGGCTACATCATCCATTTGGGGCAAAGCATGTGAAAGCTAATGTCATCATTGTTGTCGACAACCCTATGGAAAGAGCAAGTGTTCATCAAGGGTGTCACAACACAAGCATGAGCATAATCATTATCATTGCAAGCAAGCGGAGCAAATATGAAACTCTCATAGCATGGCATGTTCATGGTATCACAATCAATCAATTTCACATGATCAACAATGTTATCAAGCAAAGTATCACATGGGAATATGAATGAAGCATGTGACGTAGCAAATGTATCATCAAGATCATGCATGCACTCATAATTCATCATGTCCACTAGCGGGATCATGGCATCATCAACACCTATGTTGTTACCTTTGTAGGCCGACTCATGTGAAGTAGGTGTTGTGGAAGTAGGAGGATCCATGTGGTCGACATGTCCATCTTGGAGCAAGAATGGTGAGATATCATCATCTTCATGCACCATGTACATTTTCTCCATGAGCGGAAACTCATCCTCCATGGAACCTAGTGCAACAGAAGAAGACATAAACGAGGGAGAGGTTAATGTGTTAGCAAATGCGATGTCCTCCATGGACCTATCATCTACCTCTCTCAACTCACTTTGTGTATCACTCATGTCCTCCAAATGGAAGCACTCAAACTCACATATGGGGTGGAAGTCACTCAACTCACTCTCACTCTCGCTCAAGTGGGCTAAGTGGCTCTCATGCTCACATGGGGTTGGTACTAACTCATCAATCAAGTATAGAGGAGTAGGCTCGACTTTCTCATCTCCATGCGCCTCCTTGGTTGAAGGGAAAATCCCATGCTCAACCATCTCAACTCCATGCGCCTCCGTAGGTGAAGGGAGAATCCCATGCTCACCATGCTCAACTCCCTCGCCTCCTAAGTCGTCCTCAAGTGGTGGTGATGCGGGGTGGCCTTCGGACACCTCCTCACCAAGACCAACAAGTCCCCCAAGCGGACCAATGACAAGGGCCCGAGTTAAAGCTCTACAAGACAAGGTGAACTCGCTCCTCACTTCCCTCGACCTAGATACCCCATTGGATGGAATGCTACCTCATGCCGAAACCCTTTGTGTCATTAGGTACGTGGAGCATCAAGATCACGGAGAGGACGGTACGTCAAGGTCAAGGGAAGGAGAGGAGCAGCTGATCGAGAAGAGGTACACGGAGCTGGACCCGAAGTCGCCCCAAGAACGCAAGGAAGAGAAGAGGGACGGCCAGTCCAGATCCCGGTCAGACCGGCTTCCTGACCGGGCCACCCGGTCCCCAGCCCGGTCCGACCGGCCTCCTGACCGGGCAGCCCGGTCCAAACCGGATTTGGCGCTCGTGCCATCCGGGCAACATACCGGGGCCTCGGAACCTCGTCCGGTCGGCGTCCGGTCACAGGCCCGGTCCGGACCGGCCCGCCCGGTCACAGGCCCGGTCTGACCGCTCCTCGACCGCCTGCACGACTTAAGTTATATTTTTCGGCCCGAACTTACCTTTTCGGCCCGTGTCGCCTTGTAAGACTATATAAGCACCCCAAGCACCCCTTTAGCTCTTTAGACTTGTTTAGAACTCAAACCTACCTTTGAGCTTAGTCTCCCTTGGGTATCATCCTCTCGTAATCAAGGCACCTTGGTTGTTGACTTTGAATTTGTGGAGTGAGATTCTAGTACTTGCTACTCTCTCTCCCTCCCCAAGTTCATCCTCTCCAATCCCAATCTCTCTCCGGGAATTCTGCCTCGTGCCTCTTCCACGGAGATTCTATTGGCGTGGTCCATCGAGCCACGGAGGTAAGCATCGGGTGTATCGGGTTGGTGTGCGTGCGTGAGTCTCGGAGTTCGTCGTGATCTTCATCCCCTTGCGTTTTCCCATCTCACCCGCTTGGTTTCGAAGTCAATCCGCAAGATCGGGCCACACACGGGGTCTTAGACCACATCATATGGTATCAGCAGCCTTTGGTTCCCGCGGATTTGACCCTCCACCCACCCGATTTCGTTTCTAGAAAATTTTCCAAAAAATAGCCCTAAAGTGCCTTTTGACCGATCTGTGATTTGGTTGAGTTTTGAGTGGTTTTGGTCCGTGGATCTGGTGTTGTTGTGCTTGATCTACTACTTCCCCAACTTTTAGCCTCCAATTCCATCGTTTCCCTTCGATTTGGTCGATTTGGTTTGGTTTTCGTGAAGAACAGGAGAGAGAAAGTGCAATCCCGAGCAGTCCGGTCCGTACGCTCGGTCAACCGGCCGCACAACTGCCGGCCGAGCCGGTCCAGACGCCGGTCAACCGGCCGCCCAACCGGCCGCGCCGGTCCAGGATCCGGTCCAACCGGGCCCCCGACCGGGTGACGCAGCGCCTCCTTCGACCTCGACATCCGGCGATCTCCACCACCACCACCACCACCACCACCACCACCATCGCAGGTATAACTTGCAGGTTTACCCTTGTAACCCCTCTTCCTTTTGCGATCTACCCTATCGAGCATTGCTTGTCTAGTGTTGCGAGACATTGCACGTGGCCCCGCATTGTGAGGTGTGTGTGTCGCGTTGAGTAAGGCACCCAAGCAAACACTCGTGTGGCAAGATAGCAAAAGCGAGGCTAACGCTAACATAGTGCGTCAAAAAGCCCCAAAAACACAAAAAGAGTGCAAGTAGCACCATACATCCATACGCCCCATACATACCAAAGTGTCCACAAAAGCCACCAAAGATAAAAACGAGTGCAAGTGCCAACATATACAAGAGAGAAAAAGCTTTTAAGCAAAGAGAGATAGGAGAAGAGAGGCCGCGTGTGAATCTTGTTGTCTCTTCCTTTGCAACCCAAGCTTTGCCTCTCCTTGTGTTAGTGTGACACCGAGCAACTATACATACACTTTTCCGCTCGTTCCTTGGTTGCACTAACCCCGCTTATCTCGTGTGTGAGTTCCACATTTTTCCGTGTTTATAGTGATCGCACTTTGACATTTGGATTTTTGGACCTCATCCACTTTTAACAACATACTTGATCTTGGATTTGTCTTTTGGCTTTCCACAACACCCGCCTAACACCATATTTGCTAGCTTTTGCGTGTGGTTTTGCGTGTGTCCCCGATACACTTGATCTTACTTTCGGCTTGGTTGATTGCCTCAATACTATCTTACCTTGGTAAGAGTGCGAGGTAGTCTCCTTCCACTAACACATACAACATAGTTCTTGTTCTTCCATCATGGATAGGAGTGGAGATGAAACAAGGGATGGAGAAGTCCTTCTAACACCGAGAGGTTGGCCACTCAACACAACCTATGGGCTCAACGCCAAGAGTTCAAGGAGCAACTATCACTATTCGAGACTCGCATCGATGAACAATATGAAGAAGTGGCTCACAACTTCTCCACGGTGAACCAAGACTTGGCTCTCCTCCGTGAAGCTACGGACAACTTGAATGGCCAAATGGCGGCCAATGATGCGAACATGGAGCGACGCATGGACAGCAGCCTCGAGCGCGCCATCACCAACTTGGGTCGTCATCGCCGACACCGCTCTACTTCATCATCATCAAGCTCGTCACAAGATTACTATTCTCATGGCCACCGTTCGTCATCAAGCTCCTCCTCAAGGCATGAAGACCATCCTCGTCCTCATCGACCACATGGTCGCCAAGAAGACTCTCGCTCTAACTCAAGGAGAGGTGAATTCCATCGCCATGCTCGTCCTCATGAACGACCTCCACAAGAACAAGCGCCTCACCAAGATCGTCATCAAGCGGCTCGCCATGCCCACCATGGGTATGACGACCATCCCCAAGACAACATCCACCACAACATGGCGCCACATGGTGATGCTCCCGCCCAAGGTAGTCAAGAGCAACCAAGGCGTGATCTCCGGAATCATCCTCGCCATGACCAAAGGGGCCGAGGGCAACCACAACATGATCAAGATGAGAGGGCCATAATTGGGCAACGCCAACAACCTCGCCAAGACCCGCAACAACATCCTCAACATGAGCCAAGTGAAGCTAGTGTTCACCTACAACGCCAACCCAATGCTATGGTTGGTCGTGGAAGACCTCCTCCACCTCCTCAAGTCGCAAGAGATGAAGGCATCCGTCCTCGCCGCCGCAACATGGAAGATGAAGAGAATATGTATGGAAAGCTCAAGTTCAACATGCCCAAATTCAAGGGTGAAGACGATGCCGAGGCCTACCTCTCATGGGCACTCAAGGTTGACAAGATCTTCCGCATCCATAACTACTCCGGTGCCAAGAAAGTAGCCATGGCCTCCCTCGAGTTTGAAGATTATGCCAACACTTGGTGGGAACAAGTTGTCACTCTTAGGGAAGAAAAGGGTGATCCTCCAATTGATACTTGGGAAGACATGAAGGAGGAAATGCAAGCCCGCTTTGTCCCTACACACTACAAGACCGATCTCTTCAACAAGCTACAAAAGTTGAAGCAAGGCACCAAGACCGTTGAGGAATTCTTCAAGGAGATGGAGTTAACCATGATGAGAGCAAACATCCAAGAGTCCGAGAACCAAACCATCGCTAGGTTCTTCAATGGCCTCAACTACCCCATCAAGAAAATTGTGGAGTTCCAACCATACTCCAACATGGTTGAGTTGGTTCACCAAGCTTCCAAGGCCGAGCGTCAAGTGAATGAGGACATCAAGTACTCCAAGTCCAAGCAATACTTCGCCTCCAAGCTTGCTACATCAACTCCTACAACAAGTGTCAAGCCATCCGCATCCTCTACACCTTCCAAGCAACCTTCCATACAAAGTCGCATGAAGCAAACGGTATCCTCCACCGCCTCCTCTAAGGCCTCTACGGGACCCTCCAATGTCACTTGCTTCAAGTGTGGCACCCAAGGCCACAAGTCCTTCGAGTGCAAGAACACAAAGGTCATGATCACTATGGAGAATGGTGATATAGAGACGCTAAGTGAAGGTGAATATGAAGCCCTAGTGCAAGCCGCGGTTGCTAATGAGGAAGACTATGATGAAGAAAGTGGAGAAGACCCTCTCTTATGCACACATGATCCCAGCCCTTCTCTTGTGGTCACTCGAGTGCTCACCACTCAACCCCAAGCTATGGAAGACCAAAGATGCAACATCTTCCAAACGCGTGCCGGTATTGGTGGCAAGTCTATCAAGGTCATCATCGATGGTGGGAGTTGCCACAACTTGGCAAGCACCGAGCTATGTGAGAAGCTCAACCTCACACTTCGCAAGCATCCTCATCCCTACCATGTCCAATGGTTGAGTGACAAGGGCAATGTCAAGATTCAACACACCGTCACCGTCAACTTCAAGATAGGACCCTATGAAGACACCGTCGAGTGTGACGTGGTGCCTATGACCGTGTGCCACATGTTGCTTGGCCGCCCATGGCAATTTGACAAGAAGGCCATACATGATGGTTTCTCCAATGCATACACCTTCAAGGTCAAGGACAAGAAGTTCGAACTTCGCCCAATGACTCCTAGCCAAATCATCGCCGACAATGCGAAGGCTTTAGCGAGGGCACAACACCACATCCACCATAGTGAGTTGAGAGGAGAGGGAGCGACCCACCAAAAAGAGAGTGAGCGCCACCACCAACATATGAGTGAGAGAAAGAGTGTCCTCCTAACCACCAAAAGCGAGTGGAGAGAAGTGAAAGACAACCCATCCACCACCATACACTACGTGCTCATTTGCAAGGGCCTCTCGGCGGAGACTAATGACTTAACCAACATTCCTTCGTCTTTGTTGTCTCTTTTGAAGGAGTTCCAAGACGTCTTCCCCGACGAGCTACCACATGGACTACCACCGCCGGGGCATCGAGCATCGCATCGACCTCATACCGGCGCTCCACTACCAAACCGCGCCGCCTACCGCACCAACCCCGAGGACACCAAGGAGATCCAACGCCAAATTCAAGACCTCCTCGCTAAAGGGTATGTCCGTGAAAGCCTTAGCCCTTGTGCCGTTCCCGTCATTCTTGTGCCTAAACCGGATGAGACGCAACGGATGTGTATGGATTGCCGCCCTATCAATGCCATTACCGTCCGTTATCGACATCCCATTCCGCGTTTAGATGATATGTTGGATGAATTGAGTGGTGCCACGATTTTCTCTAAGATTGATTTGCGTAGTGGCTACCACCAAATCCGCATGGCAATTGGTGATGAATGGAAGACGGCATTCAAGACCAAACTTGGTCTCTATGAATGGCTCGTCATGCCGTTTGGTCTATCAAATGCTCCTTCCACTTTCATGCGTCTTATGAATCACATCTTGCGACCTCTTATTGGAAAGAGCGTGGTTGTCTACTTTGATGATATTCTCATCTATAGCAAAAATCTCGAGGACCATGTTCAACATGTGAGAGAAGTCTTATGCATCTTGCGCCACGAGAAGCTCTTTGCCAACCTTCCAAAATGCCATTTCGCTCAAAACAAGTTGGTTTTTCTTGGTTTTGTGGTTTCCGCCAACGGGATAGAAGTTGATTCTTCCAAAGTTGAGGCCATCCACAATTGGCCCACTCCCACAAATGTTGGTCAAGTGAGAAGCTTCCATGGTCTTGCCGGATTTTACCGCCGTTTTGTGAAAGATTTCAGCACCATTGCTTGCCCTTTAAACGAGCTTACACCAAAGAATGTTCCGTTCGTTTGGGGCAAAGCACAACAAAAAGCTTTTGATGAATTGAAAAAGAGACTCACCGAGGCACCATTACTTGCTCTTCCCGACTTTTCCAAAACATTTGAGATCGAATGCGATGCAAGTGGCCTTGGAATCGGTGGTGTCCTCATGCAAAATGGAAAACCCGTGGCATACTATAGCGAGAAGTTGGATGGCGCACGCCTCAACTATCCTATTTATGACAAGGAGCTTTATGCTTTGATTCGTGTTCTTGAAGTTTGGCAACATTACCTTTGGCCAAAAGAGTTTGTCATCCACTCGGATCATGAATCCTTGAAGTATTTGAAAAGTCAACACAATTTGAACAAGCGACATGCTAAGTGGGTTGAGTTCATAGAGTCCTTCCCTTATGTAATCAAATACAAAAAGGGCAAGGAAAATGTGGTTGCGGATGCACTTTCCCGCAAAATTACTCTCCTACTCACCCGCTTGGAGTTTCACATTTTGGGTCTTGAGGAGATCAAGGAACTTTACCCTTCCGACGCTTTCTTTGGTCCAATCTTTGCCAAGTGTTCCGTGGACCACGGATTTGATGATTTCTATTTGCATGATGGCTACTTGTTTAAAGCTAACAAGATTTGCATTCCCGAGTCTTCTCTTCGTAAGTTGCTTTTGCAAGAGTCACATGGAGGTGGTCTCATGGGTCACTTTGGAAGAGAGAAGACATATGCCATGCTATCAACCCACTACTATTGGCCAAGAATGTACCGCGACGTGGAACGCCTTTGCCGCCGGTGTACAACATGCTTACAAGCTAAGTCTACTTCCAATCCCTATGGTCTTTACATGCCTTTGCCCATTCCATATGCACCTTGGTCGGACATAAGCATGGACTTTGTACTTGGCTTACCTCGCACCAAACATGGTCATGATTCAATATTTGTGGTAGTGGATAGGTTCTCTAAAATGGCTCATTTCATACCATGTCATAAGAGCGATGATGCTTCACACATTGCTTCGTTGTTTTTCAGGGAAGTGGTTCGCCTACATGGGATACCGGCAAGCATTGTGTCGGATCGAGACGTCAAGTTCATGAGTTACCTATGGAAGTCGCTCATGGCGAAGTTTGGAGTGAAGCTCTTGTTCTCATCATCCTCGCACCCTCAAACCGATGGACAAACCGAAGTGGTCAATCGAAGCCTCTCCACACTCCTCCGCACACTTGTGAAGACAAATTTGAAGTCATGGGAAGATTGCCTACCCCACGCGGAGTTCGCCTACAATCGAGCCAAGCACTCCACAACCGCAAGGAGTCCCTTCATGGTCGTCTACGGATTCGAACCTCCAACGGCACTCGACATCCTCCCACTACCTCTTCATGAAAGAACGAACATGGACTTCGACGAGCGCACCACCGCCATGAAGAAACTACATGAAGAGACAAGAGCAACCATACAAGAGCATGTACTTCGCCAAGCTAACCGCCTCAACGCCAAGAAAAAGGAACGCGTGTTTGAAGAAGGAGACCTCGTTTGGATCCACCTAAGGAAAGAAAGGTTTCCGCAAGAACGCAACTCCAAGCTCAAGCCAAGAGGAGATGGTCCTTTCAAGGTCCTCAAGCGCATCAACAACAACGCCTACGTCATCGACATACCAACATCCAAGTACTTGGTGAGCAACACTTTCAACATCTCGGATCTCTCACCCTATCATGGAGATGAGGAGGAACAAGAGTCGAGGACGACTCTCTCCCAAGGAGGGGGAGATGATGCGGGGTGGCCTTCGGACACCTCCTCACCAAGATCAACAAGTCCCCCAAGCGGACCAATGACAAGGGCCCGAGTTAAAGCTCTACAAGACAAGGTGAACTCGCTCCTCACTTCCCTCGACCTAGATACCCCATTGGATGGAATGCTACCTCATGCCGAAACCCTTTGTGTCATTAGGTACGTGGAGCATCAAGATCACGGAGAGGACGGTACGTCAAGGTCAAGGGAAGGAGAGGAGCAGCTGATCGAGAAGAGGTACACGGAGCTGGACCCGAAGTCGCCCCAAGAACGCAAGGAAGAGAAGAGGGACGGCCAGTCCAGATCCCGGTCAGACCGGCTTCCTGACCGGGCCACCCGGTCCCCAGCCCGGTCCGACCGGCCTCCTGACCGGGCAGCCCGGTCCAAACCGGATTTGGCGCTCGTGCCATCCGGGCAACATACCGGGGCCTCGGAACCTCGTCCGGTCGGCGTCCGGTCACAGGCCCGGTCCGGACCGGCCCGCCCGGTCACAGGCCCGGTCTGACCGGCTCCCTGACCGGCCTGCACGACTTAAGTTATATTTTTCGGCCCGAACTTACCTTTTCGGCCCGTGTCGCCTTGTAAGACTATATAAGCACCCCAAGCACCCCTTTAGCTCTTTAGACTTGTTTAGAACTCAAACCTACCTTTGAGCTTAGTCTCCCTTGGGTATCATCCCTCTGTAATCAAGGCACCTTGGTTGTTGACTTTGAATTTGTGGAGTGAGATTCTAGTACTTGCTACTCTCTCTCCCTCCCCAAGTTCATCCTCTCCAATCCCAATCTCTCTCCGGGAATTCTGCCTCGTGCCTCTTCCACGGAGATTCTATTGGCGTGGTCCATCGAGCCACGGAGGTAAGCATCGGGTGTATCGGGTTGGTGTGCGTGCGTGAGTCTCGGAGTTCGTCGTGATCTTCATCCCCTTGCGTTTTCCCATCTCACCCGCTTGGTTTCGAAGTCAATCCGCAAGATCGGGCCACACACGGGGTCTTAGACCACATCAGGTGGCATCTTGGAGACTTGTGCATTGAGCTCGTCGAAGTAGAGCTTCTTGGCGCTTGGCGTTGTGCATTGCCATGCCATGTGACCCTTGCCCTTGCACACCTCACATAGGAGATTGGGACATTCCCGTGGAGGGTGGCCTTGTTGCTTGCACTTGTAGCATCGGAGTCCATAGGCATATGACGAGGTAGGGGCCATTGTGGTGGTGGCACAAGAGGTAGAAGTCGCCTTATGAGGAAATTCTTCATGTCGAGGCTCTCGTCTTCTTGCCTCATCACCATGTCTTGAGTGGTGTCGTCGAAGATCATGTGTGGGCGGATGTCGATGTAGATCATGAGGTGGTGGTGGCCGACGACGATCATGAGATGGTGTGAGTTGATGACGGTCCTTGCCATGCCTAGGTGATGGCTCATGTTGGGGGCGCTCTTGATGGTCCATATGATGTCCGTTATGTCGATGATCTTGTGCATAGGCACTCTCATGATGGCGCCTTGTGGAGCTCGGAGAAGTGTGTCGATGCCGAATATGTTGGTGACGCTCTTGATGATCCACATGATGATGCCATCGTGGAGGTCCTCGATCTTCATATGTAGCTCCATTGGCCAAGTAGGGGTATGTGGGAGCATCGGCGGTATGCATGGTGGGGTCGATGTCGTCCTCGTCGTGGTGCTCCACCATGTCGTCCATGCTTGTTGAGCAAGTGTCGATGTAGAGCTCGTCGATGTCGTCCATGTTGGCGATGCTCGCGGAGCCATAGTCGGTGTAGAGCTCCTCGATGTCGGTCATGTTGGCGATGCTTGCGGAGCCATAGTCGGTGTAGAGCTCCACATGTTCCTCCACATCCGCGGTGCTTGAAGAGGCATCCTCCTTGAAGTGCTCCGTGTACTCCTCCATATCTTCTTCGTCGCTATACATGTTAGTAAGACGGTATCTATATGGTGTATGTTAGTGGAAGAACACTACCTCGCAATCTTACCGTAGTATGACAAGATTGGGGTGATCCAACAAACCGAGAGTTAGAACAATTGTATCGGGCACTCACACAAAGACACACGCAAAAAGCTAGCAAATATGGTGTTAGGTGAGTATGGTGGAAAGCCAAAAGATGAAATCCGAAATCAAGTTTGTTGTTAAGGGTGGGTGAAATCCAAAAATCAAGTCAAAGGCGGTGATCACAAAAGGCATACACAAGGTGGAACACACACGTGGGACAAAATGGGGTTAGCGCGACGGAAAATGAGCACGAACAAAATTGGTCCTAATGAAGACTACTAGCTCGGTGTCACGCTAACGCAAGAGAGACCGTGGCTTGGTTGCAAAATTGAAAAGCAACAAGATTTGCGCAAGACGCCTCTCTTCTCTTTTCTCTCTTTTGCTTATAAGCTTTGGACTCTTTTGTGTATAGGTGTCACTCACACTCTTTTTCTCTTTCTTTTTCTTTTTCTTTTTCTCACTATGGAAGGCTACTACTATCTATGTAAGTATGTCACACTTCTTTTGCTTATCTTTTCACAACGAGCTTGCTTCGTAGCTTTGCTCAACACACGCACACCCTCACGGTCGGGACGCTTGCGCAATGCTTCGCAACACTAGAAAGCCACTCCCGATAGGAAAGGTACGCAAAGGAAGCTTAGGCTACAAGTTAGGGGCAAGTTATACCACTTGATGACGGTGGCCGACGATCTTGAACTTGCTATGGTGGAAGGTGTCAAATGAACCGCTTGGATCCTCGGGGTGCCGTCGTCGTTGTTGATGTTGCAGAAGCTTCGTGGTAGCTGAAATGGCACACTCGACGAAGTCCAAACACAAGGGGTTAGTGCCAAAACGAAAAACGAAGTATGCTGTCAAAATTTCGGCCAGGCGGAACTTCCGGTCCTGAGGGGCGGAACTTCCGGTCCCTGGGCGGAAATTCCGGTCCTTCCGGGCGGAACTTCCGGTCGCAATCAGATATGCGGGCTGTTCTTCGATTTGGGCGGAAATCCGGGCCGAAAATCTTCGAATTCGCGGAAAATTTGGCACTAGAAGCTGTGGGAAGGTGGGGGAATTGCAGATCAACACCAAAGACAAGTTTCTATTGTACCAAAACCACTCAAAACTCAACCAAATCACAGATCCATCCAAAGGCAAAATAGGGCTATTTTTTGGGGATTTTTGGGGAAAAATTTTAGAGACGAAATTGGATGGGTGGGGGGTCAAATTCGCGGAAACCAAAGGCTGCTGATACCATATGATGAGGTCTAAGACCCCGTGTGTGGCCCGATCTCGCGAATGACCCAAGAATCAAAGGGGGAAAGAGAGGGAGAGGCGGAAGAACATGAAGAACGCGAAGAACACAACGCACACCAACCCGATACAATCGATACTTACCCTCGTCGCTCGATGGACCACGCCAATAGAATCACCACGGGAGAGACTCGAGGTAGAATCCCGGAGTGAGAGATCGGTGTTGGGGATGGAGACTGGTGAGGGAGAGAGAGTGGAGCACACTAGAATCTCACTCACATAGATCCAATCATCCAACATGGGGTGCCTTGATACAAAGGGGATGAAACCCTAGGGAGACAAAGCTCAAAGTCATGTTTAAGCCTAAATCTTGTCTAATCTCAGATCTGAGCCAACTAGGCTATTTATAGTAGGGGGCGAAGGGTTAAGTTACACGCTGAAAAGTATTGCTGTGCTGAAGTTCGTGGTGGCGGAAGTTCCGGTCGTCTTGGGCGGAAGTTCCGGTCAGGGGCGGAAGTTCCGGTCCTGGGAGCCGGAAGTTCCGGCCCGGCCGGAAGTTCCAGCCAAGTTCCGGTCAAGTTCCGAAATTGGCCCGTTTCCTTGGAGTAACATCCAGGGGCATTTTGGCGGACTTTCGGAACTTGGGCGGAACTTGGGCGGAAGTTCCGAGTGGGCGGAAGTTCCGGTCCCTCGGGGCGGAAGTTCCGGCTGGCTCCTCTTCTCTGGGCGCGGGACGGCATCTTGGAAGCATCTGGGAGGAATCTGGCCGGAAGTTCCGGTCCTGGAGGGCGGAAGTTCTGGCCTGGGCGCTGTAGCTCCATCTTCATCATTTCCAGCTCTCCCTCCATTGGCTTGGTCTCCATGGCTTGTGCCTTGACCGATGTACCTGATTGAACATAGTGTATTTGCATGAAGTAGCAAGCCGTCCAAGGGTGTGTCAAAGGCATAGGTAGAGAGGAGCGAATTCACCTCTTGGCGTAGCGCTTGGGCTCTAGCTCGTGTCATTGGACCACGAGGAGGGCTTGTTGGTCTTGCTGTAGCCCACTCGGAACTTCCGCCCAAGTTCCGCCCAAGTTCCGAAATAACTCCGAAACGCCCCTGGATGTTACTGCAAGGAAATTGGCCATTTTCGGAACTTGGCCGGAACTTGACCGGAACTTCCAGCCGGACCGGAACTTCCGCCCCCGAAGACCGGAACTTCCGCCCATGACCGGAACTTCCGCCCAAGACGGCCGGAACTTCCGCCCTACCGAACTTCAGCACAACAGCACTTTTCAGCGTGTAACTTATCCCTTCGCCCCCACCTATAAATAGGCTAGTTGGCTAAGATCTGAGATTGGACTTGATTTGAAAGAAAACCTGAGCTTAGCTCACCCTTGTGGGAACCCTACCTAGATCTATGATCTTGTATCCCCACCCGGGCTCCTTATCGACTCGTGAAGATCTCTTTGGTGACTTCTACCGTTTGTTTGATCTTTTGCTTGCACTTCTACCTATTTGGTCTTTTGCTTGCACTTCTATCAAACCTTCCGGTCTTTTCACCCTTCTAGATCTCCCGAGCTTCGATTTGTCGATCTCTTTGCGGGACTTCTACCGGAAGGTCTTTTCCTGCAATCTCTATCGAGTTGGTGTTTCGAGCCAACGAGGGAAAACTCGAATTGTGTGCGTGTGTGTGTTGTATCCCCGCGTTTCCCCTACGTGTTCATCGCGTTCATCCACCTACCCCCACGTATCCCTTCAAATCCGTGAAGATCGGGCACATCCCCGGGCTTAGCCCTTATCATATGGTATCAGAGCCGGGTTCGATCTTGAACGAACTTGTATTATGCTCTCAATCAAATACGAAGCATCAAGTCGTTTCTCCAAGAGGCATTTTGCAAAAATGGTGATCAAAAGAGTTTCGATATATCCAAAATGTGGTAGGACAAAAATTTGTGCAAGTAAAAGTTTGCTTTGGAAGGTGTCAAAAATGTTGTTTATAGCATTGTCCCACACAAATGGAACAATCAAAAGGCAAGAATCGGCGGCAAAATTGTTATGTGCAATGGCAAAGCTATGGAGACATCTAGCTTGGGAAAGTATGGTTGGCGTGAGCCTCTTATGGATATCCTCAAGTGTCAAAGAATCCATTGTAATTGCCAAAGATGAAATGAGAAATCCAAAGGAGAGCAACTTTTGGTGTGACATGTGGCACAAGGTGCATATGAACAAGCCCTAAGGGCTCGGTTGTGGCCCGATCTCGCGAATCACCCAAGATCCAAAGGGGGAAAGAGAGGGAGAGGCGGAAGAACACGAAGAACGCGAAGAACACAACGCACACCAACCCGATACAATCGATACTCACCCTCGTGGCTCGATGGACCATGCCAATAGAATCACCACGGGAGAGACTCGAGGTAGAATCCCGGAGTGAGAGATCGGTGTTGGGGACGGAGACCGGTGAGGGAGAGAGAGTGGGCTACACTAGAATCTCACTCACATAGATCCAATCATCCAACATGGGGTGCCTTGATACAAAGGGGATGAAACCCTAGGGAGACAAAGCTCAAAGTCATGTTTAAGCCTAAATCTTGTCTAATCTCAGATCTGAGCCAACTAGGCTATTTATAGTAGGGGGCGAAGGGGTAAGTTACACGCTGAAAAGTATTGCTGTGCTGAAGTTCGCGGTGGCGAAAGTTCCGGCCGTCTTGGGCGGAAGTTCCGGTCAGGGGCGGAAGTTCCGATCCTGGGAGCCGGAAGTTCCGGCCCGGCCGGAAGTTCCGGCCAAGTTCCGGTCAAGTTCCGAAATTGGCCCGTTTCCTTGCAGTAACATCCAGGGGCATTTTGGCGGACTTTCGGAACTTGGGCGGAACTTGGGCGGAAGTTCCGAGTGGGCGGAAGTTCCGGTCCCTCGGGGCGGAAGTTCCGGCTGGCTCCTCTTCTCTGGGCGCGGGACGGCATCTTGGAAGCATCTGGGAGGAATCTGGCCGGAAGTTCCAGTCCTGGAGGGCGGAAGTTCCGGCCTGGGCGCTGTAGCTCCATCTTCATCATTTCCAGCTCTCCCTCCATTGGCTTGGTCTCCATGGCTTGTGCCTTGACCGATGTACCTGATTGAACATAGTGTATTTGCATGAAGTAGCAAGCCGTCCAAGGGTGTGTCAAAGGCATAGGTAGAGAGGAGCGAATTCACCTCTTGGCGTAGCGCTTGGGCTCTAGCTCGTGTCATTGGACCACGAGGAGGGCTTGTTGGTCTTGATGTAGTGTCGTTGGCGAGCGGGGCTACATCATCTCCCCCCCCTTGGGAAAGAGTCGTCCTCGACTCTTTGATGCAGCCCGACCTTCGGTCTACACCGCATCATATGCTTCATCGCCAAGATGACACGCAAAGGTGAATCTTCTCCTTTACGCGTGCCTCGAATCGCCTACTTGGAATGATATACTACTTCATACTCCGTCATACCTTGATGATAGGAACTCGACGACAAGTACGGAGAGAAGAGAGGATGCCATGGAGACCCGAGGACGCAAGGCCGATGTCACGGAAGCTTGGAAGAGAAGAAGGAAGAAGAGGAGCTGGACACTCCAGGCCGGCACTACCGCTGCATCCTGGCCGGCACTGCAGCCAAGGCCGGCACTGCCGCCCACGCAAGCCCGGCACTGCCGGCCCAACCGGCACTGCCGCCCCGAGCACGCCGGCACTGCCGGCCCCACCAAAGTCAACTGCATCTCAACCGTTGATTTGTCATCTATGGACCAGGATACTTTCTGTAATTCCGACTTTACCCCTGTACGAATCTGGGCCTATAAATACCTCACCCCTTCCTCCAGATTAGGGTTAGAGATGAACTAAGAAGAAACCTGAGCTTTGCTCAAACCCATGAGGGAAACCCTAGATCTATGATCTTGTATCGCCACCCGGGCTCCTTATCAACTCGTGAAGATCTCTTTGGCGACTTCTACCGTTTGTTTGATCTTTTGCTTGCACTTCTACCTTGTTTGGTCTTTTGCTTGCACTTCTATCAAACCTTCCGGTCTTTTCGCCCTTCTAGATCTCCCGAGCTTTGATTTGTCGATCTCTTTGCGGGACTTCTACCGGAAGGTCTTTTCTCGCAACCTCTATCGAGTAGGTGTATCGGGCCTACGAGAAAGAACCGGTTTGTATGTGTGTGTGTGTGTTGTATCTCCACGAGTTCATCCCCGAGTTCATCGTGTTCATCCACCTCCCCCACGAAATCCACCCAAATCCGTGAAGATCGGGCACATCCCCAGGCTTAGCCTCATTGATACGCGTAGATGCACACGTCCGTTGGGAACCCCAAGTGGAAGGTATGATGCGTATAGAAGCAAGTTTCCCTCAGTATGAAACCAAGGTTTAATCGAACCAGTAGGAGCCAAGAAGCACGTTGAAGGTTGATGGTCGCGAAATGTGATGCGGCGCAACACCAGGGATTCCGGCGCCAACGCGGAACCTGCACAACACAACCCAAGTACTTTGTGCCAACGAAGCTTGAGGTTGTCAATCTCACCGGCTTGCTGTAACAAAGGATTAAACGTATCGAGTGGAAGATGTTTGCAAAGAAAACAGTAAACACAATTGCAGTAGATTGTATGCTATGTAAAGAATAGGACCGGGGTCCACAGTTCACTAGAGGTGTCTCTCCCATAAGATAAAAGCATGTTGGGTGAACAAATTACAGTCGGGCAATTGACAAATAGAGAAAGGCATAACAATGCATATACATGATATGATAAATATAGTGAGATTTAATTGGGCATTACGACAAAGTACATAGACCGCCATCCAACTGCATCTATGCCTAAAAAGTCCACCTTCAGGTTATCATCCGAACCCCCTCCAGTATTAAGTTGCAAAGCAACAGACAATTGCATTAAGTATGGTGCGTAATGTAATCAACAACTACATCCTTAGACATAGCATCAATGTTTTATCCCTAGTGGCAACAACACATCCACAACCTTAGAACTTTCTGTCACTGTCCCAGATTCAATGGAGGCATGAACCCACTATCGAGCATAAATACTCCCTCTTGGAGTTAAGAGTAAAAACTTGGCCAGAGCCTCTACTAATAACAGAGAGCATGCAAGATCATAAACAACACATAAACAATAGATTGATAATCACCATAATCATAGTACTCTCTATCCATCGGATCCCGACAAACACAACATATAGAATTACATATAGATGATCTTGATCATGTTAGGCAGCTCACAAGATCCAACAATGAAGCACAACAAGGAGAAGACGACCATCTAGCTACTGCTATGGACCCATGGTCCAGGGGTGGACTACTCACTCATCACTCCGGAGGCGACCATGGCGGTGTAGAGTCCTCCGGGAGATGAATCCCCTCTCCGGCAGGGTGCCGGAGGCGATCTCCTGAATCCCCCGAGATGGGATTCGCGGCGGCGGCATCTCTGGAAGGTTTTCCGTATCGTGGCTCTCGGTACTGGGGGTTTCGCGACGGAAGCTTTAAGTAGACGGAGGGTCAACGCGGGGGGCCACACGAGGGGCCCAGGGGGCAGGTCGGCGCGGCCAGGGCCTGGGCCGCGCCGGCCTCCCTCCTGGCCGCCTCGTGGCCCCACTTCGTTAGGTCTTCGGTCTTCTGGAAGCTTCGTGCAAAAATAGGACCCTGGGCGAAAGTTTCGTCCAATTCCGAGAATATTTCTTTACTAGGATTTCTGAAACCAAAAACAGCAGAAAACAGCAACTGGCTCTTCGGCATCTTGTTAATAGGTTAGTTCCAGAAAATGCATAAATATGACATATAATGTGCATAAAACATGTAGGTATCATCAATAAAGTAGCATGGAACATAAGAAATTATCGATACGTTGGAGACGTATCAGCATCCCCAAGCTTAGTTCTGCTCGTCCCGAGCAGGTAAAACGATAACAAAGATAATTTCTGAAGTGACATGCCATCATAATCTTGATCATACTATTTGTAAACATATGTAATGAATGCAGCGATCAAAGCAAAGGTAATGACATGAGTAAACAAATGAATCATATGACAAAGACTTTTCATGAATAGTACTTCAAGACAAGCATCAATAAGTCTTGCATAAGAGTTAACTCATAAAGCAATAAATCAAAGTAAAGGTGTTGAAGCAACACATAAGAAGATTAAGTTTCAGCGGTTGCTTTCAACTTATAACATGTATATCTCATGGATATTGTCAACATAAAGTAATATAATAAGTGCAATATGCAAGTATGTAGGAATCAATGCACAGTTCACACAAGTGTTTGCTTCTTAAGGTGGAAGGAGATAGGTAAACTGACTCAACAATAAAAGTAAAAGAAAGGTCCTTCAAAGAGGAAAGCATCGATTGCTGTATTTGTGCTAGAGCTTTTATTTTGAAAACATGAAACAATTTTGTCAACGGTAGTAATAAAGCATATGAGTTATGAAAATTATATCTTACAAGTTGCAAGCCTCACGCATAGTATACTAATAGTGCCCGCACCTCGTCCTACTTAACTTGGACTACCGGGTCTTCGCATGCCATGTTTCAACCAAGTGTCACAAAGGGGTACCTCCATGCCGCCTGTACAAAGGTCTAAGGAGAATGCTCGCATTTCGGATTTCTCGCTTTTGATTATTCTCAACTTAGACATCCATACCGGGACAACATGGACAACAGATAATGGACTCCTCTTAAATGCATAAGCATGTAGCAATGATTATTGTTCTCATATGAGATTGAGGATATATGTCCAAAACTGAAACTTCAACCATGATTCATGGCTTTAGTTAGCGGCCCAATGTTCTTCTCTAACAATTTTGCATGCTCCAACCACTAAAATGATAGACCTTCAGACAAGACGGACATGCATAGCAACTCACATGATATTCAACAATAGTTGATGGCGTTCCCCAGAAGCATGGTTATCGCACAACAGGCAACTTAATAAAATATAAAGTGCATAAGTACATATTCAATACTACGATAGTTTTTAAGGCTATTTTGTCCCATGAGCTATATATTGCAAAGGTGAATGATGGAATTTTAAAGGTAGCACTCAAGCAATTTACTTTGGAATGGCGGAGAAATACCATGTAGTAGGTAGGTATGGTGGACACAAATGGCATAGTAGTTGGCTCAAGGATTTTGGATGCATGAGAAGTATTCCCTCTCGATACAAGGTTTAGGCTAGCAAGGTTATTTGAAGCAAACTCAAGGATGAACAAGTGCAGCAAAACTCACATAAAAGACATATTGTAAACATTATAAGACTCTACACTGTCTTCCTTGTTGTTCAAAACTCAATACTAGATATTATCTAGACCTTAGAGAAACCAAATATGCAAATCAAATTTTAGCAAGCTCTATGTATTTCTTCATTAATGGGTGCAAAGTATATGATGCAAGAGCTTAAACATGAGCACAACAATTGCCAAGTATCACATTATCCAAGACATTTTAGAATTACTACATGTAGCATTTTCCAATTCCAACCATATAACAATTTAACGAAGAAGAAACTTCGCCATGAACATTATGAGTAAAGCCTAAGGACACATGTGTCCATATGCAACAGCGGAGCGTGTCTCTCTCCCACAAAGTGAATGCTAGGATCCATCTTATTCAAACAAAAACAAAAACAAAAACAAACCGACGCTCCAAGTAAAGAACACAAGATGTGATTGAATAAAAATATAGTTTCAGGGGAGGAACCTGATGATGTTGTCGATGAAGAAGGGGATGCCTTGGGCATCCCCAAGCTTAGACGCTTGAGTCTTCTTAAAATATGCAGGGATGAACCACGGGGGCATCCCCAAGCTTAGAGCTTTCACTCCTCTTGATCATAGTATATCATTCTCCTCTCTTGACCCTTGAAAACTTCCTTCACACCAAACTTCAAGCAAACTCATTAGAGGGTTAGTGCACAATTAATAATTCACTCATTCAGAGGTGACACAATCATTATTTTCACTTCTGGACATTGCATAATGCTACTGGACATTAGTGGATCAAAGAAATAAATCCAACATAGCAAAAGAGGCAATGCGAAATAAAAGGCAGAATCTGTCAAAAACAGAACAGTCCGTAAAGACGAATTTAGAAATGGCACCAGACTTGCTCAAATGGAAAAACTCAAAACTAATGAAAGTTGCGTACATATCTGAGGATCACGCTCGTAAATTGGCAGATTTTTTCGAATTTTCTACAGAGAATTGTGCCCAGATTCGTGACAGACAGCAATGCTGTTTCTGCGCAGCGATCCCAAATATAACATCAACTTTGACATAGAAACTTTACTTGGCACAAAAACATGATAAGGAGAGGTTGCTACAGTAGTAAACAACTTCCAAGACTCAACAAAACAAAAAATTGCTGTAGGTAAAAACATGGGTTGTCTCCCATAAGCGCTTTTCTTTAACGCCTTTCAGCTAGGCGCAGAAAGTGCAAATCAAGTAATATCGAGAGTAGAAGCATCAACATCATAGCTTGTTCTAATAATAGAATCAAAAGGCAACTTCATTCTCTTTCTAGGGAAGTGTTCCATACCTTTCTTGAGAGGAAATTGATATTTAATATTACCTTCCCTCATATCAATAACAGCACCAACAGTTCGAAGAAAAGGTCTTCCCAACACAATTGGACAAGATGCATTGCATTCGATATCCAAAACAACAAAATCAACGGGGACAAGGTTATTGTTAACCGTAATATGCACATTATCAATCCTCCCCAAAGGTTTCTTTTTAACATTATCAGCAAGATTAACATCCAAATAACAATTCTTCAATGGTGGCAAGTCAAGCATATCATAAATCTTTTTAGGCATAACAGAAATACTTGCACCAAGATTACATAAAGCATTACATTCAAAGTCATTGAATTTCATTTTAATGATGGGCTCCCAACCATCTTCTAACTTTCTAGGAATAGAAGTTTCAAGTTTTAGTTTCTCTTCTCTAGCTTTTATGAGAGCATTTGTAATATGTTTTGTAAAGGCTAAATTTATAGCACTAGCATTGGGACTTTTAGCAAGTTTTTGTAAGAACTTTATAACTTCAGAGATGTGGCAATCCTCAAAATCTAAATCATTATGAGCTACAGCAATGGGATCATTGTTCCCAAGGTTGGAAAAAATTTCAGCAGTTTTATCACAAGCAGTTTCAGCAGTTTTAGCAATTTCAGGCAGTTTTGTACGCTTCGCACTAGGAGTAGAAACATTGCCAACACCAATTATTTTACCATTGATAGTAGGAGGTGCAGCAACATGTGGAGAATTAGCATTACTAGTGGTGCTGATAGTCCAAACTTTAGCTACATTATTCTCTTTAGCTAGTTTTTCATTTTCTTCTCTATCCCACCTAGCACGCAGTTCAGCCATTAATCTTATATTCTCATTAATTCTAACTTGGATGGCATTTGCTGTAGTAGTAATCTTATTATCAATATCATTATTAGGCATAACTTTCAATTTTAAAAGATTTACATCAGAGGCAAGTCTATCAACTCTAGAAGCAATAGTATCAATTCTATCAAGCTTTTCCTCAACAGATTTGTTAAAAGCAGTTTGTGTACTAATAAATTCTTTAAGCATAGCTTCAAGACCAGAGGGTACATTCCTATTATTGTTGTAAGAATTCCCATAAGAATTACCATAACCATTACCATTAGCAGAAGGATATGGCCTATAGTTATTACCAGAGTTGTTCCTATAAGCATTGTTGTTGAAATTATTATTTTTAATGAAATTCACATCAACATTTTCTTCTTGAGCAACCAATGAAGCTAAAGGAACATTATTTGGATCTACATTAGATCTACCATTCACAAGCATAGACATAATCACATCAATCTTATCACTCAAGGAAGAGGTTTCCTCAACAGAATTTACCTTCTTACCTTGTGGAGCTCTTTCCGTGTGCCACTCAGAGTAATTTATCATCATATCATCAAGAAGTTTTGTAGCCGCCCCCAATGTGATGGACATAAAGGTACCTCCAGCAGCTGAATCCAATAAATTCCGCGAAGAAAAATTTAGTCCTGCATAGAAGGTTTGGATAATCATCCAAGTAGTCAGTCCATGGGTTGGGCAATTTTTTACCAAAGTTTTCATTCTCTCCCAAGCTTGAGCAACATGTTCAGTATCTAATTGTTTAAAATTCATTATGCTACTTCTCAAAGATATAATTTTAGCGGGAGGATAATATCTACCAATAAAAGCATCCTTGCATTTAGTCCATGAATCAATACTATTCTTAGGCAAAGATAGCAACCAATCTTTAGCTCTTCCTCTTAATGAGAAAGGAAACACTTTCAATTTAATAATATCACCATCTACATCTTTATACTTTTGCATTTCACAAAGTTCAACAAAATTATTGAGATGGGCAGCAGCATCATCAGAACTAGCACCAGAAAATTGATCTCTCATGACAAGATTTAGTAAAGCAGGTTTAATTTCAAAGAATTCTGCTGTAGTAGCAGGTGGAGCAATAGGTGTGCATAGGAAATCATTATTATTTGCATTTGTGAAGTCACACAACTTAGTATTTTCAGGAGTATTCATTTTAGCAACGGTAAATAAAACAAACTAGATAAAGTAAATGCAAGTAACTAATTTTTTTTGTGTTTTTGATATAGAGAGCAAGACAGTAAATAAAGTAAAACTAGCAACTAATTTTTTTTGTGTTTTGTTTAGTTGCAGCAAACAAAGTAGTAAATAAAATAAAGCAAGACAAAAACAAAGTAAAGAGATTGAGAAGTGGAGACTCCCCTTGCAGCGTGTCTTGATCTCCCCGGCAACGGCGCCAGAAATTTAGCTTGATACGCGTAGATGCACACGTCCGTTGGGAACCCCAAGTGGAAGGTATGATGCGTATAGAAGCAAGTTTCCCTCAGTATGAAACCAAGGTTTAATCGAACCAGTAGGAGCCAAGAAGCACGTTGAAGGTTGATGGTCGCGAAATGTGATGCGGCGCAACACCAGGGATTCCGGCGCCAACGCGGAACCTGCACAACACAACCCAAGTACTTTGTCCCAACGAAACAGTGAGGTTGTCAATCTCACCGGCTTGCTGTAACAAAGGATTAAACGTATCGAGTGGAAGATGTTTGCAAAGAAAACAGTAAACACAATTGCAGTAGATTGTATGCTATGTAAAGAATAGGACCGGGGTCCACAGTTCACTAGAGGTGTCTCTCCCATAAGATAAAAGCATGTTGGGTGAACAAATTACAGTTGGGCAATTGACAAATAGAGAAAGGCATAACAATGCATATACATGATATGATAAATATAGTGAGATTTAATTGGGCATTACGACAAAGTACATAGACCGCCATCCAACTGCATCTATGCCTAAAAAGTCCACCTTCAGGTTATCATCCGAACCCCCTCCAGTATTAATTTGCAAAGCAACAGACAATTGCATTAAGTATGGTGCGTAATGTAATCAACAACTACATCCTTAGACATAGCATCAATGTTTTATCCCTAGTGGCAACAGCACATCCACAACCTTAGAACTTTCTCACTTTGTCCCAGATTCAATGGAGGCATGAACCCACTATCGAGCATAAATACTCCCTCTTGGAGTTAAGAGTAAAAACTTGGCCAGAGCCTCTACTAATAACGGAGAGCATGCAAGATCATAAACAACACATAAACAATAGATTGATAATCACCATAATCATAGTACTCTCTATCCATCGGATCCCGACAAACACAACATATAGAATTACATATAGATGATCTTGATCATGTTAGGCAGCTCACAAGATCCAACAATGAAGCACAACAAGGAGAAGACGACCATCTAGCTACTGCTATGGACCCATGGTCCAGGGGTGGACTACTCACTCATCACTCCGGAGGCGACCATGGCGGTGTAGAGTCCTCCGGGAGATGAATCCCCTCTCCGGCAGGGTGCCGGAGGCGATCTCCTGAATCCCCCGAGATGGGATTCGCGGCGGCGGCGTCTCTGGAAGGTTTTCCGTATCGTGGCTCTCGGTACTGGGGGTTTCACGACGGAAGCTTTAAGTAGGCGGAGGGTCAACGCGGGGGGCCACACGAGGGGCCCAGGGGGCAGGTCGGCGCGGCCAGGGCCTGGGCCGCGCCGGCCTCCCTCCTGGCCGCCTCGTGGCCCCACTTCGTTAGGTCTTCGGTCTTCTGGAAGCTTCGTGCAAAAATAGGACCCTGGGCGAAAGTTTCGTCCAATTCCGAGAATATTTCTTTACTAGGATTTCTGAAACCAAAAACAGCAGAAAACAGCAACTGGCTCTTCGGCATCTTGTTAATAGGTTAGTTCTAGAAAATGCATAAATATGACATATAATGTGCATAAAACATGTAGGTATCATCAATAAAGTAGCATGGAACATAAGAAATTATCGATACGTTGGAGACGTATCACTCATCATATCGTATCAGCAGCTCTTGGGTTGCCACGGATTTGACCCCCACATCACCAATTTCGCCCAAAAAAATTTCCAAAATTTTTTCCCAAAAAATAGCCCCAAATTGGCCTTGGATCGATCTCTCGATTTGTTGAGTTATTTGTGGTTTTGCTCCAATAGAAACTTGTCTTGGGTGTTGATCTACTATTCTCCCAACTTTTCCCACCAGTTTGTGCCAATTTTCCCACGAAATCGAAGATTTTCGGGTCAGTTTTCCGCCAAATCGACGAACAGCAGCTGAGGCCGGCACTGCCGCCCCAACATCGCCGGCACTGCCGGTCAGGCCGGCACTGCCGCCCCAACATCGCCGGCACTGCCGCTAGCCCCGAAATTTTTCACACTTTCTTCGTTTTTCGTTTGGCACTAACCCCTTGTGTTTGGACTTCGTTGTGTGTGCCATTTCAGCTACCACTAAGCTTCCGCAACATCAACTACGACAACGGCACCCCGAAGATCCAAGCGGTTCATTTGACACCTCCACCATAGCAAGTTCAAGGTCGTCGGCCACCGTCATCAAGTGGTATAACTTGCCCCCTAACTTGTAGCCCTAGCTTCCTTTGCGTACCTTTTCCTATCGAGAGTGGCTTTCTAGTGTTGCGAAGCATTGCGCAAGCGTCCCGACCGTGAGGGTGTGCGTGTGTTGAGCAAAGCTACGAAGCAAGCTCGTGTGAAAAGATAGGCAAAAGAAGTGTGACATACTTACATAGATAGTGAGAAAAAGAAAGCTTCTAAGCATACAAAAAAAAAACAAGAGGAAAAGAAAAAGAAAAAAGAGTGTGAGTGACACCTATACACAAAAGAGTCCAAAGCTTATAAGCAAAAGAGAGAAAAGAGAAGAGAGGCGTCTTGCGCAAATCTTGTTGCTTCTCAATTTTGCAACCAAGCCACGGTCTCTCTTGCGTTAGCGTGACACCGAGCTAGTAGTCTTCGTTAGGACCAATTTTTGTTCGTGCTCATTTTCCGTCGCGCTAACCCCATTTTGTCCCACGCGTGTGTTCCACCTTGTGTATGCCTTTTGTGATCACCGCCTTTGACTTGTGACTTTTGGATCTTACCCACTTTTGACAATAGACTCTTCGTTTGGTTCTTCCATTGGGCTTTCCACACCCATACCTAACACCATATAGAGTTTTGTTTTGTGTGTGTGCATACATACCGGTTGTTCCTCACCTAGATACATCTTTTCGATTTTGGTTTGCAAGTTTTGACACTTTTGGTAGTTTTCCTTCCACCATATATACACCAATCATGGAGACTAACATGGATAGTGAGGATGAACCTATGGAGGATGACATGGAGTACGATGAGGGTGATAGCTCCGCAAGCGCCGAAGATATGGAGGACCATGTGGAGCTCGACACCGACAATGGCTCCGCATGCATTGGCGACATGACCGACATCGAGCATCTCTACACCGACCATGACTCGCCAAGCATGGACAACATGGTGGACCATCACTCCGAGCTCGACCACGACTATGACTACGACGACATGGTGGAGCACCACCTCGACCACAACTACGACTACGACACCATGATGGAGCACCGCACCGAGCACTACCTCGACTACGACTACGACACCATGATGGAGCACCGCACCGAGCACTACCTCGACTATGACATTGACACCATGGTGGAACCGAGTTTCGACACCACCTTGCACAAGACCGGTGCCTACAAGTTCCCCACCTTGGCCAAGGGAACTACTTATGACGGTTGCGGACCTTCAAGACGGCGCCAACATGAGAGTGCTTACGCACATGATCATCTACATCGAGCTCGTCCTTTGGAACAACAAGAGCATCCCCGCCATGATCGCCACCCACACTCTCCTCTGAGCTCAAGAAGGCGCCACAAGCAAAGTGCCAAGCTACATGAACCATCATCTAGGCATGTTGAGGATCGTCATCGACACTCGTCACCTCATGATCGTCGTCGACCATCACCACCTCGTGATCACCATCGACATACGTCACCACATGGTCATCGCCGACACAAGTCACCTCATGTTTGCCATCAACCAACACCTCCCAAGGATCTTCGACGACACCCCCCAAGACATGGTGATGATGCAAGAAGACGAGAGCCTCGACATGAAGCGGCCAAGGCTACAAAGAACAACAACACCAAACATATGGTGTCTACAAAGCCTAGCGCCACCACCACAATGGCATCTCCAAGACCGCCTACACATGAGAAGATCTCCAATGGTGCGAGACAAGACGCTACATCAACAAGGAAGATGGTGGCAAGTGCACATCAAGAGGAACCACCTATCATGGTGCTTTCCCCTACTACCGCCACCACTACAATGGCACCTACAAGAAGCTCAAGCCCCAAGATGAAGACCATGGAGTCTACACTTCAAGATGAAGGAAGGTCAACACAACTTTATGCCAACATGACAATGATTTGTCCACCAAGACCACGTAGCTCCCAATGTTTTCGTTGCACACAAGACGGTCATCATCTTTGGGAATGCCCCAATCTCCAATGTGATGTGTGCACATCCAACAAGCACATGACATGGGAGTGCAACACACCTCAAGCCCACAAGCTCTACTTCGCCCAATTGGATGCCCAACTCGCCAACAAGACACTTCAAGATACCATCATCTTCAAAGAATGGTGCAAGGAAATGGCCAAGAGGATGACTATGAAGCCCACACTTCAAGATGAAGCACGAGAAGGCCAAGTCAAGGGTGACGTTGATTCGAGCCTAGCTCTCAACAACACCATAGCGCCATCAAATGGTGTCCACATGGGAGGCGATGGAGTTGAGAATGGTGAGCATGGGATGATCCCTTCACCAATGGAGGCGCATGGAGTTGAGATGGTTGAGCATGGGAAGTTCCCTTCAACCACGGAGGCGCATGGAGATGAGCAAGTCGAACCTACTCCTACATGCTTGATTGATGAGTTGGTACCAACCCCATGTGAGCATGAGAGCCACTTAGCCCACTTGAGCGAGAGTGATAGTGAGTTGAGTGACTTCCACCCCATATGTGAGTTTGAGTGCTTCCATATGGAGGACATGAGTGATACACCAAGTGAGTTGAGAGAGGTAGTTGATAGGTCTATGGAGGCCACTTCACATTCTAACAACTTAACCTCTACCTCTAGTGTGTTTTCTCATGTTGCAATAGGTTCCATGGAGGACGAGTTCCCGATCATGGAGAAGATGTACATGGTGCATGAAGATGATGATATCACACCATGCTTACAAGAAGTCAAAGATGTCGACCACATGGATCCTACAACTTCCACAACACCTACCTCAAATGAGTCGGACTACAAAGGTAACAATATAGGTGTTGATGATGCCATGATCCCACTAGTGGACATGATGACTTATGAGTGCATGCATGATCGTGATGATACATTTGCTACGTCACTTGATTCTTTCATATTCCCATGTGATGCTTTGCTTGCTAACATTGTTGATCATGTGGAGTTGATTGATTGTGATAACATGAACATGCCATGCTATGAGAGCTTCAATTTTTCTACCATTACTTGCAACATGTCGACCACTTGCTCTTTCCCATGTAATGCTTGCAATGATAATGACAAGGATGACATTAGCTTCCAAATGCTTTGTCCCAAATGTTTACACCCTTCCATGATCCTTGCATCCAAGATTGCGAACAATTGCTCTTTCTTATGCTTGGTATGCAAGAATGCTTATTTTATTGTTCACAAGATGGCCCCCATAGCCTTCTCAATCTTTGATGATCATGAGTTACCACATGCCATGAATGCACCTTCTTGCCATATGCACCATCGCCATGCATTTCATACTATCTTGCTTGACACTAATGGTGATGTGCACAAGAAATGGAACATCATGATGGATGATGTATTCATCTACCATGCACACACGCTTTTTGTCTTGTTTCTTCCATGTGTAGATACACGGACGACCACTTCCAACGCTACGGAGCATGAGCTCACGAAACGCGCAATTGAGAGCTACCCCATCAAGGATCCAACCCATGGGAATCACACCAAAGAGTATGTTCCCACAAGCCTTCGCCCTCACGTGTTTCCGGTTTGCCTTGTCGAGTTTCCGGTTTGGTCCAATTCCTCGTCATCTCTTTTGCCTCTTATGCAACATATCTTGACACATCTTGTTGGCACAATGGTTGTTGTATGTATTGATGTTATCATCATACACTCCGAGAACCTCAAGGACCATGTCATACATGTGAGAGACACCTTATGCATATTGTGCCACATGTCACTCATAAAGTTGCTCTTCTTTGGATTTCTCATTTCATCTTTGGCATTTGCAATGGATTCTTTCACACTTGAGGACACTCATAATCGGCTCACGCCAACCATACTTTCCCAAGCTAGAAGTATCCATAGCTTTGCCATTGCACATAACAATTTTGCCTCGAATTTTGCCGCCGATACTTGCCTTTTGATAGTTCCATTTGTGTGGGCAATGCTATACACAACATTTTTGACACCTTCCAAAGCAAACTTTTACTTGCACAAATTTTTGTCCTACCACATTGTGGATACATTGAAACTCTTTTGCTCACCATTTTTGCAAAATGCCTCTTGGAGAAACGACTTGATGCTTCGTATTTGATTGAGAGCATAACACATGCTAGTTCAAGATCGAACCCGGCTCTAATACCTTTCCCATGCTTTGCATTGAACATGCCAAACAATTTCTCTTTCCGATGCCTTGGGTGCAATAATGCACATGAGTTTGTACATGAGATGGACATCATAGTCGTCTCACAATTTGGAGTTTTTGTGTTTCCACATTTGGAAGATGTTCATAGGGAGTTTTTACACATTGACCTTGCACATGCATTATTCTTGATATATTTGTGTTGTGCTAACGGTGTTGTGAACATGAAAGGACATGTCATCGATGATGTGCTCCAATATCACACACAAACATATTTTGCTTGGTCTTTGTTGTGTGAAGGTACAAGTGACTTGTGGATGAGCGACAACGAATGGGTTCAACCCCACACTTCGACTACACAAGATCTCTCCATGAGAGCACACCGACATTATACTAAGGTGACCTCCTTATACTTGGGACATATTGCTAAATCCGTTGAACATTGGCTATGCTTTGAGTGTTGCTTGGCTTTTCTTGTGCTATTCATAGGGCTCTTGACAAGTGAAGGGACATTCAAGCGTTGGTATCATCTACCTCCTTTACACATTCATGAAGAGTTATCGTCGAGGACGACTCTTTTTCAAGTGGGGGGAGATGATGCAGGACGACCTTCGGTCTACACCGCATCATATGCTTCATCGCCAAGACGACACGCAAAGGTGAATCTTCTCCTTTACGCGTGCCTCGAATCGCCTACTTGGAATGATATACTACTTCATACTCCGTCATACCTTGATGATAGGAACTCGACGACAAGTACGGAGAGAAGAGAGGATGCCATGGAGACCCGAGGACGCAAGGCCGATGTCACGGAAGCTTGGAAGAGAAGAAGGAAGAAGAGGAGCTGGACACTCCAGGCCGGCACTGCCGCTGCATCCTGGCCGGCACTGCCGCCCACGCAAGCCCGGCACTGCCGGCCCAACCGGCACTGCCGCCCCGAGCACGCCGGCACTGCCGGCCCCACCAAAGTCAACTGCATCTCAACCGTTGATTTGTCATCTATGGACCAGGATACTTTCTGTAATTCCGACTTTACCCCTGTACGAATCTGGGCCTATAAATACCTCACCCCTTCCTCCAGATTAGGGTTAGAGATGATGATAGGGCAAAGGTGGCCGATCTTTCGATGAGACGTGGATAATGTCGATTTGTTGGTGGAGTTCGTGCTTGACGATCCGACTACACGTGCAAAGCTCGTGCGCCAATGCAATCGCTAGGACAATCTCCGGGAGTTACTGATCTTGCGGATGCACGATCAGCCTGACCAGCGAGGGTCTTAATTCCTACCTGAAATCGAGAACAAGTAAGAACTAATATTGCAATCAGAATATTGCGGATATAGATGAAAGCTTTATTGAAAAGGTGGGATTCCGAATAGTCGGTCTTGTTCTGGGCGTTGGCCTCAAAAGAAGTACACGAGAGTTGCAGCAATGGCTAACTTTTAGTCTAATCAAAATCCGCGTCTAAACGTGACGGCTATGGAGGTATTTAAAGGAGGAAAAGGTGGGGTTTCGACCAGCCATACGTATGGTGGTCGAACCAAACCCTAGAAGGCCTTTCCCCCTTCAATACGGACTCTAAAAAGTGGCTGACTTAATTCCTGCGAAAATGACATGGGCCTGGCCCAAAACTAAAGGTGACGCAGCACCATATTATGCTATGGACGAAATTATGAAGTGGAGAACTCTATATTTCGTCCATGTCTTCATCTCTTCTTATGGTGGCTTCAAAGTTCTGAAATCTCCACTTGTGGCGTCATCTTCAATCCTCAAGTGCTTGCTGCCATCTCCTCCATGCGTGATCATGCTCCAATGCTTGTCCTCCACATCCATGCTAGGTCCATCATTCCTAAGAGTAACAAACATATCTGATTTAGGCAGCATCATATTCTCATGTATATGAGGAATAGTTCCAAGAAACGAAAGTACCTGATAGTTAAGTTGTTTGGCACGAGCTCGAGTGATTGGTCCTTGTATTTGTGTGGCTGTAGGTACAGCGGTTGTATCAATAGCTGGGATGTCCTCATCATGCCCCCCTTCTTGAATTGAAGTCGTCCTCGACGCAATCTCATCTTCTTCACCAAAGTAAGGCTTCAAATCTGCAATGTTAAATGTAGGACTTACCGGACCCAATTCTGCAGGAAGCTCAAGTTTATATGCATTATCATTTATTTTCTCTAACACCTTAAAAGGACCAGCGGCACGAGGCATTAACTTAGACTTGCGCAATGCAGGAAAATGATCTTTGCGCAAATGTAACCAAACAAGATCACCAACATCAAACACAACATGCTTTCTTCCTCTATCCCCAGCAATTTTATACTTAGCATTCATGCGTTCTATGTTGTCTTTAGTAGTCTCATGCAATTTTAATATCAATTCAGCACGTTGTGTAGCATCCAAATCATTTTGCACCGAAGATGGTAAAGGCAATAAATCAATAGGTGCACGTGGAACAAAACCATACACAATCTCAAAAGGGCACATCTTAGTGGTAGAATGCAGCGAACGATTGTAAGCAAATTCAATATGAGGCAAACACTCTTCCCACAATTTTAAGTTCTTCAAAACAGCCCGCAGCATAGTAGATAATGTTCTATTTACTACTTCAGTTTGTCCATCAGTTTGGGGATGACATGTAGTACTAAACAGCAATTTAGTCCCCAACTTAGCCCATAAACATCTCCAAAAGTGGCTAAGAAATTTAGTATCACGATCAGAAACAATAGTATTTGGCACACCATGTAAACGCACAATTTCGCGAAAGAACAAATCAGCAACATGTGTAGCATCATCAGTTTTGTGACATGGAATAAAGTGTGCCATCTTAGAAAACCTATCCACAACAACAAAGATACTATCCCTCCCCTTCTGTGTACGAGGCAAACCCAAAACGAAATCCATAGAAATATCCTCCCAAGGTTGATGTAGCCCCGCTCACCGACGACGCTACACCAAGACCAACAAGTCCCCCAAGTGGACCGATGACACGAGCTCGAGTCAAAGCGCTACATGATAAGGTGAACTCACTCCTTACTACCCTTGATCTCGATACCCCTTTGGATGGGCTGCTACCTCAGGCCGATATGCTTTGTGTCATCAGGTATGAACCTCGAGAGAAGGACAACACAGCAGACCCGAAGATGGACAAGGAAGAAGGAGAAGGAGGGCTGAAGGACACCCCTGCTCACACCGGCACTGCCGGCCTCAGGACACCGGCACTGCCGGCCTGCTCACCCCGGCACTGCCGGCCTCCAGACACCAAAGACTGCCGGCCCATCCGGTGAAGACGCCCCCGGCGGCAGCTTTGCCGGCACAGCCCCGGCGGCACTGCCGGCCCCACCGGCACTGCCGGCCCTTCCTCACCGGCACTGCCGGCCTGGCCCCTGTTGACTTAATCTCAACCGTCGATTTCGCATCCATGGACTAGGATAATTTATGTAATTCCGACTTTACCCCTGTACGAATCTGGGTCTATAAATACCTCACCCCTTCCTCCAGATTAGGGTTAGAGATGAACTAAGAAGAAACTTGAGCTTTGCTCCAACCCATGAGGGAAACCCTAGATCTATGATCTTGTATCGCCACCCGGGCTCCTTATCAACTCGTGAAGATCTCTTTGGCGACTTCTACCGTTTGTTTGATCTTTTGCTTGCACTTCTACCTTGATTGGTCTTTTGCTTGCACTTCCATCAAACCTTCCGGTCTTTTCGCCCTTCTAGATCTCCCGAGCTTTGATTTGTCGATCTCTTTGCGGGACTTCTACCGGAAGGTCTTTTCTCGCAACCTCTATCGAGTAGGTGTATCGGGCCTACGAGAAAGAACCGGTTTGTGTGTGTGTGTGTGTGTTGTATCTCCACGAGTTCATCCCCGTGTTCATCGTGTTCATCGTGTTCATCCACCTCCCCCACGAAATCCACCCAAATCCGTGAAGATCGGGCACATCCCCTAGGCTTAGCCTCATCATATGGTATCAGAAGCTCTTGGGTTGCCACGGATTTGACCCCCACATCACCAATTTCGCCCAAAAAAAAAATTTCCAAAAAAATAGCCCCAAATTGGCCTTGGATCGATCTGTCGATTTGTTGAGTTATTTGTGGTTTTGCTCCAATAGAAACTTGTCTTGGGTGTTGATCTACTATTCCCCCAACTTTCCCCACCAGTTTGTGCCAATTTTCCCACGAAATCGAAGATTTTCGGGTCAGTTTTCCGCCAAATCGACGAACAGCAGCTGAGGCCGGCACTGCCGCCCCAACATCGCCGGCTTGCCCGGTCAGGCCGGCACTGCCGCCCCAGCATCGCCGGCACTGCCGCTGGCCCCGAAAAATCACACACTTTCTTCGTTTTTCGTTTGGCACTAACCCCTTGTGTTTGGACTTCGTTGTGTGTGCCATTTCAGCTACCACTAAGCTTCCGCAACATCAACAACGACGACGGCACCCCGAAGATCCAAGCGGTTCATTTGACACCTCCACCATAGCAAGTTCAAGGTCGTCGACCACCGTCATCAAGTGGTATAACTTGCCCCCTAACTTGTAGCCCTAGCTTCCTTTGCGTACCTTTCCTATCGAGAGTGGCTTTCTAGTGTTGCGAAGCATTGCGCAAGCGTCCCGACCGTGAGGGTGTGCGTGTGTTGAGCAAAGCTACGAAGCAAGCTCGTGTGAAAAGATAGGCAAAAGAAGTGTGACATACTTACATAGATAGTGAGAAAAAGAAAGCTTCTAAGCATACAAAAAAAAAAGAGAAAAAGAAAAAGAAAAAGAGTGTGAGTGACACCTATACACAAAAGAGTCCAAAGCTTATAAGCAAAAGAGAGAAAAGAGAAGAGAGGCGTCTTGCGCAAATCTTGTTGCTTCTCAATTTTGCAACCAAGCCACGGTCTCTCTTGCGTTAGCGTGACACCGAGCTAGTAGTCTTCGTTAGGACCAATTTTGTTCGTGCTCATTTTCCGTCGCGCTAACCCCATTTTGTCCCACGCGTGTGTTCCACTTTGTGCATGCCTTTTGTGATCACCGCCTTTTGACTTGTGACTTTTGGATCTTACCCACTTTTGACAATAGACTTTTCGTTTGGTTCTTCCATTTGGCTTTCCACATCCATACCTAACACCATATAGAGTTTTGTTTTTGTGTGAGTAACCGGTTGTTCCTCACCTTGATACACCTTTTCGATTTTGGTTTGCAAGTTTTGACATTCTTGGTAGTTTTTCCTAACCATCCACCACATAGTTCTTGTTTTAGTTGTAACCATGTATAGTGGAGAAGGGAACCAATTACCGATGACGCGGCACCAACATTGGATAGCTACTCAAGCCGTCCACGCCAAGCTCAATCAATTTGAAGCCATGCTCAAGGATACCAATGTCCGCTATGAAGAAAGAGCTCAAGTGCAAAGGATTGACCTCAACAATCAAGTTCAAGAACTCAATGAGAAGATTGAAACTCAAGGCAATGAGTTGAAGGCAACACTCGCCATGCAAGGTCAAGAAACAAGAGAAATGAAGACGGCGTTGGACAACATCCTCCATACACTCAACCGACAAGAAGATAGAAGACACCATTCAAGGTCTTCACGCTCTCATAGCTCAAGGTCACGAGCTCCTACATCGTCGCATCATGATTCCAATCAAGACCCACGCCACCATAATGTGGATGCTCAAGTGCTTCAACAACAAGCTCAAGAAGCGGAGCAAGCACGACTTCGACTTGTCCAAGAACGTCTACGCCTTGAAGAAGAACGCCTTCACCAAGAACATCTCCATGCTCAATTCCAAGAGGAACAACAACGTCTTCGTCATGATCAAGATCTCCTTCATGCACGTGAGCAAGAAAGGCTCCGCCAAGAGCAAGAGGCACGTCATCATCAAGGGCAACCTCGCCCATCTCAAGTGGCCAATGCTCAAGGGCACCACCATAATGCCGAACAACAAGTGAACCAAGACCGCCGCATCATCAATATTGATCAACCTCCTCGTGATAGGGCACCACGCCGTCAAGGTCAAGACAACCGTCGTCATCATGATGATCGCCCTCATGGTAGAAGACCACCTCATCAAGCACAAGATGTTGAGATGGAAGAAGACTCAAATCATCACCAAGCATCAAGTGAAGAAAGTGTGAGACCTCATCAACGCCACAACCATGATGATCAAGATGAAGGTCATGGAAGACCACCTCCTCCTCAACAACAAAGAAACAACAATGAAGATGCTCAAGGCCCACAACCTCAACCTCAACCTCAACAACGTCAAGACCATGGTGAAGCAAGACCACCTCCTCGACGCAATGACCGCAATGAGGAAGAAATCTTTGGGAAGCTCAAATTCACCATGCCCAAGTTCCAAGGAGAGGAAGATCCCGACGCATACTTGTCTTGGGTACTCAAGGTTGATAAGATATTCCGCATCCACAACTTCTCCGAAGCAAAGAAAGTTGCCATGGCATCACTTGAGTTTGAAGGATATGCAAATGTTTGGTGGGAAGAGGTCAACAAGAAGCGTGAGAAGGAAGACCTAGCACCCATTGACACATGGGAAGAGATGCAAGAAGTCATGCACACCCGCTTTGTACCAACTCACCACAAGCGTGACCTCTTCAACAAGCTCACTCAACTCAAGCAAAGCTACAAGTCCGTTGAGGAATACTACAAGGAGATGCACATGACCATGATGAGTGCAAATGTGGATGAGCGAGAAGAGCAAACTATGGCAAGATTCTTGAATGGCTTGAACATCCCCGTCAAGAGGATAGTGGAATTCTTGCCTTACAAAAACATGGTTGAGCTACTCCACCAAGCAACAAGGGCCGAGCGCCAAGTGCGAGAAGACCTAGCAAGTGCAAAGACAAAGACCTTCTTCGCCGCAAGAAATGCCATGAATGCCTCCTCAAGCATCAAGAACACAAGTGCACTTGCCTCCAAGGATCCTCCAAAGCAAGCAAGAAGCGCCATCAAGACAACAAGCTTCAAGCCAGAGCAATCAACCATGTCCTCTAAAGCTTCCACCGGATCTAGTAACATCACTTGTTTCAAATGTGGTGCTCAAGGACATAAATCCTTTGAATGCAAGAACACAAGAGTTATGATCACTCGAGATGATGGAGATGTGGAGTATTTGAGTGAAGGAGAATATGAAGCCTTGGTACAAGCCGCAACCTCTCATGAAGAAGATGACTTGGAAGACCAAGAGCAAGTCCTATGTGTGCATGATGCAAGCCCTTCTCTTGTGGTGACCAAAGTGTTGACAACCCATGCACTTCCAAATGAAGACCAAAGGTGCAATATCTTCCAAACAAGAGCCGGAATCAATGGCAAGTCAATAAAGGTTATCATCGATGGAGGGAGTTGCCACAATCTTGCAAGCACCGAACTATGCACCAAGCTCAACCTCCCGCTCCGGAAACACCCCCATCCCTACCATGTGCAATGGCTAAGCGACAATGGAAATGTGAAGATCCAACACACCGTCACGATATCCTTCAAGATTGGCGCTTATGAAGACACCATTGATTGTGACGTCGTGCCTATGACGGTGTGCCACATGTTACTTGGTCGCCCTTGGCAATATGACAAGAAAGCCAACCATGATGGCTACACAAATGCCTATAGCTTCAAGGTCAACGACAAGACCTACATCCTACGCCCAATGACTCCTAGCCAAGTAATTGCGGACAATGCAAAGGCTCTAGCGAGGGCTAAGGAAGCCACCATCACTAGTGAGTTGAGAGGTGAGAGAGTGATCCACCAAAAAGAGAGTGAGCGCCACAAGCCATATGTGAGTGAGATGAAGAGTGTCCTCCTAGCTACCAAGAGTGAGATGAGAGAAGTGCACCACAACCCATCCACCACTCTACACTACGTGCTCATTTGCAAGGGCCCCTCGGAGGAGACTAACGACTTAACCAACATTCCTTCGTCTTTGTTGTCTCTTTTGAAGGATTTCCAAGATGTTTTCCCCGACGAGCTACCTCATGGACTACCACCGCTTCGGGGAATCGAGCACCGCATCGACCTCATACCCGGCGCTCCCCTTCCAAACCGAGCCGCCTACCGCACCAACCCCGAAGACACAAAGGAGATTCAACGCCAAATACAAGACCTCCTCGCCAAAGGGTACGTTCGAGAAAGCCTTAGCCCTTGTGCCGTTCCCGTCATTCTTGTGCCTAAACCGGATGAGACGCAACGGATGTGTATGGATTGTAGACCCATCAATGCCATTACCGTCCGTTATCGCCATCCCATTCCGCGTTTAGACGATATGTTGGATGAATTGAGTGGTGCCACAATTTTCTCTAAGATTGATTTGCGTAGTGGCTACCACCAAATTCGCATGGCAATAGGTGATGAATGGAAGACGGCATTCAAGACCAAGCTTGGTCTCTATGAATGGCTTGTCATGCCATTTGGTCTTTCAAATGCTCCATCTACTTTCATGCGCCTCATGAATCACATCTTGCGACCTCTCATTGGCAAGAGTGTGGTTGTATATTTCGATGATATTCCCATTTATAGCAAAAACCTCGAGGACCATGTGCAACATGTGAGAGAAGTCTTGTGCATCTTGCGTCATGAAAAGCTTTATGCTAACCTCCCCAAGTGCACTTTTGCTCAAAACAAGTTGGTTTTTCTTGGTTTTGTGGTTTCCGCCAACGGGATTGAAGTTGATTCTTCCAAAGTTGAGGCCATCCACAATTGGCCCACTCCCACAAATGTTGGTCAAGTTCGAAGCTTCCATGGACTCGCCGGATTTTACCGCCGCTTTGTAAAAGACTTTAGCACCATCGCTTGCCCTTTAAACGAGCTTACAAAAAAGAATGTTCCGTTTGTTTGGGGCAAAGCACAACAAAAAGCTTTTGATGAATTGAAAAAGAGACTCACCGAGGCACCACTACTTGTTCTTCCCGATTTTGCTAAGACATTTGAGATAGAATGTGACGCAAGTGGCCTTGGAATCGGTGGTGTCCTCATGCAAAATGGAAAACCCGTGGCATATTATAGTGAGAAGTTGGATGGCGCACGCCTCAACTATCCTATTTATGACAAGGAACTTTACGCTTTGGTTCGTGTTCTTGAAGTTTGGCAACACTATCTTTGGCCAAGAGAGTTCATTATTCACTCCGACCATGAATCTTTGAAGTATTTGAAAAGTCAACACACTTTGAACAAAAGACATGCAAAATGGGTTGAGTTCATTGAGTCCTTTCCATATGTAATCAAATACAAGAAGGGCAAGGACAATGTCGTGGCGGATGCACTTTCCCGCAAGCTCACCCTTTTACTCACTCGTTTGGATTTCCATGTGTTGGGTCTTGATGAAATCAAAGAACAATATGCCTCCGATACCTTCTTTGGCCCAATTTTTGCAAAGTGTTCCATTGAAAAGGGCATCGATGATTTCTATTTGCACCAAGGCTTCTTGTTCAAGGGCAACAAACTTTGTGTTCCAATGTCTTCGCTTCGCCTTTTGCTCTTACAAGAATCTCATGGTGGTGGTCTCATGGGTCACTTTGGACGTGACAAGACGCTCTCTATGCTCTCCACCCATTACTATTGGCCACGAATGAAGCGCGATGTGGAGCGCCTATGCAACCGTTGCACGACATGTTTACAAGCTAAGTCCACCTCCAACTGTTATGGTCTTTATACACCGTTGCCTATTCCTTATGCTCCTTGGTCCGATATAAGCATGGATTTTGTCCTAGGATTACCTCGAACTAAATATGGTCATGATTCAATCTTTGTGGTAGTTGATAGATTCTCAAAAATGGCTCACTTTATACCATGTTCCCGAACGGATGATGCTTCACACATTGCCTCCTTGTTTTTTAGGGAAATTGTGAGACTCCACGGTGTACCAAGAAGTATTGTCTCCGACCGCGATGTCAAGTTCATGAGCTATCTTTGGAAGACACTAATGGCCAAGTTCAACGTCAAGCTTTTGTTCTCATCATCCTCGCACCCCCAAACCGATGGGCAAACCGAAGTGGTGAACCGAAGCCTCTCCACGCTACTCCGAGTCCTTGTCAAGAAGAATTTGAAAGCATGGGAAGATTGCATCCCACATGCGGAGTTTGCCTACAACCGCGCCAAGCACTCTACAACAATGAGAAGCTCCTTCATGGTCGTCTACGGCTTTGAACCACCTACGGCAATCGACCTCCTCCCTCTTCCGCTACATGAGCAAGTGAACATGGACATTGACAAGCGAGCACAATACATGAAGAAACTCCATGAAGACACAAGGACAACGATCGAGCAACAAGTTCTCCGTCAAGCCACAAGACTAAACTTGAAGAAAAAGGCACGGATCTTCAAGGAAGGCGACCTAGTGTGGATACACCTTCGCAAGGACCGCTTCCCTCAAGAAAGAAACTCCAAGCTCAAGCCCCGAGGTGATGGTCCCTTCAAGGTCCTCAAGCGCATCAACGACAACGCCTACGTCGTCGACATACCAACATCCAAGTACTTGGTGAGCAACACATTCAATGTGTCCGACCTCTCACCATACCATGGAGATGAGGAGAACATCGAGTCGAGGACGACTCTTTCCCAAGGGGGGGGAGATGATGTAGCCCCGCTCACCGACGACGCTACACCAAGACCAACAAGTCCCCCAAGTGGACCGATGACACGAGCTCGAGTCAAGCGCTACATGATAAGGTGAACTCACTCCTTACTACCCTTGATCTCGATACCCCTTTGGATGGGCTGCTACCTCGAGCCGATATGCTTTGTGTCATCAGGTATGAACCTCGAGAGAAGGACAACACAGCAGACCCGAAGATGGACAAGGAAGAAGGAGAAGGAGGGCTGAAGGACACCCCTGCTCACACCGGCACTGCCGGCCTCAGGACACCGGCACTGCCGGCCTGCTCACCAGACTGCCCGGCCTCAGTTTCTGGCACTGCCGGCCCATCCAGTGAAGACGCCCCCGGCGCTGCTGCCGGCTTTACGGGCTGCGGCCCCACACTGCCGGCCCTTCCTCAAGCACCGGCCGGCACGGCCCTGTTGACTTAATCTCAACCGTCGATTTCGCATCCATGGACTAGGATAATTTATGTAATTCCGACTTTACCCCTGTACGAATCTGGGTCTATAAATACCTCACCCCTTCCTCCAGATTAGGGTTAGAGATGAACTAAGAAGAAACTTGAGCTTTGCTCCAACCCATGAGGGAAACCCTAGATCTATGATCTTGTATCGCCACCCGGGCTCCTTATCAACTCGTGAAGATCTCTTTGGCGACTTCTACCGTTTGTTTGATCTTTTGCTTGCACTTCTACCTTGATTGGTCTTTTGCTTGCACTTCCATCAAACCTTCCGGTCTTTTCGCCCTTCTAGATCTCCCGAGCTTTGATTTGTCGATCTCTTTGCGGGACTTCTACCGGAAGGTCTTTTCTCGCAACCTCTATCGAGTAGGTGTATCGGGCCTACGAGAAAGAACCGGTTTGTGTGTGTGTGTGTGTGTTGTATCTCCACGAGTTCATCCCCGTGTTCATCGTGTTCATCGTGTTCATCCACCTCCCCCACGAAATCCACCCAAATCCGTGAAGATCGGGCACATCCCCTAGGCTTAGCCTCATCAAAGGTACACTAGGAACAGGAAGAGGCATATATAAACCATGTGGATTAAGTCGAGACTTAGCTTTTTGACATGTAGTGCAGCGTGCCACAAATCTCTCAACATCTCGACGCAAACGTGGCCAAAAGAAGTGTGCAGCAAGTACATCCTCCGTCTTCTTCACACCAAAATGTCCCATCAATCCTCCTCCATGCGCCTCCTGCAACAACAAAAGACGAACGGAACTATTTGGGATGCATAGCTTGTTAGCACGGAACACAAATCCATCATTGAGGACGAATTTGTTCCATGTTCTACCATCTTTACAATTCAGCAACACATCTTTAAAATCAGCATCATTCAAGTATTGTTCCTTTATGGTTTCTAATCCAAAAATCTTGAAGTCAAGTTGAGATAGCATAGTATAACGGCGCGACAAAGCATCAGCAATAACATTATCTTTACCCTTTTTATGTTTGATAACATAAGGAAAAGACTCAATAAACTCAACCCACTTTGCATGGCGGCGATTCAACTTAGCTTGACTACGAATATGCTTCAAAGATTCATGATCAGAATGTATAACAAATTCTTTAGGCCATAAATAATGTTGCCAAGTTTGTAATGTCCGAACCAACGCATATAATTCTTTATCATAAGTAAAATAATTCAGACTAGACCCACTCAATTTCTCACTAAAATATGCAACAGGTTTGCCCTCTTGTAATAACACACCTCCTAAACCAATTCCACTAGCATCACATTCAAGCTCAAAAGTCTTATTGAAATCAGGAAGTTGGAGTAATGGAGCATGTGTTAACTTATCTTTCAGTATCATGAAGGCGTCTTGATAAGGGCTAAGCCCAGGGATGTGCCCGATCTTCACGGATTTGAAGGGATACGTGGGGGTAGGTGGATGAACGCGATGAACACGTGGGGGAAACGCGGGGATACAACACACACACGCACACGATTCGAGTTTTCCCTCGTTGGCTCGAAACACCAACTCGGTAGAGATTGCAGGAAAAGACCTTCCGGTAGAAGTCCCGCAAAGAGATCGACAAATCAAAGCTCGGGAGATCTAGAAGGGCGAAAAGACCGGAAGGTTTGATAGAAGTGCAAGCAAAAGACCAAATAAGGTAGAAGTGCAAGCAAAAGATCAAACAAACGGTAGAAGTCGCCAAAGAGATCTTCACGACTTGATAAGGAGCCCGGGTGGGGATACAAGATCATAGATCTAGGTAGGGTTCCCACAAGGGTGAGCTAAGCTCAGGTTTTCTTTCAAATCAAGTCTAATCTCAGATCTGAGCCAACTAGGCTATTTATAGGTGGGGGCGAAGAGTTAAGTTACATGCTGAAAAGTGCTGTTGTGCTGAAGTTCGCGGGGGCGGAAGTTCCGGCCATCTTGGGCGGAAGTTCCGGCTAGGGGCGGCCAGGCCGGAAGTTCCGGCCAAGTTCCGGCCAAGTTCCGAAAGTCGTCCATTTCCTTGCAGTAACATCCAGGGGCCTTTTCGTGGACTTTCGGAGCTTGGGCGGAACTTGGGCGGAAGTTCCGACCGGGCGGAAGTTCCGGTCCCTCGGGGCGGAAGTTCCGGTCCGATGCTTTTTCCTGCGCGCTGGAGGGCATCTTGGGGGCATCTTAGAGGAATCTGGCCGGAAGTTCCGGTCCTGGGGGGCGGAAGTTCCGGCCTGTGCGCTGTAGCTCCGTCTTCATCGTTTCCAGCTCTCTCTCCAACGTCTTGGTCTCCATGGCTTGTGTCTTGGTCTATGTACCTGATTGAACATAGGGTATTTGCATGAAGTAGCAAGCCATCCAAGGGGGTGTCAAAGTCATAGGTGGAGAGGAGCGAATTCACCTCTTGGCGTAGTGCTTGGGCTCGAGCTCGTGTCATTGGACCACGAGGAGGGCTTGTCGGTCTTGATGTAGTGTCGACCTTGGGTGGGGCTGCATCATCTCCCCCCCCCCTTGGGAAAGAGTCGTCCTCGACTCGATGTTCTCCTCATCTCCGTGGTATGGTGAGAGGTCGGTCACATTGAACGTGTTGCTCACCAAGTACTTGGATGTTGGTATGTCGACGACGTAGGCGTTGTCGTTGATGCGCTTGAGGACCTTGAAGGGGCCATCACCTCGGGGCTTGAGCTTGGAGTTTCTTTCTTGAGGGAAGCGGTCCTTGCGAAGGTGTATCCACACTAGGTCGCCTTCATTGAAGATCCGTGCTTTTTTCTTCAAGTTTAGTCTTGTGGCTTGACGGAGAACTTGTTGCTCGATCGTTGCCCTTGTGTCTTCATGGAGTTTCTTCATGTATTGTGCTCGCTTGTCGATGTCCATGTTCACTTGCTCATGTAGCGGAAGAGGAAGGAGGTCGATCGCCGTAGGTGGTTCAAACCCGTAGACGACCATGAATGGGCTTCTCATTGTTGTGGAGTGCTTGGCGCGGTTGTAGGCAAACTCCGCATGTGGGATGCAATCTTCCCATGCTTTCAAATTCTTCTTGACAAGGACTCGTAGTAGTGTGGAGAGGCTTCGGTTCACCACTTCGGTTTGCCCATCGGTTTGGGGGTGCGAGGATGATGAGAACAAAAGCTTGACGTTGAACTTGGCCATTAGTGTCTTCCAAAGATAACTCATGAACTTGACATCTCGGTCGGAGACAATGCTTCTTGGTACACCGTGGAGTCTCACAATTTCCCTAAAAAACAAGGAGGCAATGTGTGAAGCATCATCCGTTCGGGAACATGGTATAAAATGAGCCATTTTTGAGAATCTATCCACTACCACAAAGATGGAATCATGACCATATTTAGTTCGAGGTAATCCTAGTACAAAGTCCATGCTTATATCGGACCAAGGAGCATAAGGAGTAGGCAACGGTGTATAAAGACCATAAGAGTTGGAGGTGGACTTAGCTTGTAAACATGTCGTGCAACGGTTGCATAGGCGCTCCACATCGCGCTTCATTCGTGGCCAATAGTAATGGGTGGAGAGCATAGAGAGTGTCTTGTCACGTCCAAAGTGACCCATGAGACCACCACCATGCGATTCTTGTAAGAGCAAAAGGCGAAGCGAGGACATTGGAACACAAAGTTTGTTGCCCTTAAACAAGAATCCTTGGTGTAAATAGAAATCATCGATGCCCTTTTCAATGGAACACTTCGCAAAAATTGGGCCAAAGAAGGTATCGGAGGCATAATGTTCTTTGATTTCATCAAGACCCAACACATGGAAATCCAAACGAGTGAGTAAAAGGGTGAGCTTGCGGGAGAGGGCATCCGCAACGACATTGTCCTTGCCCTTCTTGTATTTGATTACATATGGAAAGGACTCAATGAACTCAACCCATTTTGCATGTCTTTTGTTCAAAGTGTGTTGGCTTTTCAAATACTTCAAAGATTCATGATCGGAGTGAATAATGAACTCTCTTGGCCAAAGATAATGTTGCCAAACTTCAAGAACACGAACCAAAGCGTAAAGTTCCTTGTCATATATAGGATAGTTGAGGCGTGCGCCGTCCAACTTCTCACTATAATATGCCACGGGTTTTCCATTTTGCATGAGGACACCACCGATTCCAAGGCCACTCGCGTCACATTCTATCTCAAATGTCTTAGCAAAATCGGGAAGAACAAGTAGTGGTGCCTCGGTGAGTCTCTTTTTCAATTCATCAAAAGCTTTTTGTTGTGCTTTGCCCCAAACAAACGGAACATTCTTTTTTGTAAGCTCGTTTAAAGGGCAAGCGATGGTGCTAAAATCTTTCACAAAGCGGCGGTAAAATCCGGCGAGTCCATGGAAGCTTCGAACTTGACCAACATTTGTGGGAGTGGGCCAATTGTGGATGGCCTCAACTTTGGAAGAATCAACTTCAATCCCGTTGGCGGAAACCACAAAACCAAGAAAAACCAATTTGTTTTGAGCGAAATGGCATTTTGGTAAGTTGGCAAAGAGCTTCTCGTGGCGCAAGATGCATAAGACTTCTCTCACATGGTTAACATGGTCCTCGAGATTTTTGCTATAGATGAGGATATCATCAAAATAGACAACCACGCTCTTGCCAATGAGAGGTCGCAAAATGTGATTCATAAGACGCATGAAAGTGGAAGGAGCATTGGAAAGACCAAATGGCATGACGAGCCATTCATAGAGACCAAGCTTGGTCTTGAATGCCGTCTTCCATTCATCACCGATTGCCATGCGAATTTGGTGGTAGCCACTACGCAAATCAATCTTTGAGAAAATGGTGGCACCACTCAATTCATCAAGCATGTCATCTAAGCGCGGAATGGGATGTCGATAACGGACGGTAATGGCATTGATAGGTCTACAATCCATACACATCCGTTGCGTCTCATCCGGTTTAGGCACAAGAATGACGGAACGGCACAAGGGCTAAGGCTTTCTCGAACGTACCCTTTAGCGAGGAGGTCTTGTATTTGGCGTTGGATCTCCTTGGTATCTTCGGGGTTGGTGCGGTAAGCGGCGCGGTTTGGTAGTGGAGCGCCGGGTATGAGGTCGATGCGATGCTCGATGCCCCGAAGCGGTGGTAGTCCATGAGGTAGCTCGTCGGGGAAGACGTCTTGGAACTCCTTCAAAAGAGACAACAAAGACGAAGGAATGTTGGTTAAGTCGTTAGTCTTCTCCGAGGGGCCCTTGCAAATGAGCACGTAGTGTAGGGTGGTGGATGGGTTGTGGTGCACTTCTCTCATCTCACTCTTGGTAGCTAGGAGGACACTCTTCATCTCACTCACATATGGTTTGTGGCGCTCACTCTCTTTTTGGTGGATCACTCTCTCACCTCTCAACTCACTAGTGATAGTGGCTTCCTTAGCCCTCGCTAAAGCCTTTGCATTGTCCGCAATTACTTGGCTAGGAGTCATTGGGCGTAGGATGTAGGTCTTGTCGTTGACCTTGAAGCTATAGGCATTTGTGTAGCCATCATGGTTGGCTTTCTTGTCATATTGCCAAGGGCGACCAAGTAACATGTGGCACACCGTCATAGGCACGACGTCACAATCAACGGTGTCTTCATAAGCGCCAATCTTGAAGGATATTGTGACGGTGTGTTGGATCTTCACATTTCCATTGTCGCTTAGCCATTGCACATGGTAGGGATGGGGGTGTTTGCGGAGCGGGAGGTTGAGCTTGGTGCATAGTTCGGTGCTTGCAAGATTGTGGCAACTCCCTCCATCGATGATAACCTTTATTGACTTGCCATTGATTCCGGCTCTTGTTTGGAAGATATTGCACCTTTGGTCTTCATTGGGAAGTGCATGGGTTGTCAACACTTTGGTCACCACAAGAGAAGGGCTTGCATCATGCACACATAGGACTTGCTCTTGGTCTTCCAAGTCATCATCTTCATGAGAGGTTGCGGCTTGTACCAAGGCTTCATATTCACCTTCACTCAAGTACTCCACATCTCCATCATCTCGAGTGATCATAACTCTTGTGTTCTTACATTCAAAGGATTTATGTCCTTGAGCACCACACTTGAAGCAAGTGATGTTACTAGATCCGGTTGAAGCTTTGGAGGACATGGTTGATTGCTCCGGCTTGAAGCTTGTTGTCTTGATGGCACTTCTTGCTTGCTTTGGAGGATCCTTGGAGGTAAGTGTACTTGTGTTCTTGATGCTTGAGGAGGCATTCATTGCATTTCTTGCGGCGAAGAAGGTCTTTGTCTTTGCACTTGCTAAGTCTTCTCGCACTTGGCGCTCGGCCCTTGTTGCTTGGTGGAGCAACTCAACCATGTTTTTGTAGGGCAAGAATTCCACTATCCTCTTGACGGGGATGTTTAAGCCATTCAAGAATCTTGCCATAGTTTGCTCTTCTCGCTCATCCACATTTGCACTCATCATGGTCATGTGCATCTCCTTGTAATATTCCTCAACGGACTTATAGCTTTGCTTGAGTTGAGTGAGCTTGTTGAAGAGGTCACGCTTGTGGTGAGTTGGTACAAAGCGGGTGTACATGACTTCTTGCATCTCTTCCCATGTGTCAATGGGTGCTAAGTCTTCCTTCTCACGCTTCTTGTTTACCTCTTCCCACCAAACATTTGCATATCCTTCAAACTCAAGTGATGCCATGGCAACTTTCTTTGCTTCGGAGAAGTTGTGGATGCGGAATATCTTATCAACCTTGAGGACCCAAGACAAGTATGCGTCCGGATCTTCCTCTCCTTGGAACTTGGGCATGGTGAATTTGAGCTTCCCAAAGATTTCTTCCTCATTGCGGTCATTGCGTCTAGGAGGTGGTCTTTCTTCACTTTGAGCTTGACGTTGTTGAGGTTGAGGTTGTGGACCTTGAGCATCTTCATTGTTGTTTCTTTGTTGTTGAGGAGGAGGTGGTCTTCTATGACCTTCATCTTGATCATCATTGTTGTGGCGTTGATGAGGCCTCACACTTTCTTCACTTGATGCTTGGTGATGATTTGAGTCTTCTTCCATCTCAACATCTCGTGCTTGATGAGGTGGTCTTCTACCATGAGGGCGATCATCATGATGACGACGGTTGTCTTGACCTTGACGGCGTGGTGCCCTATCACGAGGAGGTTGATCAACATTGATGATGCGGCGGTCTTGGTTCACTTCTTGTTCGGCATTATGGTGGTGCCTTTGAGCATTGGCCACTTGAGATGGGCGAGGTTGCCCTTGATGTTGACGTTCCTCTTGCTCTTGGCGGAGCCTTTCTTGCTCACGTGCATGAAGGAGATCTTGATCATGACGAAGACGTTGTTGTTCCTCTTGGAATTGAGCATGGAGATGTTCTTGTTGAAGGCGTTCTTCTTCAAGGCGTAGACGTTCTTGGACAAGTCGAAGTCGTGCTTGCTCCGCTTCTTGAGCTTGTTGTTGAAGCACTTGAGCATCCACATTATGGTGGCGTGGGTCTTGATTGGAATCATGATGCGACGATGTAGGAGCTCGTGACCTTGAGCTATGAGAGCGCGAAGACCTTGAATGGTGTCTTCTATCTTCTTGACGGTTGAGTGTGTGGAGGATGTTGTCCAACGCCGTCTTCATTTCTCTTGTTTCTTGACCTTGCATGGCGAGTGTTGCCTTCAACTCATTGCCTTGAGTTTCAATCTTCTCATTGAGTTCTTGAACTTGATTGTTGAGGTCAATCCTTTGTACTTGAGCTCTTTCTTCATAGCGGACGTTGGTATCCTTGAGCATGGCTTCAAATTGATTGAGCTTGGCGTGGACGGCTTGAGTAGCTATCCAATGTTGGTGCCGCGTCATCGGTAGTTGGTTCCCTTCTCCACTAGACATGGTTACAACTAAAACAAGAACTATGTGGTGGGTGGTTAGGAAAGACTACCAAGAGTGTCAAAACTTGCAAACCAAAATCGAAAAGGTGTTTCAAGTCGAGGAACAACCGATATGTATGCACACACACAAAACAAAACTCTATATGGTGTTAGGTATGGATGTGGAAAGCCAAATGGAAGAACCAAACGAAAAGTCTATTGTCAAAAGTGGGTAAGATCCAAAAGTCACAAGTCAAAGGCGGTGATCACAAAAGGCATACACAAGGTGGAACACACGCGTGGGACAAAATGGGGTTAGCGCGACGGAAAATGAGCACGAACAAAATTGGTCCTAACGAAGACTACTAGCTCGGTGTCACGCTAACGCAAGAGAGACCGTGGCTTGGTTGCAAAATTGAGAAGCAACAAGATTTGCGCAAGACGCCTCTCTTCTCTTTTCTCTCTTTTGCTTATAAGCTTTGGACTCTTTTGTGTATAGGTGTCACTCACACTCTTTTTCTTTTTCTTTTTCTCCTTTTTTTTGTATGCTTAGAAGCTTTCTTTTTCTCACTATCTATGTAAGTATGTCACACTTCTTTTGCCTATCTTTTCACACGAGCTTGCTTCGTAGCTTTGCTCAACACACGCACACCCTCACGGTCGGGACGCTTGCGCAATGCTTCGCAACACTAGAAAGCCACTCTCGATAGGAAAGGTACGCAAAGGAAGCTAAGGCTACAAGTTAGGGGGCAAGTTATACCACTTGATGACGGTGGCCGACGATGTTGAACTTGCTATGGTGGAAGGTGTCAAATGAACCGCTTGAATCCTCGGGGTGCCGTCGTCGTAGTTGATGTTGCGGAAGCTTTATGGTAGCTGAAATGGCACACACTACGAAGTCCAAACACAAGGGGTTAGTGCCAAAACGAAAAACGAAGAAAGCTGTCAAAATTTCGGCCAGGCGGAACTTCCGGTCCTGAGGGGCGGAACTTCCGGTCCCTGGGCGGAACTTCCGGTCCTTTCGGGCGGAACTTCCGGTCCTGGGCGGAACTTCCGGTCCTGCGGGGCGGAACTTCCGGTCGCAATCAGATCTGCGGGCTGTTCTTCGATTTGGGCGGAAATCCGGGCCGAAAATCTTCGAATTCGCGGAAAATTTGGCACTAAGAGCGGTGGGAAGGTGGGGGAATTGCAGATCAACACCAAAGACAAGTTTCTATTGGACCAAAACCACCAAAAACTCAACAAATCGCGAGATCCAACCAAGGCCAATTTGGGGCTTTTTTTTTTGGGAAATTTTTTGGAAAATTTTTTGGGCGAAATTGGTGGAATTGGTGGGTGTGGGGGTCAAATCCGTGGCAACCAAGGAGCTCTTGATACCATATGATAAGGGCTAAGCCCAGGGATGTGCCCGATCTTCACGGATTTGAAGGGATACGTGGGGGTAGGTGGATGAACGCGATGAACACGTGGGGGAAACGCGGGGATACAACACACACACGCACACGATTCGAGTTTTCCCTCGTTGGCTCGAAACACCAACTCGATAGAGATTGCAGGAAAAGACCTTCCGGTAGAAGTCCCGCAAAGAGATCGACAAATCAAAGCTCGGGAGATCTAGAAGGGCGAAAAGACCGGAAGGTTTGATAGAAGTGCAAGCAAAAGACCAAATAAGGTAGAAGTGCAAGCAAAAGATCAAACAAACGGTAGAAGTCGCCAAAGAGATCTTCACGAGTTGATAAGGAGCCCGGGTGGGGATACAAGATCATAGATCTAGGTAGGGTTCCCACAAGGGTGAGCTAAGCTCAGGTTTTCTTTCAAATCAAGTCTAATCTCAGATCTGAGCCAACTAGGCTATTTATAGGTGGGGGCGAAGAGTTAAGTTACATGCTGAAAAGTGCTGTTGTGCTGAAGTTCGCGGGGGCGGAAGTTCCGGCCATCTTGGGCGGAAGTTCCGGTCAGGGGCGGAAGTTCCGGTCCTGGGGGCCGGAAGTTCCGGCCAGGCCGGAAGTTCCGGCCAAGTTCCGGCCAAGTTCCGAAAGTCGTCCATTTCCTTGCAGTAACATCCAGGGGCCTTTTCGTGGACTTTCGGAGCTTGGGCGGAACTTGGGCAGAAGTTCCGACCGGGCGGAAGTTCCGGTCCCTCGGGGCGGAAGTTCCGGTCCGATGCTTTTTCCTGCGCGCTGGAGGGCATCTTGGGGGCATCTTAGAGGAATCTGGCCGGAAGTTCCGGTCCTGGGGGGCGGAAGTTCCGGCCTGTGCGCTGTAGCTCCGTCTTCATCGTTTCCAGCTCTCTCTCCAACGTCTTGGTCTCCATGGCTTGTGTCTTGGTCTATGTACCTGATTGAACATAGGGTATTTGCATGAAGTAGCAAGCCATCCAAGGGGGTGTCAAAGTCATAGGTGGAGAGGAGCGAATTCACCTCTTGGCGTAGTGCTTGGGCTCGAGCTCGTGTCATTGGACCACGAGGAGGGCTTGTCGGTCTTGATGTAGTGTCGACCTTGGGTGGGGCTGCATCACGTCTTGTTGTGCATCGCCCCACACAAAGGGCACATCCTTCTTTGTAAGCTCATTCAGCGGCGCAGCAATGGATCCAAAATCTTTCACAAAGCGCCTATAGAAACCAGCGAGGCCAAGAAAACTCCTCACTTGTGTGACCGTCTTTGGCTGCGGCCAATTCTCAATTGCCTCAATCTTGGCTGGATCAACTTCAATTCCCTGCGCAGTAACAACATAGCCAAGAAACGCAACTCGATTGGTGCAAAAGGTGCACTTCTCAAGATTACCATACAAACGTGCATCACGTAAAGCATTGAAAACAGCACGTAAATGATCCAAATGTTCCTCCAAAGATTTGCTATAAATCAGAATATCATCAAAGTATACCACCACAAAACGTCCAATAAAAGCACGTAAAACTTCGTTCATCAGTCTCATGAAAGTACTAGGTGCATTAGTTAAACCAAAAGGCATTACTAACCACTCATATAAACCGAACTTAGTTTTAAACGCTGTTTCCATTCATCTCCTAATTGCATACGAATCTGGTGGTAACCACTACGCAAATCAACTTTAGAGAACATAATAGAACCACTCAATTCATCAAGCATATCATCTAAACGAGGTATAGGATGACGGTAACGAATGGTAATATTATTAATAGATCTACAATCAGTACACAAGCGTGAAGAACCATCCTTCTTAGGTACCAAGATAATAGGAACAGCACATGGACTAAGAGACTCACGAATGTAACCTTTATCTTGGAGAACCTGAATTTGTCGCTGAATCTCTTTGGTCTCTTCAGGATTGGTACGATATGGCGCACAGTTGGGCAGCGAAGCACCTGGAATCAAGTCAATCTGGTGTTCTATCCCACGGACAGGTGGTAGTCCAGGTGGTACATCTTGTGGGAACACATCAATGAACTCCTGCAAAAGGTTAGCAACCGAAGGTGGCAAAGAAGGAGGCATGTCCTCAAATGAAAACAGAACTTCTTTGCAAATAATAGCATAGCATTGAGTAGTGTTCACATCAAGTTCAGCAATATCAGATTTGCTAGCAAGCAAACAAGGATTTTCAAACGAATTTCAGTAGCATGGTTTGAATCAGATTTAGTATTAGTCTTATGTGGCACAAAATCTGCAGCAACAATCTGATTCTCACTCTTCATTTTCTCCTCGTTTTTTACTCTACTAGCTCTAGCAAGATCATCTTTTAGTATTTGTTCAGGAGTCATAGGTTTGAGACCAATTTTCTTTCCATCATGCATAAGAGAATACTGATTAGTTTTACCATTATGAACCGATTCTCTATCAAATTGCCAAGGTCTACCAAGTAACAAAGAACAAGCTTGCATAGGTACAACATCACAATCCACAAAATCAGAATATGTACCAATAGTAAAATGCACACGTGTAGTTCTTGTTACCTTGAGCTTCCGAGAGCTCTCAAACCATTGAATGTAATATGGATGTGTGCGCTGTCTTGTAGGAAGAGAAAGCTTCTCCACCATGTCAACGCTAGCCAGATTATTGCAGCTCCCTCCATCAATGATGATCCTTATAGCTCGCTCTTTGACAACGCCTCTTGTTTGGAACAGATTGTGGCGTTGATCATGCTCAGCTTTGCTCAATTGCACGCTCAACACACGTTGTGCAACTAAGCTCCTGTACTGATCAGCAGTGTCAGCTTCCATTACCTCCATCTCTCTCTCAGAATCAGAATTAGCACCATCACGTGCAGCAATAAGGGCCAATGTATCTTCATCAAAGTCACTTGCAGAATCATATTCGCCATCTTCACGCACCAACATCACACGCTTGGTTCGGCATTCTCTCTCTATGTGTCCAAAACCCAAGCATTTGCGACATTGTATGTCGCGCGTCTTCCCCGTGGAGGCCATCGAAGATGAACTCCGAGGAGGACCAGCAGATGGTGGTGAAGTAGCAGCCGGTGGTGCTCGTGATGTAGGCGCGGTGTACTTGGAGGTAGAAGGTGCTGGTGTAGCCCCACGAGATTGTGGCGCTGATTGTCGCGTAGTCCATGACGATGTACGACCTGCAGAAACATTAGCTTTTCTCCATGGTGGTTGACGATCCTGCACTTCACGTTCAGCTTTGCAAGCAAGATGAAACAAGCGAGTAATAGTGTTGTACTCCTTATAATCTAAAATATGCTGAATCTCTTTATTCAAACCACCAAAGAAACGTGCAAGCATAGCCTCATTATCCTCTACAATACCACAGCGAATCATGCCAGTTTGCAATTCTTGATAATAGTCTTCTACAGAATTTTTCCCTTGTTCTAAGCGAGACAATTTTTTAAGCAAATCACGCTGATAATGTGGAGGAACAAAACGAGTACGCATAGCAAGTTTTAAACCAACCCAGGTAGTAGGAATATTAGCATGATGTACTCTACAATGTTCAGACCACCAAATAGATGCAAAATCTGTAAACTCACAAGTAGCAGCACTAACACGCAAGTGATCAGGATATTTCAAACATGCAAAGCGTTGTTCTACTTCCAATTCCCATGTAAGATATGCATCAGGATTATATCTACCCTCAAATGGCGGAATATTCAGTTTCAGTTTAGCAACATGATCATCATCATTACGTACCGGGCGGGGAGGTGGTCGAGCGTGGCGGTTCAGCTGCCGTGGACGACCAGGTGCGGGTTGTTGGACCTCCTCGTCATCCAGCACGTTCTCATCTACTTGCTCATCCTCGTTCCCGCCATAGTCCTCGTATCCTTCATCAGAAGGCGCGTCATGTGCGGCTGTTGCAGCAGGAGCGGTACCCGCCGGAACGTCTGCACGAGGAACGCGGCGTGCGCGGCGCTGCACCTTGGCGCGAGGTGGCGGTAATCGAGTCAACAACTCCTGGAACTTGGCGTCGAGCTTGGAGTTGAAAGCTGCCTCGAGGCCCTCGATCTTGTCCAGCGCGTCGGTGAGTTTGGCGTCAACATCACCAAGGCGCCCATCCACGTCGGTTGCATGCCCGCCCAAAAGGTGGAGGAAGTGAGCATGCATCTCTGCATTCGTCATCGTATCCGGGTCAACGTTCGCCGACTCTGTGCCTGTCATGGTTAGTACAGAAAAAGCACATATGTATATGCCTACAAACTATGGAATATGGTGGTTCACGCGCAATTCGTCAAGCAAAATAGAAAGCTCTTACAAGTCCTTACCAAACAGGAGTGATGTGGTCTAAGACCCCATTTGTGGCCCGATCTTGCGAATTGACCCGGAAACGAAAGGGGAAAAGAGGAAGAACACGAAGAACACGACGAACGCGATGAACACGGGGACACACGCACGCACACCGACCCGATACAACCGATGCTTACCCTCGTGGCTCGATGGACCACGCCGAATAGAATCACCCACGGAAGAGACCGCGGTAGAATTCCGAGGTGAGAGATACGGTGTTGGAGACGGAATCGGTGAGGGAGAGAGAGTGCACACACTAGAATCTCACTCACAAACTCAATCAACAACAAGGGTGGCCTTGATTACAGAGGGATGATACCCTAGGGAGACATAGCTCAAATCCTATTCTAAGCCAAATCTTGTCTAACCCTAGCAAAGTGCAGGTACGGGGATACATATAGCTCAGATTCAAGTCAAGGGTAGTTTGGGGAAAGAGCTAAATAAGTTACAGCCACACAGATGAAGAGGGACGGTTCAGATTGGGCTATTTCGCGTGCGGGCGGTACCCCGACCGGAGGTACCGGCCATGGTACCGGAGATGCACTCAAGTCGACTTGAAGTGTACTGGGGAGCTGGGCACGCGAGCGGTACCCCGGCCGGTACCTTGGCCGGAGGTACCGGCCTCCTCTTCCTTCCCGCGGGGCGGCCTGGAGGTGGCGCCCAACACCCGCCGGTAGTACCGGCCAGGAGGGGCCGGTACTACCGGTCTCTCCTTCTCCCGCGCGGCCAAGCTTGGCGCTGGCCTCCGGCTTCCTCTTGGCCTGGAGGCTCCGGCCCCCCTTGGGGTAGAGGCTCCGGCCTCCCCTTGGGTGGAGGCTCCGGCCTCCCTCTCTCTTCCTCTCTTCTCTTCTTCTCCTTTCTTCTTCCTTCTTCTTCTTTCTTCTTCTTCCTTCTCCCTTGTGCAAAGTGAGTGGCTCCTCCTCTCCGATTCCTTGACGAAGCTCGTACCTAGTAACACAATGAATATCGACATGAGGTAGTACTCTATCCAAGGGTGTACCGAGGTCGAGGGTAAAGAGGATTGGGTTCACCTTGTCATGTATCGCACGGGTTCGGGTTGTCGGTCCCCTTGGGGGAATCTTTGGCCATGGTGTAGCGTCGATGATAGGCGGGGTTGCACTTGATGGTCTTGAGGCGTAGGTGTCCGAAGGCCACCCCGCATCATCTCCCCCCCCCCTTGGGGAAGAGTCGTCCTCGACTCTTTTTTCTCCTCATCGAAGATGTAGTCCATGACGGTTGTCCCATGTAGGGTTGGGTAGTCGCGGTCGAAGAAGAACTTGGAGAAAAACCACTTGCGAAGGGAAAGCTCCAAGAGGCATTTGGCAAAAATGGAAACCAAAAGAGTGTGGGTGTATCCAACATGTGGAAGGGCAAAAATTTGTGCATGTAAGAGTTGTATGGTGTGAAAAATGTGTGGTGTAGCCTTGTCCCAAACAAATGGAACAAACAAAAGGCAAGTATCGGCGGCAAAATTTGGGGCAAAATTGTTATGTGCAATGGCAAAGAGATGGAAACTTCTAGCTTGGGAAAGTATGGTTGGCGCGAGCCAAGTATGGGTATCCTCAAGTGTCAAAGAATCCATTGCAATTGCCAAAGGTGAAATAAGAAATCCAAAGAAGAGCAACTTTATGAGTGACATGTGGCACAAGATGCATAAGGTGTCTCTCACATGTATTACATGGTCCTTGAGATTCTCGGAGTGTATGATGATAACATCAAGACATACAACGATCATTGTGCCAACAAGATGTTTCAAGATATGTTGCATAAGAAGCAAAAGAGGTGACGAGGAGTTGGACCAAACCGGAAGCTCGACAAACCAAGTCGGAAACACATGAGGGCGAAGGCTTGTGGGAACATACCCTTTGGTGTGATTCCCGCGGGTTAGGTCCTTGATGGGGTAGCTCTCAATTGCGCGTTTCGTGAGCTCATGCTCCGTAGCGGTGGAAGTGGTCGTCCGTGTACCTACACATGGAATAAACAAGACAAAGAGCGTGTGCATGGTAGATGAACACATCATCCATCATGATGGTCCAAGTCTTGTGCACATCACCATTAGTGTCAATCAACATAGTATGGAATGCATGGCGATGGTGCAAATGGCAAGTAGGTGCATTCATGGCATATGGTAACTCATGATCATCAAAAATAGAGAAGGCTATGGGGGCCATCTCATGGACAATGAAATAAGCATTCTTGCATACCAAGCATAAGAAAGAGCAATTGTTCACAATCTTAGATGCAAGGAGCATGGAATGGTGTAAACATTTGCGGCAAAGCATGTGGAACATGTTATCATTGTTGTCGACAACCCTATGTAAAGAGCAAGTGTTCATCAAGGGTGTCACAACACAAGCATGATCATAATCATTATCATTACAAGCAAGCGGGGAAAATGTGAAGCTCTCATAGCATGGCATGTTCATGGTATCACAATCAATCAACTCCACATGATCAACAATGTTAGCAAGCAAAGCATCACATGGGAATATGAAAGAATCAAGTGACATGGCAAATGTATCCTCAAGATCATGCATGCACTCATAAGTTATCATGTCCACTAGTGGGATCATGGCATCATCAACACCTATGTTGTTACCTTTGTAGGCCGACTCATTTGAAGTAGGTGTTGTGGAAGTAGGAGGATCCATGTGGTCGACATGTCCATCTTGGAGCAAGCATGGTGAAATATCGTCATCTTCATGCACCATGTACATCTTCTCCATGAGCGGGAACTCGTCCTCCGTGGAACCTAGTGCAACATAAGAAGACACAAACGAGGGAGAGGTTAATGTGTTAGCAAATGTGATGTCCTCCATGGACCTATCATCTACCTCTCTCAACTCACTTTGTGTATCACTCAAGTCCTCCAAATGGAAGCACTCAAACTCACATATGGGGTGGAAGTCACTCAACTCACTATCACTCTCGCTCAAGTGGGCTAAGTGGCTCTCATGCTCACATGGGGTTGGTACCAACTCATCAAACAAGCATATAGGAGTAGGCTCGACTTTCTCATCTCCATGCGCCTCCTTGGTTGAAGGGAAAATCCCATGCTCAACCATCTCAACTCCATGCGCCTCCGTGGGTGAAGGGAGAATCCCATGCTCACCATGCTCAACTCCATCGCCTCCTAAGTCGTCCTCAAGTGGTGGCATCTTGGAGACTTGTGCATTGAGCTCGTCGAAGTAGAGCTTCTTGGCGCTTGGCGTTGTGCATTGCCATGCCACGTGACCCTTGGCCTTGCACACCTCACATAGGAGATTGGGACATTCCCGTGGAAGGTGGCCTTGTTGCTTGCACTTGTAGCATCGGAGTCCACAGGCATATGACGAGGTAGGGGCCATTGTGGTGGTGGCGCAAGAGGTAGAAGTCGCCTTATGAGGAAGGTCTTCATGTCGAGGCTCTCGTCTTCTTGCCTCATCACCATGTCTTGAGTGGTGTCGTCGAAGATCATGTGTGGAAGGATGTCGATGTAGACCATGAGGTGGTGGTGGTCGACGACGATCATGAGATGGTGTGAGTCGATGACGGTCATTGCCATGCCTAGGTGATGGCTCATGTTGGGGGCGCTCTTGATGCTCCATATGATGTCCGTGATGTTGATGATCTTGTGCATAGGCACTCTCATGATGGCGCCTTGTGGAGCTCGGAGAAGTGTGTCGATGCCGAATATGTTGGGGACGCTCTTGATGATCCACATGATGATGCCATCGTGGAGGTCCTCGATCTTCATATGTAGCTCCATTGGCCAAGTAGGGGTATGTGGGAGCATCGGCGGTGTACATGGTGGGGTCGATGTCGTCCTCGTGGTGGTGCTCCACCATGTCGTCCATGCTTGGTGAGCCATTGTCGATGTAGCGCTCTTCGAAGTCGTCCATGTTGGCGATGCTCGCGGAGCCATAGTCGGTGTAGAGCTCCTCGATGTCGTCCATGTTGGCGATGCTCTCGGAGCCATAGTCGGTGTAGAGCTCCTCGATGTCGGTCATGTTGGCGATGCTCGCGGAGCCATAGTTGGTGTAGAGCTCCACATGTTCCTCCACATCCGCGGTGCTTGAAGAGGCATCCTCCTCGAAGTGCTCCGTGTACTCCTCCGTATCTTCGTCTCCGCTATCCATGTTAGCACGACAATATCTATATGGTGTATGTTAGTGGAAGAACACTACCTCGTAATCTTACCGTGGTATGACAAGATTGGGGTGATCCAACAAACCGAGAGTTAGAACAATTGTATCGGGCACTCACACAAAGACACACGCAAAAGCTAGCAAATATGGTGTTAGGTGAGTGTGGTGGAAAGCCAAAAGATGAAATCCGAAATCAAGTTTGTTGTTAAGGGTGGGTAAGATCCAAAAACTCAAATGTCAAAGTGATGATCACTATAAACACGGAAAAGATACGGAACTCACACACGGGATAAGCGGGGTTAGTGCGACCAAGGAATGAGCGGAAAAGTGTATGAAGCCCGAAAGCAAGGTTGCTCGGTGTCACACTAACACAAGGAGAGGCAAAGCTTTGGTTGCAACATGAGAGACAACAAGATTCACACGCGGCCTCTCTTCTCTTTTCTCTCTTTTGCTTAAAAGCTTTTTCCTCTTTTTGTATTTGGTGGCACTTACACTCTTTTGTGTATTTGTATGTATGATGGCACTCGCACACTTTTGCTCTATGGTGGCACTTGCACTCTTTTTGTGTTTTGGCGGCTTTTTCTCGCACTATGTTAGCGTTAGCTCGCTTTTGCTATCTTGCCACACGAGTTTTGCTTAGAAGCTTGACTCCACACTACACACACACCTCACAATCGGGGCCACGTGCAATGTCTCGCAACACTCAATAAGCAATGCTCGATAGGATAGATCGCAAAAGAAGAGGGGTTACAAGGTGGGGAGCAAGTTATACCTAGATGAAAATGTTAGGCGGTGTCGGAACACACAACTTGCGATGATGGCGGTGGTGTCAAGAGTACGTTTGCAAGTTCGGGGTGCCGAGGATGTCGTCGCTTGCTTCGGAGCTGCGGGTTAGTTTCACAAACAAGGCACTCAAACCGGAACAAGCAAACACAAGTTAGCGGAAGAAAAGGGTCAAAGTAGCTTGGCGTCGATGGCGGTGGTATGCCGGTGGTGATATCGGTGAGCTCGTGGTGGCGGCGGTGGTGGTGGTGGTGGTGTTTGCCGGTGGTATGCCGATGGCGGTATCGGTGAGCTCGCGGCGGCGGTGGTGGTGGTGGGGTAGCGGCGGTGTTTGCCGGTGGTATGCCGATGGCGGTATCGGTGAGCTTGCGGTGGCGGCGGTGGTGGTCTTGGTGCCGCGGCGGTGTTTACCGATCGTTTGGGGGTTTGGCGGTGTTTGCCGGTGATGAAGGGGGTGACGGTGTTTGCCGATGATTAAGAGGGGGTGGCGGTGCTTGCCGGCTGCGGAGAGGAGTGGTGGTGGTCGGCGATGGTGGGGCGGACACGGTGGTGGTGGCCGGCTTGAGGAAGGAGGAGCGGTAGTGGAGGGTGGAGCCTCCACTGGAGGTACCGCTCGTGCACGGGTGGAGGCTCCACCCGGAGGTACCGCTCAGCCCTTCTTCCTCACGTGCACTCACACACGAGCCACACTTTCTCTCTCCTGTTCTTCCCCAAATCCAAACCAAATTGATCCAAACTCGAAAATTGATGGAATTGGAGGCTAAAAAGTGGGGGAAATAGTAGATCAACACTAGAGACACCAAATCAATGGACCAAAACCACTCAAAACGCAACAAAATCGCAGATCCATCAAAAGGCAAATTAGGGCTATTTTTTGGGAATTTTTTGGGAAATTTTTCAGAGATGAAATTGGGTGGGTGGGGGTTAAATTCGCGGAAACCAAAGGCTGCTGATACCATATGATGTGGTCTAAGACCCCGTTTGTGGCCCGATCTTGCGAATTGACCCGGAAACGAAAGGGGAAAAGAGGAAGAACACGAAGAACACGACGAACGCGATGAACACGGGGACACACGCACGCACACCGACCCGATACAACCGATGCTTACCCTCGTGGCTCGATGGACCACGCCGAATAGAATCACCCACGGAAGAGACCGCGGTAGAATTCCGAGGTGAGAGATACGGTGTTGGAGACGGAATCGGTGAGGGAGAGAGAGTGCACACACTAGAATCTCACTCACAAACTCAATCAACAACAAGGGTGGCCTTGATTACAGAGGGATGATACCCTAGGGAGACATAGCTCAAATCCTATTCTAAGCCAAATCTTGTCTAACCCTAGCAAAGTGCAGGTACGGGGATACATATAGCTCAGATTCAAGTCAAGGGTAGTTTGGGGAAAGAGCTAAATAAGTTACAGCCACACAGATGAAGAGGGACGGTTCAGATTGGGCTATTTCGCGTGCGGGCGGTACCCCGACCGGAGGTACCGGCCATGGTACCGGAGATGCACTCAAGTCGACTTGAAGTGTACTGGGGAGCTGGGCACGCGAGCGGTACCCCGGCCGGTACCTTGGCCGGAGGTACCGGCCTCCTCTTCCTTCCCGCGGGGCGGCCTGGAGGTGGCGCCCAACACCCGCCGGTAGTACCGGCCAGGAGGGGCCGGTACTACCGGTCTCTCCTTCTCCCGCGCGGCCAAGCTTGGCGCTGGCCTCCGGCTTCCTCTTGGCCTGGAGGCTCCGGCCCCCCTTGGGGTAGAGGCTCCGGCCTCCCCTTGGGTGGAGGCTCCGGCCTCCCTCTCTCTTCCTCTCTTCTCTTCTTCTCCTTTCTTCTTCCTTCTTCTTCTTTCTTCTTCTTCCTTCTCCCTTGTGCAAAGTGAGTGGCTCCTCCTCTCCGATTCCTTGACGAAGCTCGTACCTAGTAACACAATGAATATCGACATGAGGTAGTACTCTATCCAAGGGTGTACCGAGGTCGAGGGTAAAGAGGATTGGGTTCACCTTGTCATGTATCGCACGGGTTCGGGTTGTCGGTCCCCTTGGGGGAATCTTTGGCCATGGTGTAGCGTCGATGATAGGCGGGGTTGCACTTGATGGTCTTGAGGCGTAGGTGTCCGAAGGCCACCCCGCATCAAGGAGGAAGGCGATGTAACAACCAACAAGGATCAGCGTCTCCAAAGATTGCCAAAGCGATTACCAAGTGTCGACACAGTGCACGTGGAGACAATATGTAGAGCTGTAGGAAGGCTAATATGGTAGCAACACAGCAATTGTCAAAACAGCGATGCAATATTGAAAGTATGCTCAACGACGGTACTGTGCTGGTCCTAGGCTAGACCGTACTAGAGACGCGAGCCTAGAACACTAACGAGGTCACGGCGCGGCACACAAGCAACTAGCAGTGATGAGGTGGCGATGATGTGGCGACGCGAGGTGCGAAAAATCACTATGATGGCAAGTGTCTCAAATTGATCCCCAAGGTCTAAAAACAGTATAGCCTCAGAAAATTTTGTCCAAATTTCTGGAAAGTGCTCCGGAAAGCGCGCAGGCGCCCAAAAAATGTCGCTATAACGGCCAGTGGCGAAAAGTGATCGCCAAGGTGAAAAACCAATGTAGCCAGAAATTTTTTTTTTTTTTTTTTTTGCTCCTTCCAATTCTTTACTGGCGGCCGAAACTTATCTCACGGAAATTTTTCTACAGCCCAGACGAAAATAGAAGGTAACAGCTAAGTAGGAAAAACAATAAAACCTAATTCTACACGGACTCTGTCGTGGCAGAGAAACAACACGAATCTGTGTCGCGGTGGAAGACAGGGTATATGGCAGATGTATATGACTGTGGCGGAAGTATATGGTGGTTGTATATGGCAATGGCGGAAGTATATGGTGGGTGTATATGGCGGTGATCTGCGTATGGTGCGAGCGGGCGGCGGCGGCGTGACTAATATGACCAGAACTCGAAACTCTAAAGGAACTAGACGCTAAGACCAGCAACTCGACACGAAGATGCAGACACAAATTCAACTATGCAAAACTGAAAAGACAATGCAAGGCGTGGCAGGGGGTTTATGGGACGAGATGATCTAAACCCTAACTGTATTTTTGGCTTTTTCGTGGTTTATGGGTATGATGGCAGATGCAATCTACACTAGTAAAACAGTAAAATCTCACCGAGCAACCTGAAATCTGATACCACTTGATAGGGCAAAGGTGGCCGATCTTTCGATGAGACGTGGATAATGTCGATTTGTTGGTGGAGTTCGTGCTTGACGATCCGACTACACGTGCAAAGCTCGTGCGCCAATGCAATCGCTAGGACAATCTCCGGGAGTTACTGATCTTGCGGATGCACGATCAGCCTGACCAGCGAGGGTCTTAATTCCTACCTGAAATCGAGAACAAGTAAGAACTAATATTGCAATCAGAATATTGCGGATATAGATGAAAGCTTTATTGAAAAGGTGGGATTCCGAATAGTCGGTCTTGTTCTGGGCGTTGGCCTCAAAAGAAGTACACGAGAGTTGCAGCAATGGCTAACTTTTAGTCTAATCAAAATCCGCGTCTAAACGTGACGGCTATGGAGGTATTTAAAGGAGGAAAAGGTGGGGTTTCGACCAGCCATACGTATGGTGGTCGAACCAAACCCTAGAAGGCCTTTCCCCCTTCAATACGGACTCTAAAAAGTGGCTGACTTAATTCCTGCGAAAATGACATGGGCCTGGCCCAAAACTAAAGGTGACGCAGCACCATATTATGCTATGGACGAAATTATGAAGTGGAGAACTCTATATTTCGTCCATGTCTTCATCTCTTCTTATGGTGGCTTCAAAGTTCTGAAATCTCCACTTGTGGCGTCATCTTCAATCCTCAAGTGCTTGCTGCCATCTCCTCCATGCGTGATCATGCTCCAATGCTTGTCCTCCACATCCATGCTAGGTCCATCATTCCTAAGAGTAACAAACATATCTGATTTAGGCAGCATCATATTCTCATGTATATGAGGAATAGTTCCAAGAAACGAAAGTACCTGATAGTTAAGTTGTTTGGCACGAGCTCGAGTGATTGGTCCTTGTATTTGTGTGGCTGTAGGTACAGCGGTTGTATCAATAGCTGGGATGTCCTCATCAGATGAACTAAGAAGAAACCTGAGCTTTGCTCAAACCCATGAGGGAAACCCTAGATCTATGATCTTGTATCGCCACCCGGGCTCCTTATCAACTCGTGAAGATCTCTTTGGCGACTTCTACCGTTTGTTTGATCTTTTGCTTGCACTTCTACCTTGTTTGGTCTTTTTCTTGCACTTCTATCAAACCTTCCGGTCTTTTCGCCCTTCTAGATCTCCCGAGCTTTGATTTGTCGATCTCTTTGCGGGACTTCTACCGGAAGGTCTTTTCTCGCAACCTCTATCGAGTAGGTGTATCGGGCCTACGAGAAAGAACCGGTTTGTATGTGTGTGTGTGTGTTGTATCTCCACGAGTTCATCCCTGAGTTCATCGTGTTCATCGTGTTCATCCACCTCCCCCACGAAATCCACCCAAATCCGTGAAGATCGGGCACATCCCCAGGCTTAGCCTCATCACTCTTGCTCCTCCTCACCGGTGAGGTAGACGGGAAGGACTTGTATAGGTGCCCTTGTGTCCTTAGGGATGCTCGTCGTAGTGCGGGCGTCTTTGTTGTAGTCCATAACGGGTCTCCCATGTAGTGGTGGAGGGGCCAAGTCTCGGTCGAAGAAGAACAAGGGGAAAAACAACTTGCAAAAGGAAAGCTTGTGGATGCCAATTTGGTGACCGGCGAACAAGAGGCTCTCAATCAAATACGAAGCATCAAGTCGTTTCTCCAAAAGGCATTGGGCAAAAATGGTGATCAAAAGAGTGTCGATGTATCCAAAATTTGGTGGGGCAAAAGTTTGTGCATGTAAGAGTTTGGTTTGTAAAGTGTCAAAAATGTGATGTGTCGTATTGTCCCACACAAATGGAACAACCAAAAGGCAAGTATCGGCGGCAAAATTTGGGGCAAAATTGTCATGTGCAATGGCAAAGCTATGGAGACTTCTAGCTTGGGAAAGTATGGTTGGCGTGAGCCGATTATGGGTATCCTCAAGTGTCAAAGAATCCATTGCAAATGCCAAAGATGAAATTAGAAATCCAAAGGAGAGCAACTTTTTGTGTAACTTGTGGCACAAGGTGCATAATGTGTCTCTCACATGTATGACATGATCCTTGAGATTCTCGGAGTGTATGATGATATCATCAATACATACAACAACCATTGTGCCAACAAGATGTTTCAAGATATGTTGCGTAAGAAGCAAAAGAGGTGATGAGGAATTGGACCAAACCGGAAGCTCGACAAGAAGCGTCGGAAACACATGAGGGTGAAGGCTTGTGGGAACATACCCTTTGGTGTGAGTCCCGCGGGTTAGGTCCTTGATGGGGTAGCTCTCAATTGCGCGTTTCGTGAGCTCATGCTCCGTAGCGGTGGAAGTGGTCTTCCGTGTACCTACACATGGAAGAAACAAGACAAAAAGCGTGTGTGCATGGTAGATGAATACATCATCCATCATGATGTTCCATGTCTTGTGCACATCACCATTAGTGTCAAGCAAGATAGTATGAAATGCATGGCGATGGTGCATATGGCAAGAAGGTGCATTCATGGCATGTGGTAACTCATGATCATCAAAAATTGAGAAGGCTATGGGGGCCATCTCGTGAACAATAAAATAAGCATTCTTGCATTCCAAGCATAAGAAAGAGAAATTGTTCACAATCTTGGATGCAAGGATCATGGAGCGGTGTAAACATTTGGTGCAAAGCATGTGAAAGCTAATGTCATCATTGTTGTCGACAACCCTATGGAAAGAGCAAGTGTTCATCAAGGGTGTCACAACACAAGCATGAGCATAATCATTATCATTGCAAGCAAGCGGAGCAAATATGAAACTCTCATAGCATGGCATGTTCATGGTATCACAATCAATCAATTTCACATGATCAACAATGTTATTGTTGACGTCAGAAACCCACCGGCGGGCAGTGACTGGTCAACACCGTAGAGCCGGGAACGACTAGGGCTGCGGCTGGCCCCAGTCCCTCAGAGCGACGGCCCGCAAAGCCTCCTGGTCGCGCGCCGATGCGGGTTGCAAGGGCGTGCCACCTGACCTATACCTGGTCAGGAAGGTGTGGATGATGCCTCGCTTAGTTTCCTGCAGGGCACACACGTACACGTTAAATACGAGCCTCGATCGGCTCTCAGGTTGTCCTGTGAATCGGCTCATGGAGCCGATCCACCCATGATTCGTCCGAGGTGGCCGAATATATGGTGGTCCTGCTTGATCATGATAAAGCATATGAGATCCGCGACGATCTGGGGTTCTCACCGCATAATCGGATCATCCTACTCACGATTGGGCCTCGCGCTCACGCACGGTAAACGTAAGCCAGCCCTAGACAAGGCCTAAAAACCAACACTAGGTTGATCCTCGGAACGTCCTGTCTAGGGGCAGCAAACTACACCCTGCATGCCGCTGGATCCTCCAACCCTTTGTAAGGCCTAACTATTGCAGATATTAAACTAATCCTTGACGAATCAAGGAGCGACCGTAACGGATCAGATCTACTAAATAACGATCAAGCGGGGTGCCGCCCCTGCACCCATGATGAGGTACAGGGACGGCTAGATGCGCAAGGATTGCACTACGTAAGCATATGATGCTAAGAACAATGCTAACCCTAACGCATCTACGATAACTACGTTGCTCGCCATCAAAAAGGCTTCAGTACGAGCAACGCATGAACAACTAGGCAGGCTCGTGCTGCCTAGATCGCGAGATGCGATCTAGGCAGCATGGTGCTTACCGGAAGAACCCTCGAGACGAAGGAGTTGGCGATGCGCCGAGATTGGTTTGTGTTGAACGTTGGTTGTTGTTTATTCCATAAACCCTAGGTACATATTTATAGTCCAGGGGACTTTCTAATGTGGGCGTGCACTAAACCGTGCACGAGACAAACTCTAATCTCTACGTAACCTACTATAAAGATACACGGGCTAACTAGCCCAAACTTGGTAAACAAGGCCGATTCACATATCTCTTCTATATGTATATCTTCAAATCCATCTTGATCGCGGCCCACCTCTGACTTGGTCAAATTCTGGTGATAACAGTTATCAAGCAAAGTATCACATGGGAATATGAATGAAGCATGTGACGTAGCAAATGTATCATCAAGATCATGCATGCACTCATAATTCATCATGTCCACTAGTGGGATCATGGCATCATCAACACCTATGTTGTTACCTTTGTAGGCCGACTCATGTGAAGTAGGTGTTGTGGAAGTAGGAGGATCCATGTGGTCGACATGTCCATCTTGGAGCAAGCATGGTGAGATATCATCATCTTCATGCACCATGTACATTTTCTCCATGAGCGGGAACTCATCCTCCATGGAACTTTGTGTATCACTCATGTCCTCCAAATGGAAGCACTCAAACTCACATATGGGGTGGAAGTCACTCAACTCACTCTCACTCTCGCTCAAGTGGGCTAAGTGGCTCTCATGCTCACATGGGGTTGGTACTAACTCATCAATCAAGTATAGAGGAGTAGGCTCGACTTTCTCATCTCCATGCGCCTCCTTGGTTGAAGGGAAAATCCCATGCTCAACCATCTCAACTCCATGCGCCTCCGTAGGTGAAGGGAGAATCCCATGCTCACCATGCTCAACTCCCTCGCCTCCTAAGTCGTCCTCAAGTGGTGGCATCTTGGAGACTTGTGCATTGAGCTCGTCGAAGTAGAGCTTCTTGGCGCTTGGCGTTGTGCATTGCCATGCCATGTGACCCTTTCCCTTGCACACCTCACATAGGAGATTGGGACATTCCTGTGGAGGGTGGCCTTGTTGCTTGCACTTGTAGCATCGGAGTCCATAGGCATATGACGAGGTAGGGGCCATTGTGGTGGTGGCACAAGAGGTAGAAGTCGCCTTATGAGGAAAGTCTTCATGTCGAGGCTCTCGTCTTCTTGCCTCATCACCATGTCTTGAGTGGTGTCGTCGAAGATCATATGTGGGCGGATGTCGATGTAGATCATGAGGTGGTGGTGGCCGACGACGATCATGAGATGGTGATGCGGGGTGGCCTTCGGACACCTCCTCACCAAGACCAACAAGTCCCCCAAGCGGACCAATGACAAGGGCTCGAGCCAAAGCGATACATGACAAGGTGAACTCGCTCCTCACCACCCTTGACCTTGATACCCCTTTGGATGGATTGCTACCTCATGCCGACGTGCTATGTGTCATTAGGTACAAGGCGCACCAAGACCCCGGAGAGGACGAGACATCATGGTCAAGGGAAGGAGAGGAGCAGAGGAACCTGGAGATGAACATGAAGCCGAAGCCGACGTCGCCCGAAGAGCGCCAAGGAAGAGAAGGACGCTGGCCGGTCCAGAGCCCGGTCAGACCGGACCCACGACCGGACGCCCCGGCCACGAGCCGGTCAACCGGGCGCAAACCGGGCCAACTCCCTCGTGCGGACGACGACCGGACCCAGGACCGGACTCTTCGCAGAATCCCGGTTGGCGGCCGGTCGACCGGACCCATGACCGGACAGCCCGGTCACAGGCCCGGTCAGACCGGACCCCTGACCGGACAGCCCGGTCCCAGGCCCGGTCTGACCGGACGCCCAACCGGATCCGACGGGATTACCCCACCAAACTGCCTTGACTTATCCATTCGCGTACCTGTTCGCCCTTGCTGGCTGTGCTTGCCTATTTAAGTAGCTGGGACCCCTCCTTTACTGTTTAGACTTGTTTAGAACTCAAACCTAACTTTGAGCTTAGTCTCCCTTGGGTATCATCCCTCTGTAATCAAGGCAACCCTTGTGGATGTATGGATTTGGTAGTAAGAGATTCTAGTGCTTGCACTCTCTCTCTCACTCCTTGATTCGTCCTCCCCACCGGTCTCTCCTCTCGGAATTCTACCTCGAGTCTCTTCCGGGCGGATTCTATTGGCACGGTCCATCGAGCCGTGAGGGTAAGCATCGATTGTATCGGGTTGGTGTGCGTGGTTCTTCGTGTGTTCTTCGTGTTCTTAGTGTTCTTCCGCCTATCCCCCTCTTTCCCCCTTGATTCCTTGGGTCATTCGCGAGATCGGGCCACAATCGGGGTCTCAGACCACATCATATGGTATCAGCAGCCTTTGGTTTCCGCGGATTTGACCCTCCACCCACCCAATTTCGTTTCTAGAAAATTTTCCAAAAAATAGCCCTAAATTGCCTTTGGACGGATCTGTGATTTGGTTGAGTTTTGAGTGGTTTTGCTCCGTGGATCTGGTGTTGTTGTGCTTGATCTACTATTTCTCCAACTTTTAGCCTCCAATTCCATCGTTTCCCTTCGTTTTGGCCGATTTGGTTTTGGTTTGGGGAAGAACAGGAGAGAGAAAGCTCCAAATCGACGAACCCGGTTTCAAACCCGGTCAACCGGCCCCCAGACCGGACCGTCCGGCGCCGAACCCGGTCAACCGGCCGCAAACCGGAGCAGCCGGTCCAGAAGCCGGTCAACCGGACCCCAGACCGGAGCAGCCGGCGCAGCACCCGGTCCGACCGGACCACCGACCGGGCTCCTCGTCTTCGACATCGTCTAACACCACCACCACCACCACCATCTCCACCATCGCAGGTATAACTTGCAGTAACCCTTGTAGCCCTCTTCTTTTGCGATCTATCCCACGAGCGAAGCTTCCGAGTGTTGCGAAACATCGCACGAGGTCCCGACCGTGAGGGTGTGCGTTGTGTGAGTAAAGCTCGTAAGTAGAGCTCGTGAGTGGCCAGCAAAAGAGTAAGAGCATAGTGTGCTAGTAAAAAAAAAAAAAAAAAAGAGAAAAGCAAAGTGCAAAGTGCCACCGATACAAAAAGAGTGAAAAGCTTTTAAGCAAGCAAGAGAGATAGAGAAGAGAGACCTCGTGCGAATCTTGGTGTTTCTAATCTATGCAACCTAGCTTCGATCTCTTCTTGCGTTAGTGTGACATTGAGCACCCTTGCTTAGGGGTTTTTCCTTTTTTCGCTCGTTCCTTGGTTGCACTAACCCCGCTCATCCCGTGTGTGAGTTCCACATTTTTCCGTGTTTATAGTGATCGCCACTTTGACACTTGGATTTTTGGACCTTACCCACTCTTAACAACATACTCGATTTTGGATTTCGTCTTTTGGCTTTCCACCATCCACACCTAACACCATATTTGCTAGCTTTTGCGTGTGCCTTTGTGTGTATCCCGATACAATTGGTCTTACTTTCGGCTTGGTTGATTGCCTCAATACTATCTTGCCACGGTAAGAGTGAGAGGTAGTCTCCTTCCACTAACATCCACAACATAGTTCTTGTCTTGTGATCATGGATAGGAACGGAGATGAAACAAGGGATGGAGAAGTCCTCCGGAACACCGAGAGGTTGGCTACTCAACACAACCTATGGACTCAACGCCAAGAGTTCAAGGAACAACTATCACTCTTCGAGACACGCATCGACCAACAATATGAAGAAGTGGCTCACAACTTCGGCCAAGTGAACCAAGATATGAATCTTCTCCGTGAAGCTACGGACAACTTGCATGACCAAGTGACGGCCAATGATGCAAACATGGAGCGGCGCATGGATAGCCTTGAGCGCGCCATCAACAACTTGGGACGCCGACATCGACATCGCTCTACTTCCTCATCATCATCGACTACCTCACATGATGACTACTCCCATGATCACCATTCGTCCTCAAGCTCCGACTCAAGGCATGGAGATCATCATCGCTCTCGTCGACCACACGCTCGTCATGATGATTCTCGCTCCAACTCAAGGCGCGGAGAGTTCCATCGCCATGCTCGTCCTCATGAACGTCCGCAACAAGAACAAGCTCTTCACCAAGATCGTCATCAAGCGGCTCGCCATGCCCACCATGGGCATGACGACCAACCCCAAGACAACGTCCTCCACAACATGGACCCGGCACCTCATCGTCAAGCCCATGTGGATGCTCAAGACCAAGGTCATCATGATCCACCAAGGCGTGACCTCCGGAACCATCCTCGCCATGACCAAAGGGGCCGAGGGCAACCACAACATGATCAAGATGAGAGGGCCATAATTGGGCAACGCCAACAACCTCGCCAAGACCCGCAACAACATCCTCAACATGAGCCAAGTGAAGCTAGTGTTCACCTCCAACGCCAACCCAATGCTATGGTTGGTCGTGGAAGACCTCCTCTACCACCTCAAGTCGCAAGAGATGAAGGCATCCGTCCTCGCCGAAGAAACATGGAAGATGAAGAGAATATGTATGGAAAGCTCAAGTTCAACATGCCCAAGTTCAAGGGTGAAGACGATGCCGAGGCCTACCTCTCATGGGCACTCAAGGTTGACAAGATCTTCCGCATCCATAACTACTCCGGTGCCAAGAAAGTAGCCATGGCCTCCCTCGAGTTTGAAGATTATGCCAACACTTGGTGGGAACAAGTTGTCACTCTTAGGGAAGAAAAGGGTGATCCTCCTATTGATACTTGGGAAGACATGAAGGAGGAGATGGAAGCTCGCTTTGTTCCTAAACACTACAAGACCGATCTCTTCAACAAGCTACAAAAGTTGAAGCAAGGCACCAAGACCGTTGAGGAATTCTTCAAGGAGATGGAGTTGACTATGATGCGAGCAAACATCCAAGAGTCCGAGAACCAAACCATCGCTAGGTTCTTCAATAGCCTCAACTACCCCATCAAGAGAATTGTGGAGTTCCAACAATACTCCAACATGGTTGAGTTGGTTCACCAAGCTTCCAAGGCCGAGCGTCAAGTGAATGAGGACATCAAGTACTCGAAGTCCAAGCAATACTTCGCCTCCAAGCTTGCCACATCAACTCCTACAACAAGTGTCAAGCCAACCGCATCCTCTACACCTTCCAAGCAACCTTCCATACAAAGTCGCATGAAGCAAACGGTATCCTCCACCGCCTCCTCTAAGGCCTCTACGGGACCCTCCAATGTCACTTGCTTCAAGTGTGGCACCCAAGGCCACAAGTCCTTTGAGTGCAAGAACACCAAGGTCATGATCACTATGGAGAATGGTGACATAGAGACTCTAAGTGAAGGTGAATATGAAGCCCTAGTGCAAGCCGCCGTTGCTAATGAGGAAGACTATGATGAAGAAAGTGGAGAAGACCCCCTCTTATGCACACATGATCCAAGCCCTTCGCTTGTGGTCACTCGAGTGCTCACCACCCAACCCCAAGCTATGGAAGACCAAAGATGCAACATCTTCCAAACGCGTGCCGGCATTGGTGGCAAGTCAATCAAGGTCATCATCGATGGTGGGAGTTGCCACAACTTGGCAAGCACCGAGCTATGTGAGAAGCTCAACCTCACGCTTCGCAAGCATCCTCATCCATACCATGTCCAATGGTTGAGTGACAAAGGCAATGTCAAGATTCAACACACCGTCACCGTCAACTTCAAGATAGGACCCTATGAAGACACCGTCGAGTGTGACGTGGTGCCTATGACCGTGTGCCACATGTTGCTTGGCCGCCCATGGCAATTTGACAAGAAGGCCATACACGATGGTTTCTCCAATGCATACACCTTCAAGGTCAAGGACAAGAAGTTTGAGCTTCGCCCAATGACTCCTAGTCAAATCATCGCCGACAATGCGAGGGCACAACACCACATCCACCATAGTGAGTTGAGAGGAGAGGGAGCTACCCACCAAAAAGAGAGTGAGCGCCACCACCCACATATGAGTGAGAGAAAGAGTGTCCTCCTAACCACCAAAAGCGAGTGGAGAGAAGTGAAAGACAACCCATCCACCACCATACACTACGTGCTCATTTGCAAGGGCCTCTCGTCGGAGACTAATGACTTAACCAACATTCCTTCGTCTTTGTTGTCTCTTTTGAAGGAGTTCCAAGACGTCTTCCCCGACGAGCTACCCCATGGACAACCACCGCTTCGGGGCATCGAGCATCGCATCGACCTCATACCCGGTGCTCCCCTACCAAACCGCGCCGCCTACCGCACCAACCCCGAAGACACCAAGGAGATACAACGACAAATACAAGACCTCCTCGCTAAAGGGTATGTCCGAGAAAGCCTTAGCCCTTGTGCCGTTCCCGTCATTCTTGTGCCTAAACCGGATGAGACGCAACGGATGTGTATGGATTGCCGCCCTATCAATGCCATTACCGTCCGTTATCGACATCCCATTCCGCGTTTAGATGACATGCTTGATGAATTGAGTGGTGCCACCATTTTCTCTAAGATTGATTTGCGTAGTGGCTACCACCAAATTCGCATGGCAATTGGTGATGAATGGAAGACGGCATTCAAGACCAAGCTTGGTCTCTATGAATGGCTCGTCATGCCGTTTGGTCTTTCCAATGCTCCTTCCACTTTCATGCGTCTTATGAATCACATTTTGCGACCTCTCATTGGCAAGAGCGTGGTTGTCTACTTTGATGATATTCTCATCTATAGCAAAAATCTCGAGGACCATGTTCAACATGTGAGAGAAGTCTTATGCATCTTGCGCCACGAGAAGCTCTTTGCCAACCTTCCAAAATGCCATTTCGCTCAAAACAAATTGGTTTTTCTTGGTTTTGTGGTTTCCGCCAACGGGATTGAAGTTGATTCTTCCAAAGTTGAGGCCATCCACAATTGGCCCACTCCCACAAATGTAGGTCAAGTGAGAAGCTTCCATGGACTTGCCGGATTTTACCGCCGTTTTGTGAAAGATTTCAGCACCATTGCTTGCCCTTTAAACGAGCTTACAAAAAAGAATGTTCCGTTCGTTTGGGGCAAAGCACAACAAAAAGCTTTTGATGAATTGAAAAAGAGACTCACCGAGGCACCACTACTTGCTCTTCCCGATTTTGCCAAAACATTTGAGATAGAATGTGACGCGAGTGGACTTGGAATAGGTGGTGTTCTCATGCAAAATGGAAAACCCGTGGCATACTATAGCGAGAAGTTGGATGGCGCACGCCTCAACTATCCTATATATGACAAGGAGCTTTATGCTTTGGTTCGTGTTCTTGAAGTTTGGCAACACTACCTTTGGCCAAAAGAGTTTGTTATCCATTCGGATCATGAGTCCTTGAAGTATTTGAAAAGTCAACAACATTTGAACAAGAGACATGCTAAGTGGGTTGAGTTCATAGAGTCCTTCCCTTATGTCATCAAATACAAAAAGGGCAAGGAAAATGTGGTTGCGGATGCACTTTCCCGCAAGATTACTCTTCTACTCACCCGCTTGGAGTTTCACATTTTGGGTCTTGAGGAGATCAAGGAACTTTACCCTTCCGACGCTTTCTTTGGTCCAATCTTTGCCAAGTGTTCCGTTGACCGCGGATTTGATGATTTCTATTTGCATGATGGCTACTTGTTTAAAGCTAACAAGATTTGCATTCCCGAGTCTTCTCTTCGTAAGTTGCTTTTGCAAGAGTCACATGGAGGTGGCCTCATGGGTCACTTTGGACGAGAGAAGACATATGCCATGCTCTCAACCCACTACTATTGGCCAAGAATGTACCGCGACGTGGAACGCCTTTGCCGCCGGTGTACAACATGCTTACAAGCTAAGTCTACTTCCAATCCCTATGGTCTTTACATGCCTTTACCCATTCCATATGCACCTTGGTCGGACATAAGCATGGACTTTGTACTTGGCTTGCCACGCACCAAACATGGTCATGACTCAATATTTGTGGTAGTGGATAGGTTCTCTAAAATGGCTCATTTCATACCATGTCATAAGAGCGATGATGCTTCACACATTGCTTCATTGTTTTTCAGGGAAGTGGTTCGCCTACATGGGATACCGGCAAGCATTGTGTCGGATCGAGACGTCAAGTTCATGAGTTACCTATGGAAGTCGCTCATGGCGAAGTTTGGAGTGAAGCTCTTGTTCTCATCGTCCTCGCACCCTCAAACCGATGGACAAACCGAAGTGGTCAATCGAAGCCTCTCCACCCTTCTCCGCACACTTGTGAAGACAAATTTGAAGTCATGGGAAGATTGCCTACCCCATGCGGAGTTCGCCTACAATCGAGCCAAGCACTCCACAACCTCAAGGAGTCCCTTCATGATCGTCTACGGATTCGAACCTCCAACGGCACTCGACATCCTCCCACTACCTCTTCATGAAAGAACGAACATGGACTTCGACGAGCGCACCACCGCCATGAAGAAACTACATGAAGAGACAAGAGCAACCATACAAGAGCATGTACTTCGCCAAGCCAACCGCCTCAACGCCAAGAAAAAGGAACGCGTGTTTGAAGAAGGAGACCTCGTTTGGATCCACCTAAGGAAAGAAAGGTTTCCGCAAGAACGCAACTCCAAGCTCAAGCCAAGAGGAGATGGTCCTTTCAAGGTCCTCAAGCGCATCAACAACAACGCCTACGTCATCGACATACCAACATCAAAGTACTTGGTGAGCAACACCTTCAACGTCTCGGATCTTTCACCCTATCATGGAGATGAGGAGGAACAAGAGTCGAGGACGACTCTCTCCCAAGGGGGGGGAGATGATGCGGGGTGGCCTTCGGATACCTCCTCACCAAGACCAACAAGTCCCCCAAGCGGACCAATGACAAGGGCTCGAGCCAAAGCGATACATGACAAGGTGAACTCGCTCCTCACCACCCTTGACCTTGATACCCCTTTGGATGGATTGCTACCTCATGCCGACGTGCTATGTGTCATTAGGTACAAGGCGCACCAAGACCCCGGAGAGGACGAGACATCATGGTCAAGGGAAGGAGAGGAGCAGAGGAACCTGGAGATGAACATGAAGCCGAAGCCGACGTCGCCCGAAGAGCGCCAAGGAAGAGAAGGACGCTGGCCGGTCCAGAGCCCGGTCAGACCGGACCCACGACCGGACGCCCCGGCCACAGGCCCGGTCAACCGGGCGCAAACCGGGCCAACTCCCTCGTGCGGACGACAGCCGGACTCAGGACCGGACTCTTCGCGAGAATCCGGTTGGCGGCCGGTCGACGGACCCATGACCGGACAGCCCGGTCCACGAGCCCGGTCAGACCGGACCCTGACCGGACAGCCCGGTCCCAGGCCCGGTCTGACCGGACGCCCAACCGGATCCGACGGGATTACCCCACCAAACTGCCTTGACTTATCCATTCGCGTACCTGTTCGCCCTTGCTGGCTGTGCTTGCCTATTTAAGTAGCTGGGACCCCTCCTTTACTGTTTAGACTTGTTTAGAACTCAAACCTAACTTTGAGCTTAGTCTCCCTTGGGTATCATCCCTCTGTAATCAAGGCAACCCTTGTGGATGTATGGATTTGGTAGTAAGAGATTCTAGTGCTTGCACTCTCTCTCTCACTCCTTGATTCGTCCTCCCCACCGGTCTCTCCTCTCGGAATTCTACCTCGAGTCTCTTCCGGGCGGATTCTATTGGCACGGTCCATCGAGCCGTGAGGGTAAGCATCGATTGTATCGGGTTGGTGTGCGTGGTTCTTCGTGTGTTCTTCGTGTTCTTAGTGTTCTTCCGCCTATCCCCCTCTTTCCCCCTTGATTCCTTGGGTCATTCGCGAGATCGGGCCACAATCGGGGTCTCAGACCACATCAGATGGTGTGAGTTGATGACGGTCCTTGCCATGCCTAGGTGATGGCTCATGTTGGGGGCGCTCTTGATGGTCCATATGATGTCCGTTATGTCGATGATCTTGTGCATAGGCACTCTCATGATGGCGCCTTGTGGAGCTCGGAGAAGTGTGTCGATGCCGAATATGTTGGTGACGCTCTTGATGATCCACATGATGATGCCATCGTGGAGGTCCTCGATCTTCATATGTAGCTCCATTGGCCAAGTAGGGGTATGTGGGAGCATCGGCGGTATGCATGGTGGGGTTGATGTCGTCCTCGTCGTGGTGCTCCACCATGTCGTCCATGCTTGTTGAGCAAGTGTCGATGTAGAGCTCGTCGATGTCGTCCATGTTGGCGATGCTCGCGGAGCCATAGTCGGTGTAGAGCTCCTCGATGTCGGTCATGTTGGCGATGCTTGCGGAGCCATAGTCGGTGTAGAGCTCCACATGTTCCTCCACATCCGCGGTGCTTGAAGAGGCATCCTCCTCGAAGTGCTCCGTGTACTCCTCCATATCTTCTTCGTCGCTATACATGTTAGTAAGACGGTATCTATATGGTGTATGTTAGTGGAAGAACACTACTGATGCGGGGTGGCCTTCGGACACCGCCTCACCAAGACCAACAAGTCCCCCAAGTGGACCAATGACAAGGGCTCGAGTTAAAGCTCTACACGACAAGGTGAACTCGCTCCTCACTTCCCTCGACCTAGATACCCCATTGGATGGAATGCTACCTCATGCCGAAACCCTTTGTGTCATTAGGTACGTGGAGCATCAAGATCATGCAGAGGACGGTACGTCATGGTCAAGGGAAGGAGAGGAGCAGATGATCGAGAAGATGTACACGGAGCTGGACCCGAAGTCGCCCCAAGAACGCAAGGAAGAGACGATGAGCGGCCAGTCCAGAATCCGGTCTGACCGGCCTCCTGACCGGGCCACCCGGCTCAGAATCCGGTCAACCGGCCGCCTGACCGGGCCACCCGGTCCCCAACCGGGCCACCAACCGGTGCCATCCGGACGACTTCCCGGGGCTCCAGAACCTAGCCCGGTTACTGCCCGGTCCAGGATCCGGTCACCGACCGGACGACCCGGTCCCAGGTCCGGTCCAACCGGCCTCCTGACCGGCCTGCACGACTGAAGACTACTTTTCGGCCCTAAACGTTTTCCTTTGTGCCTTTTTGGCCCGTGTCGCCTTGTACCGCTATATAAGCACCTTGACACCCCTTTTTCCCCTTAGACTTGTTTAGAACTCAAACCTAACTTTGAGCTTAGTCTCCCTTGGGTATCATCCCTCTGTAATCAAGGCAACCCTTGTGGATGTATGGATTTGGTAGTGAGAGATTCTAGTGTTTACACTCTCTCTCCCACTCCTTGATTCGTCCTCCCCACCGGTCTCTCCTCTCGGAATTCTACCTCGAGTCTCTTCCGGGCGGATTCTATTGGCACGGTCCATCGAGCCGTGAGGGTAAGCATCGATTGTATCGGGTTGGTGTGCGTGGTTCTTCGTGTGTTCTTCGCGTTCTTCGTGTTCTTTCGCCTCTCCCCCTCTTTCCCCCCTTGATTCCTTGGGTCATTCGCGAGATCGGGCCACAATCGGGGTCTTAGACCACATCATATGGTATCAGCAGCCTTTGGTTTCCGCGGATTTGACCCTCCACCCACCCAATTTCGTTTCTAGAAAATTTTCCAAAAAATAGCCCTAAATTGCCTTTGGACGGACCTGTGATTTGGTTGAGTTTTGAGTGGTTTTGCTCCGTGGATCTGGTGTTGTTGTGCTTGATCTACTATTTCCCCAACTTTTAGCCTCCAATTCCATCGTTTCCCTTCGTTTTGGCCGATTTGGTTTTGGTTTGGGGAAGAACAGGAGTGATGCAGCCCGACCTACGGTCCTCGCTTCATCATGTGCGTCAACGTCAAGAACCACACTCGAGGCCGAGGTCACGGAGGCATGGAAGAGAAGAAGGAAGAAGAGCATCCAAGGTCGCCAAGAAGAGAAGGCGCCTGCCACAAGTCAATTCGGGCCAAGGCCCATGTAACCCCTTATTTCCCTAAACTACCCCTCCTTAGTGGCTCCCTATATATAGGCTCCCACCTCCCCCTTCATTAGGTAAGACATAACTTGAGTGAGAACTTGGCTTATGCCTCCACCATCCCTTTGGGATTAGGGAAACCCCCTCCTCTCTTAGACACAAATCTATGAGTTGTATCAAGGCACTCCTTATATGATTTATCTTTCGCACTTGTGATTCTACCGCGGTCTCTCACTCGTGTGACTCCATAGATCGTATATCGGTCTTTCTCTCGGGGATTCTACCTCGTGTCTCTCCTTGAGGGATTCTATCGGGATAGTGGTTCGGGCTATCGGGAGTAAACCGAATTGTATCGGGTTGTGTTGCGTGCGTTCGCGTGTGTTCATCGTGTTCTTCGCCGTGTTCTTCGTGTTCTTCCTCTCCCCCGCCTTTCCCTCGGTCAATTCGTGAGATCGGGCAACACACGTGGCCTTAGGCCCCATCATATGGTACCAGAGCAAATGTTGCCACGAATTTGACCACAAATTTCTCCAATTTCGCCAAAAAAAAAATTCCCAAAAAATTGACCCAAAAAATAGCTCGAAAATTGATCTCCGAATTTGTTGCGTTTTTTGTGGTTTTGATCCACGGATCTGGTGTTGTCTGTGTTGATCTATGTTTCCCCCATCTTTTCCCCTAAAATTTCATCCATTTTCCATCGAAATCTGAGCAGTTTGGATCGTTTCCGTGAAGAACAGCCTAGGCATTTAATCCCCAATCTCTGGTCAACGTCCGCGCGCAGCTCAGCCCACACCGGCCGCCACCACCAGCTCGACCCCGCTCGCCCCCTTGCGCCGCACCCAGCATCGCGCCACCACGCGCTCACCAGCTCCAATCCACGCCCGCACCGCCCGCCTGGCCCAGCCTACCTCGCGCCGCCAGCAGCCACAGCTTCCCAGCAGCCACGAGCGCAGCTCACCTACCAGCGCACGCGCCCAGGCCGCCCACCCTCCGCTCGCCGCTGCTCTGCCGAGCTCACCACCACGCGCCTGCCTCCTCACGCGCCGCTGGCCGCCGCTCCCCTGGCCCCGCGTGGCCCAGCTCCACACAGCAAACGCCGCGCCGCCCCCAGCTCCAATCCCCGGTCCAAACCGGAGCCAAACCGGGCCCCAACCGGGAAAATCTGTTCGGACCGGAGCGAGACCGGACGGCAACCGGATGGTCCGGCCAGGAATCCGGTTGACCGGGTTCTGGACCATTTTCGTCTAATTTTGACTCCACTTTTTGCCCCAAATTTTGACAACTTTCCGGCGCCCGTTTGACTCCAAACTTTAACAACACCCTCCAACGACTCTACATAGTCTACGTCTAATTTTTGATGATTTTTGGACACCAACTTTTGACCGCTCGTTTTGACCCTACTTTTCGGGCATTGACTTAATTTGCTCGGTTTCCGTTTTGGAGTGCCCTTGGACCGTGAGAACCGCTTCCGCGCCTACATCAACACCGCGACAACGGCATCGGCACCCCGGATTCCGGTGCATCTTCGACACCATCGTCACCACCACTTCGCCATCGCAAGTTCGTGTGCTTGACACCGCCTAACGTCAATAGGTATAACTTGCCCCCCCCCTCACCCCTTGTAACCCCGTTTCTTCCTTTGCGTATCTATCCCATTGAGAGTGGCTTTCCGAGCGTTGCGAAGCATTGCACAAGTGTCACGACCGTGAGAGGGTGTGTGTGTGCGTTGTGTTGAGCAAAGCTCCGAAGCAAGCTCGGTGAGAACGATACACAAAAGAAGAAAAAGTGTGACATATACATAGAGAAAAATAAAGCTTCTAAGCATAGAAAAAAAAAGTGAAAAAAAGAGAGAAAAAGAAAAAGGAATAGAAAAAGAGTGTGTGTCCACCGATACAAAGGAGTGCAAAGTTTGTGAGCACTAAGAGAGATAAGAGAAGAGTGGCCCTTGTGCAAATCTTGTTGCTTCTATCTTGTGCAACCAAGCTACGGTCTCTCTTGTGTTCGCGTGACACCGAGCATATAGTCTTCGTTAGGACCATCTTGTCACTTGCTCACTTCCTTGGTCGCGCTAACCCCATTGTTCTCCGTTGTGTGTGTTTCCGTGTTTCCTTGACATAGATCACCACTTTTGACATTTGACTTTGGATCTTACCCACATTTGACAATAGACTTTTCCGTTGGTCTTTTTCGTTTGCTATCCACTCCATACCCACCACCATATAGTGTTCTTAGCCTTTTGCGTGTGCTTTGAGTGTGTGTGTGAGTAACCCCGATACATTTCGACTTTGCTCTTGACTTGAACCATTTCCCCGATACTTTCTTGAAAGGTTTGATACTTGTGTAGTTTTCCTTCCACCATACATATACACCTATCCTAGTGAGAGATACACATGATGACCCCACTAGAGCAAGCCGAGATGAGAGCATACTTCGCCGAGCTAGATGCTCGAGAAGCCCAAATGACACCCAAAGATAAAGCCGAGTGCAACGCATACTTCAAACACCTTGAGAGCAAGAGTGACACACCCCATGAGTTGAGTGAGGACACTTTGATTTCTAACAACTTAACCTCTACTCCTCTTGTGTTGTCTTCCTCTTTGCTAGGTTGCTCGGACATCGACGACGCCATTGCCATGGAGATGAGGAACTCCACTATATGTGAGATGAGCGACTCCACTATATGTGAGATGAGCGATTCCACTATATGTGAGCTTGAGTGCATCCACTTCGAGAGCATGAGTGATACACCAAGTGAGATGAGAGTGGTAGTTGATAGGTCATGTGAGGCCATTTTCAATTCCAACATCTTACCCTCTACCTCTAGTGTGTTTCCTTGTGTCTCATTAGGTTCCATGGATGACGAGACGCCGATCATGGAGAAGATGTACATGGTGCATGAAGATGATGATATCACACCATGCTTGTTGCTTGAAGATGAACATGGAGGCCACATCGAGCCTACCACTTCCACAACACCTACCTCATATGAGCGGGACTACAAAGGTACCTATATGGGTGTTGATGATGCCATGATCCCACTAGAGGACATGATGAATTGTGAGTGCTTGCATGAGTTGAATGATCCTATTGCTATGACATATGCTTCTTTCACATTCCCATGTGATACTTGTGATACAACTATTGTTGATCATGTGGAATTAGTTGCTTATGATAATATCGCCATGCCATGCTATGAGAGTTTCACTTTCTCTCCTATTGCTTGCAATATGTTGTACAATTGCTCTTTCCCATCTATTGCTTGCAATGTTGACATTGATGCTTGTGTTGTGACAACCTTGCCGAACAATTGCTCTTTCCCTAGGTTTGTCGACAACAATGATGAAATTTTGAACATGTTTTGTGCTACATGCTTGCAATATTCTTCCATTAGTGCAACCAAAATATTGAACACTTGCTCTTTCCAATGCTTGGTTTGCAATGATGTTAATATGCTTGTGAATGAGATTGCCCCCATAGCTCTCTCACATTTTGGAGACTTTGCATATATCCATGTTGAGCATGTTCCCATGTTTACTCCGCATATTCACCACATCTACTATGATAAATTGCTTAATGCTAATGGTGATGTGCAAAAGAAATGGACCATCATGATGGATGATGTGTTCATATACCATGCACACACGTTGTTCTTGTTGTCTAACATGTGTGTAGGTACCCAAACTCCAATGTCAACCTCGATTGAGCACGAGTTGACAAAAAGAGCTCTTGAGAGCATGATACAAGTGAGCTCCAATGAGTGGTTTTGCCCGCACACTTCCACTACACAAGATCTCTCAATGAGAGCACACCGACACTTTGATAAGGTGACCTCCTTCTACTTGCGCCCTCTTCCTAAATACATTGAACTTTGGCTACGCTTTGATTGCTCCTTTGCTTCTCTTGTGCTATTCATAGGGCTCTTGACAAGTGAAGGGACATTCAAGTGTTGGTGTCATCTACCTCCTCTACACATTCATGAAGACTCATCGTCGAGGACGACTCTTTTTCAAGTGGGGGGAGATGATGCAGCCAGACCTACGGTCCTCGCTTCATCATGTGCGTCAACGTCAACAACCACACTCGAGGCCGAGGTCACGGAGGCATGGAAGAGAAGAAGGAAGAAGAGCATCCAAGGTCGCCAAGAAGAGAAGGCGCCTGCCACAAGTCAATTCGGGCCAAGAACCATGTAACCCCTTATTTCCCTAAACTACCCCTCCTTAGTGGCTCCCTATATATAGGCTCCCACCTCCCCCTTCATTAGGTAAGACATAACTTGAGTGAGAACTTGGCTTATGCCTCCACCATCCCTTTGGGATTAGGGAAACCCCCTCCTCTCTTAGACACAAATCTATGAGTTGTATCAAGGCACTCCTTATATGATTTATCTTTCGCACTTGTGATTCTACCGCGGTCTCTCACTCGTGTGACTCCATAGATCGTATATCGGTCTTTCTCTCGGGGATTCTACCTCGTGTCTCTCCTTGAGGGATTCTATCGGGATAGTGGTTCGGGCTATCGGGAGTAAACCGAATTGTATCGGGTTGTGTTGCGTGCGTTCGCGTGTGTTCATCGTGTTCTTCGCCGTGTTCTTCGTGTTCTTCCTCTCCCCCGCCTTTCCCTCGGTCAATTCGTGAGATCGGGCAACACACGTGGCCTTAGGCCTCATCAAGGAGAGAGAAAGCTCCAAATCGACGAACCCGGTTTCGAACCCGGTCAACCGGCCCCCAGACCGGACCGTCCGGCGCAGAACCCGGTCAACCGGCCGCAAACCGGAGCAGCCGGTCCAGAAGCCGGTCGATCGGCCCACAGACTGGAGCAGCCGGTGCCACACCCAGTCCGACCGGTGATGTAGCCCCGCTCACCAACGACTCTACATCAAGGCCAACAAGTCCCCCAAGTGGACCAATGACAAGGGCTCGAGTTAAAGCTCTACACGACAAGGTGAACTCGCTCCTCACTTCCCTCGACCTAGACACCCCATTGGATGGAATGCTACCTCATGCCGAAACCCTTTGTGTCATTAGGTACGTGGAGCATCAAGATCACGGAGAGGACGTTACGCCATGGTCAAGGGAAGGAGAGGAGCAGCTGAGCAAGAAGATGTACACGGAGCTGGACCCGAAGTCGCCCGAAGAGCGCAAGGAAGAGAAGACGGACGGCCGGTCCAGAACCCGGTCTGACCGGGCTCCTGACCGGGCCACCCGGCTCAGAATCCGGTCGACCGGCCGCCTGACCGGGCCGCCCGGATCACAACCGGGCTACCAACCGGTGCCATCCGGACAACATCCCGGGGCCTCGGGACCTCGTCCGGTCGGCGCCCGGTCACAGGTCCGGTCCGGACCGGACCGCCCGGTCACAGACCCGGTCTGACCGGATCCACGACCGCCGCCCGGTCACGGACCCGGTCTGACCGGATCCACGACCGCCTGCACGACTTAAGTTATAATTTCGGCCCAAACTTACCTTTTCGGCCTGTGTCGCCTTGTAAGACTATATAAGCACCTCAAGCACCCCTTTAGCTCTTTAGACTTGTTGAGAACTCAAACCTAACTTTGAGCTTAGTCTCCCTTGGGTATCATCCCTCTGTAATCAAGGCACCTTGGTTGTTGACTTTGAATTTGTGGAGTGAGATTCTAGTACTTGTTACTCTCTCTCCCTCCCCAAGTTCATCCTCTCCAATCCCAATCTCTCGGGAATTCGCCTCGTGCCTCTTCCACGGAGATTCTATTGGCGTGGTCCATCGAGCCACGGAGGTAAGCATCGGGTGTATCGGGTTGGTGTGCGTGCGTGAGTCTCGGAGTTCATCGTGTTCTTCGTCCCCCTCGCGTTTTCCCATCTCTCCCGCTTGGTTTCGAAGTCAATCCGCAAGATCGGGCCACACACGGGGTCTCAGACCTCATCATATGGTATCAGCAGCCTTTGGTTCCCGCGGATTTGACCCTCCACCCACCCGATTTCGTTTCTAGAAAATTTTCCAAAAAATAGCCCTAAAGTGCCTTTTGACCGATCTGTGATTTGGTTGAGTTTTGAGTGGTTTTGGTCCGTGGATCTGGTGTTGTTGTGCTTGATCTACTATTTCCCCAACTTTTAGCCTCCAATTCCATCGTTTCCCTTCGATTTGGTCGATTTGGCTTGGTTTTCGTGAAGAACAGGAGAGAGAAAGTGCAATCCCGAGCAGTCCGGTCCAGACCCCGGTCAACCGGCCGCACGACCGGCCGATCCGGTCCAGACTCCGGTCAACCGGCCGCACAACCGGCCGAGCCGGTCCAGGATCCGGTCCAACCGGGCCTCCGACCGGGTGACGCAGCGCCTCCTTCGACCTCGACATCCGGCGATCTCCACCACCACCACCACCACCACCACCACCATCGCAGGTATAACTTGCAGGTTTACCCTTGTAACCCCTCTTCCTTTTGCGATCTACCCTATCGAGCATTGCTTGTCTAGTGTTGCGAGACATTGCACGTGGCCCCGCATTGTGAGGTGTGTGTGTCGCGTTGAGTAAGGCACCCAAGCAAACACTCGTGTGGCAAGATAGCAAAAGCGAGGCTAACGCTAACATAGTGCGTCAAAAAGCCCCAAAAACACAAAAAGAGTGCGAGTAGCACCATACATCTATACGCCCCATACATACCAAAGTGTCCACAAAAGCCACCAAAGATAAAAACGAGTGCAAGTGCCAACATATACAAGAGAGGAAAAGCTTTTAAGCAAAGAGAGATCGGAGAAGAGAGGCCGCGTGTGAATCTTGTTGTCTCTTCCTTTGCAACCAAAGCTTTGCCTCTCCTTGTGTTAGTGTGACACCGAGCAACTATACATACACTTTTCCGCTCGTTCCTTGGTTGCACTAACCCCGTTTATCTCGTGTGTGAGTTCCACATTTTTCCGTGTTTATAGTGATCGCACTTTGACATTTGGATTTTTGGACCTCATCCACTTTTAACAACATACTTGATCTTGGATTTGTCTTTTGGCTTTCCACAACACTCGCCTAACACCATATTTGCTAGCTTTTGCGTGTGGTTTTGCGTGCGTCCCCGATACACTTGATCTTACTTTCGGCTTGGTTGATTGCCTCAATACTATCTTACCTTGGTAAGAGTGCGAGGTAGTCTCCTTCCACTAACACATACAACATAGTTCTTGTTCTTCCATCATGGATAGGAGTGGAGATGAAACAAGGGATGGAGAAGTTGAAAGGATCGTATGCCGCACCTAGAGGGGGGGGTGAATAGGTGCTAACCAATTTTTAGTTCTTTTTCAATTTCTCTAGATATGCAACTAAGTGAATTCACCTATATGACAAGGTTATCAACTAAGCAAGATATAGCTACGCAATATATAGGAGATAGAGTGGGATAGAGGTAACCGAGAGTGTAGCACGCGTTGACACGGAGATGATTCCCGTAGTTCCCTTCCTTTGCAAGAAGGTACTCTACGTTTGGAGGAGTGTGGTTGCTACGCAAGCCAAACCAACAGCCACGAAGGCTTCACTCAGATCTCCTGTGAGCAACGCCACGAAGGCCTAGCCCACTTCCACTAAGGGATTTCCTCGAGGCGGAAACCGGGCCTTTACAAGGTTCTTGGGGCACACATCCACAACTGAATTGGAGGCTCCCAAATCTGTAACAATACAACAATCAACAACAACACATCATCAACAAATCAACTAGGGAACCAAATAGGAACACTAGCATGAGATCCCTCGAACAAGTGAGGGGGAAATGAAGAACGCTTCGGTGAGGATGTAGATCGGTGGCTTCTCCTTCGAATCCCCAAAGATCAAGAGCTTTGGTTGGGGGAGGAAGGAGATCTTGCAAATCTTGACTTTCTTGAGGTGGCTCTAATGGAGGTGGCTTGGCAGAATTCTTGTGTAATGATTGAGCAAGCAACCAAGGTAGAAGAAGGGGGGTATTTATACCCCCTCCCAAAATAGAGCCGTTGCTGCTTCCGGGGGGCCGGATAATCCGGTCCAAGTAGGGGCCGGATAATCCGCCCCCACCGGATAATCCGGCCCTAGGTACAAAACCGTGACATTGTCCGGCCAAATATCCGGCCCTATGCCAGAGCCACATTTCTTCCAGTCCTTAGCCAAAATTGGGGGGGCCGGATATTTCCAAAATATCCGGCCCGGATATTCCGGCCCTGGTACAATACCGGGACAATATCCGGGCAAATGTCCGGCCCCCATACTGAGCTGTTTTTCCTCGACGACTTAGCCAAAATCAGGGGGCCGGATATTTCAACAATATCCGGCCCGGATTATCCGGCCTGGCCAAACTTTTCCTGTTGCCTTTTGACAGATCGACCAAATCCAACACACGCAAATATGAAACTATGTAATCCCTGTACCACTTAATTAAACATTAGTGTATCACATATATTGACATCAAACATACAAAATCATAATGTGAGAGATGTTCTTTCAATCTCCCCCTTTTTGGTGTTTGATGACAATATACGGATTTGCAAAGGAATCACTATAGAGACAAGCATGATGGCAAAACATAGAGGCACTCCCCCTACATGTGTGCATATAAGTAGTTTGCATTTGAATACAAATACACAACACATAGGAGTATGGTGCCTCAACACAAGAGATATCCAACATGAGCTCTAACAAAAAACATTGACACATATGAAGTTGAGATAGGATGCAAGAAGTCATACCCATGTGTAGATATAAGATACGGAGATATAACATCACACATAATATATCATCCTTGATCTCAACATATAGAATTCCGAAAACCATAACAATGTCTCACACTTAACAATGTTTCATACCACAAAGCACATAGTTTTAAACGACACAACCAAAGCAAATAGTGCAAATACGAGGGAGCACAAGCAATAAAGGAATGGTAAACGCAAATGCTTGTGCCCAAACCATGCAAATCCCCGAGATAGTTCCTAATAGAACACTTCTCCCCCTTTGGCATCGAAACGCCAAAAAGGGGACAAGCGCGATGCTACTCGTCCCATGGGAATCACTCGGAGGCATAATCATCATCGGACTCGTCTGCCGCTACTTCTTCATCCTCATCAGTGTCAGGTGCATCCGGGGAGCGGCGAGAGATGTTGGACCTTTGAAGGCAGTCATCAAGTTCACTCCATGGAACCTGTTCAGAGTGCCATCTACTGTAACCCTGGTGAGCTGGAGGCTGAGGCGGGGGTCCTTGATCACCACTGAGCTTGTGAAGAATAACCGCCTGAGTGTGCTTAATCTCAGAACGCTCTCGGCTAGCAGCATAGTTTTCCTTGTGTATCTCAATGTTCATGCACAAGATGTGACGCTGAAACCAACTAAGCCGACTCACTTGCTTCCTCATGGCCGGGACATCAGGGTGACGTGCAGGAGCAAAGCCACTGGAGCGAGCATCACGCATGAAAGTGTCAGGAGCAGGTACGGCTGAGGAGACTGGCTTGAGCTTGTAGGGCTTCTTGACATGGTGCTTCACCAACGGGTACCCACTAATGTCTTCACCAACCTTAGCAACACAGTTGTTGATGAGGAGCTGAATGTAGGGAGCATAGGGTATGGTGGTCCGAGAGACCATGGCATCATGGATCTCATGGAAGATAAAGTCCATGATATCAAGAGTGTAGTCATGTTCTTCATTCTCATCACGAGCACTCTTATAGCTGAGGTGCATAAGGTCCACAAGGGTTCCCCGAAGAGCATCATTGTTGCCACCACTTGGGCAAATGGTGGCCCGAAAGAACCGAAGCAGCTGACTGTATATAGGAAGCAGCCCCTTAGCTTGACCAATCTTTCCCGCTGAGGTGTAGAGATGCACAAGAGCATTCTTATCTGTCTGTTGTGGTCCATGAAGTCGACGACCCCCATCAACAGGAACTCCAAGAACACCAGCAAACTGACGCTGAGTGGCACTGCAGTGAGTGGAGCCAGTCATCCACTCCATGGTGTGTTCCTCATCTTTCCTGATTGCCAAAGTGGCAAAGAACTGCTTCACCAAATCTGGGCTATAGTCACACTGAATCTTCATGATATCATGCAAACCCATCCTTCCAGCTACCCAGATAGCATCTTCAAAGTGATTGTTGATTGTCAGAATCTCCACATCAATAGCTTGCATGGGTCTCAGATTCTTCATGGGCTCATAGATGTCCTTGAAGATGAACTCCTGCTCAGCGCACCAATATCTCCTGCCCGCTATGTCTTCATCCCTTGGGACATCATCATACCAGTTCTTCTGACGGATAGCGGAGTAAGAAACTGGGTCCATGGTCTTGTAGTTCTCCCTCACTTCCTTGTTCTTCCGCCTTGCAGTGACGGACTTGCGAGGAGCAGTGGGAGCAAACTCATCACTAGAGCGATCATGCCTTTGGCGTCTCCGACCACCCCGAGAAGCACCACCTGTGAGAAGCAAAGGCGGGTAGCAAAGGAAAGGTAATGCTCATAAGTCATGTAAGATACAGTAATATACTCGAGAAACATGCAAACAAGTCGGTACACATCTAGACATGATAGATTGAAGCAAACTGCAGCGGCGATGAAGCTCCATGCCGGATAATCCGGGGTCCCCTGGGGGCGGATAATCCGGCCGGGCCGGATAATCCGGCCGGCTCGAGGGGCGGAAAATCCGGCCCTTCGAGATGTGCAGTTTTCCAATCAAAAACATGTCTAAAACTAGATCGGCCTCATAGCATGCAAGAGGAGTACACTACACAAGATTTGGAACAACTAGACACCAATTCCACCAAGAAAATAGCACATATAAAACACAACATCTAGGGTTAGAGATTGTGAATCATACCCACATCCATTGTGGAAACCGCTTGGAGGGAAAGGTAGCTAGGGAGGAGATCCACCCGATCCACCCAAGAACTCCGAGAGGGGGCGGACGGAGCGGCTCCGGCGAGGAGGAGGAACTCCGGCGGCTTGAGGAGGAAGAAGGGGGGCGCGTGGGGGAACTGATTGGGGAGCCAACCGTTCACCCCGCGGCCTCCCTTAGTCCTCCCGCAAAACGCCCAGGCCGGATAATCCGGCCCAAAGTGAGGGCGGATAATCCGGCCCGGCCGGATAATCCGGGGTGCCAGGGGGCGGATTATCCGGTGTTCTGGAAAATTCCAGAATACCGTAAATCCAGCTTATCTTTAGTTGGATATTTGCGAACCCATATGTGATGCAATATACTTATCACGTCATATATGAGATGCATATTTACCAATAAGATGGGGCAACCTAGATCATCCGACCGAGAAACCTCAAACTCCAAGTTTTTACCAAACATGACAAATGAGCAAGATGGAAGTGGTTTGTTGGAGAGGTAGGCTTAGGTTTAGAGAGTTCAAACTGTTAATGGTACATGATCACTTAAGTTTGCAAGATATGAGCAAATAAAGCCAAACTTGAGTGATTTCCCATAAGAACATGGAGTTGTCAAATAAGAGGCAATAAGATCCAAATAACTCCAACTCTTCACAAAGAAGAGTGTGGTGGCCTAGGCCACCATATATGAGTGTTATGGCATGGCACCGCGAAGATGTATCTTGGGCCCAAAACCACTACTCATCATTGAAGCTCACATATCATTATATGATATAAAGAGAATGATTTCTTTTAATGTTGGCATTATGGGGGGAGGGATAGCTCAATAGTTTAAACCGCACTCCCCCTATTTCCATGCCCACATCTAAACCAAATAAAGTTTTGAGACAAAGGTGTGTTTGCAAGATGGTCAAGCTATACTCCTTGAATCAATGATATTTAGCTCATTCCTCAAATAAGAGAACCTTGCTTCATCAAGAGGCTTCGTGAATATATCGGCAAGTTGATCTTTGGTAGGAACATAGATGAGCTCAATATCACCACGGGCAACATGATCCCTAATGAAATGATTCCGGATCTCAATATGCTTCGTTCTTGAATGTTGTACCGGATTATAGGCAATCTTGATGGCACTTTCATTGTCACATAATAGAGGCACTTTGTCACAAATGACACCGTATTCCTTTAAAGTTTGCCTCATCCATAACAATTGAGTGCATCCACTTGCGGCGGCAACATATTCGGCTTCGGCGGTGGAGAGAGATATACAATTTTGCTTCTTAGAAGACCAACACACCAAGGACCTACCAAGGAATTGGCAAGCCCCGGAAGTTGATTTCCTATCATCCTTGTCACCCGCCCAATCCGCATCGGTATAACCATTGAGAATAAAACTTGAGCCCTTGGGGTACCAAATACCATATCTTGGGGTATCAACCAAATATCGAAAGATTCTTTTGAGAGCCATCATGTGGCTCTCCTTAGGAGAAGCTTGATACCTTGCACACACACCAACACTCAACACTATGTCCGGTCTAGATGCACAAAGGTAAAGCAAGGATCCAATCATGGAGCGGTATACCTTTTGATCCACCTCTTTACCATTGGGATCAAGTGCAAGATGACATTTGGTGACCATAGGAGTGGCCACACCCTTCAACTCGGTCATCTTGAACCTCTTGAGCATGTCTTGGAGATATTTTGCTTGATTGATGAAGGTTCCCTCTCTCAATTGCTTGATCTCAAAACCAAGGAAGAACTTCATCTCTCCCATCATAGACATCTCAAACCTATCGGTCATAAGCTTTGAAAATTCATCATTAAAAGCTTTGTTAGTAGAGCCAAAGATGATATCATCAACATATAATTGGCAAACGAACAGCTCCCCATTAACCCTCTTAGTAAAAAGAGTGGGATCGATTAGCCCAACATCAAACCCACGGTCTACCAACAATTCTTTAAGGTGCTCGTACCAAGCTCTAGGAGCTTGTTTGAGACCATAAAGTGCTTTATCAAGCTTGTAGACATGGTTAGGAAAGTTGAGATCCTCAAACCCCGGGGGTTGCTTAACATAAACCTCTTCATGCAAAGGACCATTAAGAAATGCACTTTTAACATCCATTTGTTGTAACTTAAAGTTATGATGCGATGCATAAGCAAGAAGGATACGGATGGACTCAAGACGAGCCACGGGAGCATAGGTCTCTCCAAAGTCAATCCCTTCAACTTGAGAGAAACCTTGAGCCACCAATCTTGCCTTGTTCCTCACAATATTCCCAAACTCATCTTGCTTGTTCTTGAATATCCACTTAGTGCCTATAACATTGCGGCACTCCTTTGGCTTCTCTACTAAGGTCCACACTTTGTTGCGCTTGAAGTTGTTGAGTTCCTCATGCATGGCATCCACCCAATCCGAATCTTCAAGGGCTTCAAATACTTTCTTGGGTTCCACAACGGAGATATAAGCATGATGATTGCTAAAGTTAGCCAATTGCCTTCTTGTAGAGACCTTTGCTCGAACATCACCAAGGACCTTGTCATGAGTGTGTCCACGAATTTCAAGGATCCTATCTCTTCTTGCTAGACGACGGGCCTCGATCTCCTCCTTGGTCTTTCTAGGCCTTGGAGGTGTCACTTGATCAACTTGATCATTTGGGTCCCCGTCTTGACCTTGAATTTGAGCTTCCTCAATTTCTTGAGAATGCTCAACCTCATGTGCTTGATCTTGGACAATGTTTGGTGAAGTGCAAATATCAAATGGTTGATCTTGAATGCTTGGTTGATCTTGTCCTTGATCTTGTACATGAGAGGGAGGGTTTTCTTCTTGTTCTTGGGTTGGTGCATCATTAGCTTCACTTGATGGGGTTTGTTGATGTTGAGAGGATGAGGGCTCCACCGTGGTAGAGCATAGTCCTTCCCGAGACGCCACACCGTGTCCCTCAATGGGGCGGAAAAATCCCACACCCATTCTTACTATGGCATCTTGAGGTATTTCATCACCTGCACATACATCAACTTGCCCCACTTGGGAGCCATCATTTTCTTCGAACTTCACACTACAAGATTCAATGATAATCCCGGAGGATACATCAAAGACTCTATAAGTGTGAGATTCGGCACCGTAACCAACAAATATACCCTCCAAAGCTTTAGGAGCAAATTTAGACAAACGAACTCCTTTGATTTGGTAGAAACACTTACAACCGAACACCTTGAAGTATGAGATGTTAGGCTTGTTGCCGGTGAGTATTTCATATGGAGTCTTGTTCAATCCCTTGCGGAGATAGAGCCGGTTAGAAGAATGGCAAGCGGTGGAGATGGCTTCGGCCCAAAAGTTATAGCGGGATTTATACTCCGCCATCATAGACCTTGCCATATCCATAAGAGTCCGGTTCTTCCTCTCCGCAACACCATTTTGTTGAGGGGTGTAAGCAGCGGAATATTGATGACGAATCCCCTCATCACTAAGAAAATCATTGAGTGTGTAGTTCTTGAACTCGGAGCCGTTGTCACTTCTTATTGCCTTAATGAGGAGGTTGTGTTGGCGTTGCACCTCGGTGGCAAAGTCAATGAATATTTGTTGAGTCTCATCTTTCGTCTTGAGAAAGTAGACCCAAGTGTATCTTGAGTAATCATCAACAATCACCAAGCAATGTTTCTTCGCACCAAGACTTGCATGAGTAACGGGACCAAAGAGATCCACATGAAGGAGCTCCAAGATCCTCTTGGAAGAGATGATAGTCTTGCTTGGATGCGGAGAGTCATGCATTTTGCCTTCAACACAAGCCCTACAAACACGATCTTTGGCAAAAGAAACACTTTCCATTAGTCCCACAATATGGTTCCCCTTGTGAAGACTTTGCAAAGTTCTCATGTTGACATGGGCTAGGCGGCGATGCCACAACCAACCCACATCCGCCTTTCCGAATAGGCACATCGCACTTGAAGTGGTGGTCCCCGAAAAGTCCACCACATACAAGTTATGTTCGCGATACCCAACGAAAGCGACTTTTAGAGTCTTGCTCCACAAGAGGACCACAATATCATTATCAATAAAGACGGCGAAACCCATCTTGCCAAGGGCGGAAACGGAAAGTAAATTGTAACCAAGGGTTTTGACAAGCATGACATCCACAAGTGTTATGTTGTGTGCAACCACAACCTTGCCAAAACCCAATACCTCGGATGTAGAATTATCGCCAAAGGAGACGGTGATATTGTTTATGTTGGGCCTCAACTCCTTGACGAGGTTCTTGCCGCCGGTCATATGACTTGTACATCCACTATCAAGTACCCATTTTGAACCTCCGGCGGCATAGTCCTACATGAGATCAATTCTTGGATTTAGGTACCCATTTCACAATGGGTCCTCTTTTGTTAGCAACAAGGGTCTTTGGGACCCAAATAGACCAAGCAACATAACCATCATATGGGCCAACATATTTAGCATAAACATCACCATAATAATCTTTAAATAAAACATAGTGAGGGTTAGCATTTCCCGCATTATCATCATTAGTGGTGTTGCCCTTAGGGGCTTCACCATTGGTGATATCTTTCTTCTTCTCTTGTGCGGGCTTGGCCTTTTGCTTGTTTGACTTCTTCGCCTTGGCATTGTAACCAAGGCCCTCCTTCCCATTGTTTGATCTTTGCTTACTCAAAAGATCATCCAAAGAAAGTTTACTTTGGGGAGAGGAGGCCTTAGCAAGTTCATCCTTCAACCTAGCATTTTCCTCAACAATATTTGCATGATCACAAGAAGGAGTAGAGGAACTAGGCACATCATATGAAGCAAGCCTAATTTGAAGTTGCTCATTTGACTTGGATAGGAGAGAGTATTCACTCTTCAAAGCTTTGTGAGCTTTGTCTAGTTCATCTAGATCCTTCACAAGTTTCTCATGATCAACACCAAATTGGGCCTTTTCCTTTTTAAGCAATTTAGTCTTAGCCCTAGCATGATCTCTAGCTTTAGTGAGCTTGTTAATTTCATCTTGAGGCTCTTCAAGATTTTCTAGCCTCTCCTCAAGAGAGGCTATAGTTTCTTGACTTTCCTCAAGGGCATTTTTAAGAGCATGGATTTCAAGAGAGTCTTCTCTCTCTATTTGACCCTTTTTCTCAAGCATATCAGTTTGTTGAGCTAAACGAGACATGAGATTTGAAACATGCTTTTTGTTGATACCTTGTAGGTTAAGCAAGAATTCATCAAATTCTAGCAATTCTTGTTTTACTTTTAGACTAGCATCATCAACCCCTAGATCACTTGATATGTTAGGCATAGAGGGGCTAGGAGATGATACCTCGGAGGATTTAGCCATGAGGCAACTTTCTTCCTCCACATGAATGACTTCATTGGGGGATTCACTTGGTGATGAAGAGTTAGTGGAGAGGGAGGCAAGAGCGACCAATCCATTAGAGGTTGCATCTTCTTCATCATCAACATCATCATCTCCGGAGGTATACTCTTCTTGAGTTGATAGCACAATAGATGTGTCCAAGGAGGACCTTGCCATGAAGCAATGTGCATTCTTGTTATGGGGATTCTCATTGGGAGAGTCAAAGAGAGATGAAGAGGGAATGTTGGTGGTGACGATGGCGGCCAATTCCTTTGAGCTTTCTTCACTTTCCTCACTACAAGAACTTCCAACTTCATCGGAAGAATATTCTTCCCTAGTCACTAGCATAACTTTTGGATGCCTCTTGCCCTTCTTGGTCTTGTTGTTGTAGAATTTCTTGTTGGGGGCTTTTGAATATTTGCCCTTTGATTCTTTGCTCTTGTCCTTGGGGATGAGCCTTCCATTATGAAGCTCTCTATTCTCATAGGGGCATTCGGCAATGAAGTGGCGCTTGTCATCACAATTGTAGCAAGATCTTGTTTTTGGACCAAAGCTAGTGAACCCACTCTTGTGGTTTCTCTTGATGTTGTCTTCCTTGGCCTTGGAGGGATCAACCCAAAAAGACTTAGCATGAAAGGCCATGTGATCATGGTAGTGGCATTGCAAATCTTCCGGATAGGACATACTCCAAGATGCCCTATATTGCTCTTGAGGGTGCACTTCATCTAAGGGGTTGACCACCAAGGCAAGATTGTTCCCTTTTGACATACCAATGGCACGATTGAGAGAATCATGAGAGTTTTGCTCGAGCACCTTGAGGGCTTGCATCTCGTGCACGGCATCTTGAGACGAGAGAGAGGAATAGCATTCTCTCCCAACAAGGGTCTTGACATCAATGGGTACATATGGCATCATGCATTCAATGTACTTCTCCTTGATCCAAGAGTCATTGATGTGGGTGGCACCAATAAGACGGAAGTCATCGGCAACAATGAGGAGTCTTGAATACATGTCTTGATGATCTTCATCCGGTAGCCTCATGAATCCTTCGGCTTTATTCTTAAGAGCATTATACTTGTTCCTTCTCGTGCTCTCACTTCCAATGCAACTAGCGGCCAACCCATCCCAAGCTTCCTTGGCGGTGGTGTAGTTCCGAACACGAGGCAAATCCTTTGTCCCCACACTAGTTTGAATCATGTGCAAGGCGGTGTTGTTGAGTTGACTATCAACCGCTTCTCTTCTAGTCAACTTGTCGGGGTTGTAAGGTTTGAAGCCTTCTTGGATGATTCTCCAAAGTTCATTGGAGGCACTGCAAACATGAGAACGAAACTCAAATCGCCAAGTGTTGTAATTTTCAATGGAAAACTTAGGTGGGTCGCCCCGAATGTTCAAATGAGGATGGGGAACCGGTATATCGGGAGATTGAAAAGGTGGAGCTACTCGATTGTAGCTCTCACCTCCACTAGTATCCCTAGGAGATGCAATGGGAGATTTGTTAGTGTTTAAGTTATCACCTTCCACGGGTTTGGTAGAAGGGGGTGGTGCCGAAGCACCTCCCTCTTCTGACACACCCGCGTCCTTTACCTCTAGACTAGGAGCCTTGGGAAGGGCCGGAGCCAAAAGCTTGGCAATCATCTTTTTCATGCTTTCCATTTGGGCTTCCATTTTGGCTTCCATGAAGGACTTCAACGAATTGAATTCTTCCATGGAGACCGTATTGGCGGCCCCTTCCGAGGGCTCCTCGTCCGGCATACTCTTAGGCGGTTAAGCCCGAAATAAGAGCCGAGGCTCTGATACCAATTGAAAGGATCGTATGCCGCACCTAGAGGGGGGGGGGGTGAATAGGTGCTAACCAATTTTTAGTTCTTTTTCAATTTCTCTAGATATGCAACTAAGTGAATTCACCTATATGACAAGGTTATCAACTAAGCAAGATATAGCTACGCAATATATAGGAGATAGAGTGGGATAGAGGTAACCGAGAGTGTAGCACGCGTTGACACGGAGATGATTCCCGTAGTTCCCTTCCTTTGCAAGAAGGTACTCTACGTTTGGAGGAGTGTGGTTGCTACGCAAGCCAAACCAACAGCCACGAAGGCTTCACTCAGATCTCCTGTGAGCAACGCCACGAAGGCCTAGCCCACTTCCACTAAGGGATTTCCTCGAGGCGGAAACCGGGCCTTTACAAGGTTCTTGGGGCACACATCCACAACTGAATTGGAGGCTCCCAAATCTGTAACAATACAACAATCAACAACAACACATCATCAACAAATCAACTAGGGAACCAAATAGGAACACTAGCATGAGATCCCTCGAACAAGTGAGGGGGAAATGAAGAACGCTTCGGTGAGGATGTAGATCGGTGGCTTCTCCTTCGAATCCCCAAAGATCAAGAGCTTTGGTTGGGGGAGGAAGGAGATCTTGCAAATCTTGACTTTCTTGAGGTGGCTCTAATGGAGGTGGCTTGGCAGAATTCTTGTGTAATGATTGAGCAAGCAACCAAGGTAGAAGAAGGGGGGTATTTATACCCCCTCCCAAAATAGAGCCGTTGCTGCTTCCGGGGGGCCGGATAATCCGGTCCAAGTAGGGGCCGGATAATCCGCCCCCACCGGATAATCCGGCCCTAGGTACAAAACCGTGACATTGTCCGGCCAAATATCCGGCCCTATGCCAGAGCCACATTTCTTCCAGTCCTTAGCCAAAATTGGGGGGGCCGGATATTTCCAAAATATCCGGCCCGGATATTCCGGCCCTGGTACAATACCGGGACAATATCCGGGCAAATGTCCGGCCCCCATACTGAGCTGTTTTTCCTCGACGACTTAGCCAAAATCAGGGGGCCGGATATTTCAACAATATCCGGCCCGGATTATCCGGCCTGGCCAAACTTTTCCTGTTGCCTTTTGACAGATCGACCAAATCCAACACACGCAAATATGAAACTATGTAATCCCTGTACCACTTAATTAAACATTAGTGTATCACATATATTGACATCAAACATACAAAATCATAATGTGAGAGATGTTCTTTCAGAAGTCCTTCGGAGCACCGAGAGGTTGGCGACTCAACACAACCTATGGATTCAACGCCAAGAGTTCAAGGAGCAACTATCACTCTTCGAGACTCGCATCGATGAACAATATGAAGAAGTGGCTCACAACTTCTCCACGGTGAACCAAGATTTGGCTCTCCTCCGTGAAGCTACGGACAACTTGAATGGCCAAATGGCGGCCAATGATGCGAACATGGAGCGACGCATGGACAACCTCGAGCGCGCCATCACCAACTTGGGTCGTCATCGCCGACACCGCTCTACTTCATCATCATCAAGCTCGTCACAAGATTACTATTCTCATGGCCACCGTTCGTCCTCAAGCTCCTCCTCAAGGCATGAAGACCATACTCGTCCTCATCGACCACATGCTCGCCAAGAAGACTCTCGCTCTAACTCTAGGAGAGGTGAATTCCATCGCCATGCTCATCCTCATGAACGACCTCCACAAGAACAAGCTCCTCACCAAGATCGTCATCAAGCGGCTCGCCATGCCCACCATGGGTATGACGACCATCCCCAAGACAACATCCACCACAACATGGCGCCACATGGTGATGCTCCCGCCCAAGGTCGTCAAGAGCAACCAAGGCGTGATCTCCGGAATCATCCTCGCCATGACCAAAGGGGCCGAGGGCAACCACAACATGATCAAGATGAGAGGGCCATAATTGGGCAACGCCAACAACCTCGCCAAGACCCGCAACAACATCCTCACCATGAGCCAAGTGAAGCTAGTGTTCACCTCCAACGCCAACCCAATGCTATGGTTGGTCGTGGAAGACCTCCTCCACCACCTCAAGTCGCAAGAGATGAAGGCATCCGTCCTCGCCGCCGCAACATGGAAGATGAAGAGAATATGTATGGAAAGCTCAAGTTCAATATGCCCAAGTTCAAGGGTGAAGACGATGCCGAGGCCTACCTCTCATGGGCACTCAAGGTTGACAAGATCTTCCGCATCCATAACTACTCCGGTGCCAAGAAAGTAGCCATGGCCTCCCTCGAGTTTGAAGATTATGCCAACACTTGGTGGGAACAAGTTGTCACTCTTAGGGAAGAAAAGGGTGATCCTCCAATTGATACTTGGGAAGACATGAAAGAGGAGATGCAAGCCCGCTTTGTCCCTACACACTACAAGACCGATCTCTTCAACAAGCTACAAAAGTTGAAGCAAGGCACCAAGACCGTTGAGGAATTCTTCAAGGAGATGGAGTTAACCATGATGAGAGCAAACATCCAAGAGTCCGAGAACCAAACCATCGCTAGGTTCTTCAATGGCCTCAACTACCCCATCAAGAAGATTTTGGAGTTCCAACCATACTCCAATATGGTTGAGTTGGTTCACCAAGCTTCCAAGGCCGAGCGTCAAGTGAATGAGGACATCAAGTACTCCAAGTCCAAGCAATACTTCGCCTCCAAGCTTGCTACATCAACTCCTACAACAAGTGTCAAGCCATCCGCATCCTCTACACCTTCCAAGCAACCTTCCATACAAAGTCGCATGAAGCAAACGGTATCCTCCACCGCCTCCTCTAAGGCCTCTACGGGACCCTCCAATGTCACTTGCTTCAAGTGTGGTACTCAAGGCCACAAATCCTTTGAGTGCAAGAACACCAAGGTCGTGATCACTATGGAGAATGGTGATATAGAGACGCTAAGTGAAGGTGAATATGAAGCTCTAGTGCAAGCCGCGGTTGCTAATGAGGAAGACTATGATGAAGAAAGTGGAGAAGACCCTCTCTTATGCACACATGATCCAAGCCCTTCTCTTGTGGTCACTCGAGTGCTCACCACTCAACCCCAAGCTATGGAAGACCAAAGATGCAACATCTTCCAAACGCGTGCCGGCATTGGTGGCAAGTCTATCAAGGTCATCATCGATGGTGGGAGTTGCCACAACTTGGCAAGCACCGAGCTATGTGAGAAGCTCAACCTCACGCTTCGCAAGCATCCTCATCCCTACCATGTCCAATGGTTGAGTGACAAGGGCAATGTCAAGATTCAACACACCGTCACCGTCAACTTCAAGATAGGACCCTATGAAGACACCGTCGAGTGTGACGTGGTGCCTATGACCGTGTGCCACATGTTGCTTGGCCGCCCATGGCAATTTGACAAGAAGGCCATACATGATGGTTTCTCCAATGCGTACACCTTCAAGGTCAAGGACAAGAAGTTCGAGCTTCGCCCAATGACTCCTAGCCAAATCATCGCCGACAATGCGAAGGCTTTAGCGAGGGCACAACACCACATCCACCATAGTGAGTTGAGAGGAGAGGGAGCGACCCACCAAAAAGAGAGTGAGCGCCACCACCCACATATGAGTGAGAGAAAGAGTGTCCTCCTAACCACCAAAAGCGAGTGGAGAGAAGTGAAAGACAACCCATCCACCACCATACACTACGTGCTCATTTGCAAGGGCCTCTCGGCGGAGACTAATGACTTAACCAACATTCCTTCGTCTTTGTTGTCTCTTTTGAAGGAGTTCCAAGACGTCTTCCCCGACGAGCTACCACATGGACTACCACCGCTTCGGGCATCGAGCATCGCATCGACCTCATACCCGGCGCTCCACTACCAAACCGCGCCGCCTACCGCACCAACCCCGAGGACACCAAGGAGATCCAACGCCAAATTCAAGACCTCCTCGCTAAAGGGTATGTCCGAGAAAGCCTTAGCCCTTGTGCCGTTCCCGTCATTCTTGTGCCTAAACCGGATGAGACGCAACGGATGTGTATGGATTGCCGCCCTATCAATGCCATTACCGTCCGTTATCGACATCCCATTCCGCGTTTAGATGATATGTTGGATGAATTGAGTGGTGCCACGATTTTCTCTAAGATTGATTTGCGTAGTGGCTACCACCAAATCCGCATGGCAATTGGTGATGAATGGAAGACGGCATTCAAGACCAAACTTGGTCTCTATGAATGGCTCGTCATGCCTTTTGGTCTTTCAAATGCTCCTTCCACTTTCATGCGTCTTATGAATCACATCTTGCGACCTCTTATTGGAAAGAGCGTGGTTGTCTACTTTGATGATATTCTCATCTATAGCAAAAATCTCGAGGACCATGTTCAACATGTGAGAGAAGTCTTATGCATTTTGCGCCACGAGAAGCTCTTTGCCAACCTTCCAAAATGCCATTTCGCTCAAAACAAATTGGTTTTTCTTGGTTTTGTGGTTTCCGCCAACGGGATAGAAGTTGATTCTTCCAAAGTTGAGGCCATCCACAATTGGCCCACTCCCACAAATGTTGGCCAAGTGAGAAGTTTCCATGGTCTTGCCGGATTTTACCGCCGTTTTGTGAAAGATTTCAGCACCATTGCTTGCCCTTTAAACGAACTTACCAAAAAGAATGTTCCGTTCGTTTGGGGCAAAGCACAACAAAAAGCTTTTGATGAATTGAAAAAGAGACTCACCGAGGCACCATTACTTGCTCTTCCCGACTTTTCCAAAACATTTGAAATCGAATGCGATGCGAGTGGCCTTGGAATCGGTGGTGTTCTCATGCAAAATGGAAAACCCGTGGCATACTATAGCGAGAAGTTGGATGGCGCACGCCTCAACTATCCTATATATGACAAGGAGCTTTATGCTTTAGTTCGTGTTCTTGAAGTTTGGCAACACTATCTTTGGCCAAAAGAGTTTGTCATCCACTCGGATCATGAGTCCTTGAAGTATTTGAAAAGTCAACACAATTTGAACAAGCGACATGCTAAGTGGGTTGAGTTCATAGAGTCCTTCCCTTATGTAATCAAATACAAAAAGGGCAAGGAAAATGTGGTTGCGGATGCACTTTCCCGCAAAATTACTCTCCTACTCACCCGCTTGGAGTTTCACATTTTGGGTCTTGAAGAGATCAAAGAGCTCTACCCTTCCGATGTTTTCTTTGGACCAATCTTTGAAAAGTGTTCCATTGACCGAGGTTTTGATGATTTCTACTTGCATGATGGCTACTTGTTTAAAGCTAACAAAGTTTGCATACCCGAGTCTTCTCTTCGTAAGTTGCTTTTGCAAGAGTCACATGGAGGTGGCCTCATGGGTCATTTTGGACGCGACAAGACTCTTTCGATGCTATCCACACACTACTATTGGCCACGCATGAAGCGAGACGTGGAGCGCCTTTGCAACCGTTGCACCACTTGTTTACAAGCTAAGTCAACATCCAACCCCCATGGTCTTTATATGCCTTTACCCATTCCATATGCACCTTGGTCGGATATAAGCATGGACTTTGTACTTGGCTTACCACGCACAAAACATGGTCATGACTCAATATTTGTGGTAGTGGATAGTTTCTCAAAAATGGCACATTTCATTCCATGTCATAAGAGCGATGATGCTTCACACATTGCTTCGTTGTTTTTCAGGGAAGTGGTTCGCCTACATGGGATACCGGCAAGCATTGTGTCGGATCGAGACGTCAAGTTCATGAGTTATCTTTGGAAGTCGCTCATGGCCAAGTTTGGAGTCAAGCTTTTGTTCTCATCATCCTCGCACCCTCAAACCGATGGACAAACCGAAGTGGTCAATCGAAGTCTCTCCACACTCCTCCGCACACTTGTGAAGAAAAACTTGAAGTCATGGGAAGATTGCATCCCCCACGCGGAGTTCGCCTACAATCGAGCAAAACACTCCACAACATTACGGAGTCCCTTCATGGTCGTCTATGGATTCGAACCTCCAACGGCACTCGACATCCTTCCACTCCCTCTTCACGAACGGACCAACATGGACTTCGACGAGCGCACCACCGCCATGAAGAAACTACATGAAGAAACAAGAGCAACCATACAAGACCATGTTCTTCGCCAAGCTAACCGCCTCAACGCCAAGAAGAAAGAACGAGTGTTTGAAGAAGGAGACCTAGTTTGGGTTCACCTAAGGAAAGAAAGGTTCCCTCAAGAACGCAACTCCAAGCTCAAGCCAAGAGGAGATGGGCCTTTCAAGGTACTCAAGCGCATCAACAACAACGCCTACGTCATCGACATACCAACATCCAAGTACTTGGTGAGCAATACTTTCAACATCTCGGACCTCTCCCCACATCATGGAGATGAGGAGGAACAAGAGTCGAGGACGACTCTCTCCCAAGGGGGGGGAGATGATGTAGCCCCGCTCACCAACGACTCTACATCAAGGCCAACAAGTCCCCCAAGTGGACCAATGACAAGGGCTCGAGTTAAAGCTCTACACGACAAGGTGAACTCGCTCCTCACTTCCCTCGACCTAGACACCCCATTGGATGGAATGCTACCTCATGCCGAAACCCTTTGTGTCATTAGGTACGTGGAGCATCAAGATCACGGAGAGGACGTTACGCCATGGTCAAGGGAAGGAGAGGAGCAGCTGAGCAAGAAGATGTACACGGAGCTGGACCCGAAGTCGCCCGAAGAGCGCAAGGAAGAGAAGACGGACGGCGGTCAGGCCCGGTCTCGACCGGGCTCTGACCGGGCCACCCGGCTCAGAATCCGGTCGACCAGCCGCCTGACCGGGCCGCCCGGATCACAACCGGGCTACCAACCGGTGCCATCCGGACAACATCCCGGGGCCTCGGGACCTCGTCCGGTCGGCGCCCGGTCACAGGTCCGGTCCGGACCGGACCGCCCGGTCACAGACCCGGTCTGACCGGATTCCTGACCGGCCGCCCGGTCACAGACCCGGTCTGACCGGATCCCTGACCGGCCTGCACGACTTAAGTTATAATTTCGGCCCAAACTTACCTTTTCGGCCTGTGTCGCCTTGTAAGACTATATAAGCACCTCAAGCACCCCTTTAGCTCTTTAGACTTGTTGAGAACTCAAACCTAACTTTGAGCTTAGTCTCCCTTGGGTATCATCCCTCTGTAATCAAGGCACCTTGGTTGTTGACTTTGAATTTGTGGAGTGAGATTCTAGTACTTGTTACTCTCTCTCCCTCCCCAAGTTCATCCTCTCCAATCCCAATCTCTCTCCGGGAATTCTGCCTCGTGCCTCTTCCACGGAGATTCTATTGGCGTGGTCCATCGAGCCACGGAGGTAAGCATCGGGTGTATCAGGTTGGTGTGCGTGCGTGAGTCTCGGAGTTCATCGTGTTCTTCGTCCCCCTCGCGTTTTCCCATCTCTCCCGCTTGGTTTCGAAGTCAATCCGCAAGATCGGGCCACACACGGGGTCTCAGACCTCATCAACCGGACCACCGACCGGGCACACGTCTTCGACATCGACTAACACCACCGCCGACCACCACCACCACCATCATCTCCACCATCGCAGGTATAACTTGCAGTAACCCTTGTAGCCCTCTTCTTTTTGCGATCTATCCCACGAGCGAAGCTTTTCGAGTGTTGCGAAACATCGCACGAGGTCCCGACCGTGAGGGTGTGCGTTGTGTGAGTAAAGCTCATAAGTGGAGCTCGTGAGTGGCCAGCAAAAGAGTAAGAGCATAGTGTGCTAGTGAAAAAAAAAGCAAAGTGCAAAGTGCCACCGATACAAAAAGAGTGAAAAGCTTTTAAGCAAGCAAGAGAGATAGAGAAGAGAGACCTCGTGCGAATCTTGGTGTTTCTACTCTATGCAACCTAGCTTCGACCTCTTCTTGCGTTAGTGTGACATTGAGCACCCTTGTTTTGGGTTTTTCCTTTTTCCGCTCGTTCCTTGGTTGCACTAACCCCGTTCATCCCGTGCGTGAGTTCCACATATTTCCGTGTTTATAGTGATCTCCACTTTGACACTTGATTTTTGGACTTTACCCACTCTTAACAACATACTCGATTTTGGATTTCGTCTTTTGGCTTTCCACCATCCACTCCTAACACCATATTTGCTAGCTTTTGCGTGTGCCTTTGTGTGTGTCCCGATACAATTGGTCTTACTTTCGGCTTGGTTGATTGCCTCAATACTATCTTACCACGGTAAGAGTGAGAGGTAGTCTCCTTCCACTAACATCCACAACATAGTTCTTGTCTTGTGATCATGGATAGGCACGGAGACCAAGCAAAGGAGGATGAGGTCCTACACCCCTCCGAGAGGTTGGCCACCCAACACAACCTATGGGTGCAACGCCAAGAGTTCAAGGACCAACTCAATTTGTTCGAGACACGCATCGACCAACAATATGAAGAAGTGGCTCACAACTTCGGCCAAGTGAACCAAGATATGAATCTTCTTCGTGAAGCTACGGACAACTTGCATGACCAAGTGACGGCCAATGATGCAAACATGGAGCGGCGCATGGATAGCCTCGAGCGCGCCATCAACAACTTGGGACGCCGACATCGACATCGCTCTACTTCCTCATCGTCATCGACCTCCTCACATGATGACTACTCCCATGATCACCATTCGTCCTAAAGCTCCGACTCAAGGCATGGAGATCATCATCGCTCTCGTCGACCGCACGTTCGTCATGATAATTCTCGCTCCAACTCAAGGCGCGGAGAGTTCCATCGCCATGCTCGTCCTCATGAACGTCCGCAACAAGAACAAGCTCTTCACCAAGATCGTCATCAAGCGGCTCGCCATGCCCACCATGGGCATGACGGCCAACCCCAAGACAACGTCCTCCACAACATGGACCCGGCACCTCACCGTCAAGCCCATGTGGATGCTCAAGACCAAGGTCATCAAGATCCACCAAGGCGTGACCTCCGGAACCATCCTCGCCATGACCAAAGGGGCCGAGGACAACCTCAACAAGATCAAGATGAGAGAGCCAACATTGGACAACGTCAACAACCTCGTCAAGATCCGCAACAACATCCTCAACATGAGCCAAGTGAAGCTAGTGTTCACCTCCAACGCCAACCCAATGCTATGGTTGGTCGTGGAAGACCTCCTCTACCACCTCAAGTCGCAAGAGATGAAGGCATCCGTCCTCGCCGAAGGAACATGGAAGATGAAGAGAATATGTATGGAAAGCTCAAGTTCAACATGCCCAAGTTCAAGGGTGAAGACGATGCCGAGGCCTACCTCTCATGGGCACTCAAGGTTGACAAGATCTTCCGCATACACAACTACTCCGGTGCCAAGAAAGTAGCCATGGCCTCCCTCGAGTTTGAAGATTATGCCAACACTTGGTGGGACCAAGTTGTCACTCTTAGGGAAGAAAAGGGTGATCCTCCAATTGATACTTGGGAAGACATGAAGGAGGAAATGCAAGCTCGCTTTGTCCCTACACACTACAAGACCGATCTCTTCAACAAGCTACAAAAGTTGAAGCAAGGCACCAAGACCGTTGAGGAATTCTTCAAGGAGATGGAGTTAACCATGATGCGAGCAAACATCCAAGAGTCCGAGAACCAAACCATCGCTAGGTTCTTCAATGGCCTCAACTACCCTATCAAGAGGATTGTGGAGTTCCAACAATACTCCAATATGGTTGAGTTGGTTCACCAAGCTTCCAAGGCCGAGCGTCAAGTGAATGAGGACATCAAGTACTCGAAGTCCAAGCAATACTTCGCCTCCAAGCTTGCTACATCAACTCCTACAACAAGTGTCAAGCCAACCGCATCCTCTACACCTTCCAAGCAACCTTCCATACAAAGTCGCATGAAGCAAACGGTGTCTTCCACCGCCTCCTCCAAAGCCTCTACGGGACCCTCCAATATCACTTGCTTCAAGTGTGGTACTCAAGGCCACAAATCCTTTGAGTGCAAGAACACCAAGGTTATGATCACTATGGAGAATGGTGACATAGAGACGCTAAGTGAGGGCGAATATGAAGCCCTAGTGCAAGCCGCCGTTGCTAATGAGGAAGAGTATGATGAAGAAAGTGGAGAAGACCCTCTCTTATGCACACATGATCCAAGCCCTTCTCTTGTGGTCACTCGAGTGCTCACCACTCAACCCCAAGCTATGGAAGACCAAAGATGCAACATCTTCCAAACGCGTGCCGGCATTGGTGGCAAGTCAATCAAGGTCATCATCGACGGTGGGAGTTGCCACAACTTGGCAAGCACCGAGCTATGTGAGAAGCTCAACCTCACTGATACGGGGTGGCCTATGGACACCGCCGCCTCAAGACCGACAAGCCCTCCTCGTGGTCCAATGACACGAGCTCGAGCCCAAGCACTACGCCAAGAGGTGAATTCGCTCCTCTCTACCTATGACTTTGACACCCCCTTGGATGGCTTGCTACTTCATGCAAATACCCTATGCTCAATCAGGTACATCGACCAAGACACAAGCCATGGAGACCAAGGCGTTGGAGAGAGAGCTGGAAACGATGAAGACGGAGCTACAGCGCACAGGCCGGAACTTCCGCCCCCCAGGACCGGAACTTCTGGCCAGATTCCTCCAAGATGCCCCCAAGATGCCCTCCAGCGCGCAGGAAAAAGCATCGGACCGGAACTTCCGCCCCGAGGGACCGGAACTTCCGCCCGGTCGGAACTTCCGCCCAAGCTCCGAAAGTCCACGAAAAGACCCCTGGATGTTACTGCAAGGAAATGGACGACTTTCGGAACTTGGCCGGAACTTGGCCGGAACTTCCGGCCTGGCCGGAACTTCCGCCCAAGATGGCCGGAACTTCCGCCACCGCGAACTTCAGCACGACAGCACTTTTCAGCATGTAACTTAACTCTTCGCCCCCACCTATAAATAGCCTAGTTGGCTCAGATCTCAGATTAGACTTGATTTGAAAGAAAACCTGAGCTTAGCTCACCCTTGTGGGAACCTTACCTAGATCTATTGATGAGGACATCCCTACCTCACTACTACCTCCGTCATTACCAACAGAAGATGAACCTGCTGTAAAGCTCAAGTCCAATGAAGTCAGGATTGGACCAATAACACGAGCTCGTGCGAAGCTACTTAAACAACAGGTGAACTTGTTCCTAAACGATACTTTGATTGATGAGAACTTTATACTACCTAAGTCCTATTACTTATGTATCATCAGGTATCAAGAGGAGACGAGCATCGCACGAGGAGAGGAGCAGCTGGACATGAAGACGGACGTCAAGATGGCCGTGAAGCTGGACATGGAGCTGGACATGAAGAAATCTCATGGACGCGCGAGGGAGGAGCGGGAGGCATGCGCGAGAGGAGAAGAAGAAGTCCAGGCCGGTCCAGAACCCGGTCAGACCGGCCCCCAGACCGGCCAGCCCGGTCCCTGGCCCGGTCAACCGGCCGCCAACCGGACGCCAACCGGACGGAGCCCCTCGTACCGGACGGAAACCGGAAACCTCGCAGATTTCCGGTTGCCGACCGGTTGACCGGACCACAGACCGGACCGCCCGGTCCACAGCCCGGTCGACCGGACCCCAGACCGGACATGTCCGAGTCTGTCTCGACCAGATCTATTCTGGGTCGGTTTTACTTGTATCTTTTCGACCAGAACTCGTCCCGGACGCCTATATAAGTGCCTTGGACGACCCCCTAGCTGCTTGAGACCACGTTTAAGATAAACCCTAGTTCATAGTTGTTTGCTAAGCAAAACTATTGTTCCCCAACTCTCCAATTCGTTGCGATCTGGAGTTTTATGCTACTGAAAGTTTGTGTGATCTGCTGTTCCATTGGGGATTAGAAGATTGCAATTTACCGCTTCGTGGTCGGCGGCTACGTGCGCAAGTGTGTGGAGTTGCGAATATCTTACAGGGTTGAGATCTGTTGCGTTGGCTTCAGGAATCAATCAAGAGACTTCGTCGGCGTCATACAAGTTATCTACACCATATCATCGATTCCCTCCGCTGCATACATCCGTTGTGTTCATCACCACCGTCGCTTACTGAGAAGATCGGGCAACCCCTTTATCATCTTGGTATCAGATTTCCAGTTTTCCTCGGTAAGCCATCCACAATCCACCCCATAGTTGAGTTGTGAGTGTTTTCCTATACAGAAAAAGCCAAAAATATTAGGGTTAGGGTTTGCCATAGCCATAGCTTGCACTAATTTCGAGTTTTAGTTGCTTTTCGTAGTTGTTTTTGCGTAACTTTATCTTTCATCTAGTATTTTAGGGTTTGAGTTTACTCTATCATCTTGTGTTAGCTTATCATAGTGTGTCAGTTTTTGTTACTCCGAGTCCACATAGCGTACAGTGTGCTTGTTCCCAACCATAGACACAGCCTATCGATATACGTGACTAGGAACTTCCCCAGAAGAGACTAGTTTTACCGCTCGGCAGGCTGCTCATTAGGGTTTTGGTGCTTTGCATATCTTGTTGGCCGTGTTATCAAGGAGTTGAGTCAGAAAATCAAAAAAAAAAGAGAAAATAGAAAAGAAGCAAAAAGAGCTACATAGCTGCGTGTGTTATAAAAAGAAAAATCCAAAAAGAAAAGTGTCGTGCTAGTTGAATTCAAGTGAAGGCCTAAGTTTTCTTTACTGCGCCTGTAGTTGAGCAATCTTGTGTGTTAAGGTCTAAGACCCCGTGTGTGGCCCGATCTTGCGAATGACCCAAGAGTCAAAGGGGGAAAGAGAGGGAGAGGCGGAAGAACACGAAGAACGCGAAGAACACAACGCACACCAACCCGATACAATCGATACTTACCCTCGTGGCTCGATGGACCACGCCAATAGAATCACCACGGGAGAGACTCGAGGTAGAATCCCGGAGTGAGAGATCGGTGTTGAGGATGGAGGTAGGTGAGGGAGAGAGAGTGGGCTACACTAGAATCTCACTCACATAGATCCAATCATCCAACATGGGGTGCCTTGATACAAAGGGGACGAAACCCTAGGGAGACAAAGCTCAAAGTCATGTTTAAGCCTAAAATCTTGTCTAAAGAGGTAAGGGGGCGACCGGGGTGCTTATATAGGCATACAAGGCAGCTCGGGTCGAACGGTTACAAGTTGGTGGGTCAAACCCGTGAAATCCGGTCCAGGGGCCGGTCCGACCGGGTCTGGGACCGGGCCATCCGGTCCAAACCGGATTCTGGGCCGGGCCGTGACCGGGCGAGGCTCCCGAAGCCCCGGGAACGCGTCCGGATGGCACAAGCGGAATTTCCGGTCGAAACCGGCCAGGCCGGTCAGGGGCCCGGTCAGACCGGCCCTGGGGCCGGGTGGGCCGGCCTGTGGCCCGGTTGACCGGCCCTGGGACCGGCCGGCCTTCCTCCTCTCGCCTCTTCTTCCTCTTCCTTCCTTCTTCCTTCCTTCTTCCTTCTTCCTTGCACCATGGGTGTTCCTCCTCTCCGGTCCTCGATGACTCTTGTACCTAATGACATATAACATGCCGACATGAGGTAGCATTCCATCCAAGGTATCTACGAGGTCGAGTATCGAGAGGAAGGAGTTCACCTTGACATATATGGCGGGGGTTTGTGTTGTTGGTCCACTTGGGGGACTCCTTGGCCATGGTGTAGCGTCGATGATAGTCGGGGCTTCACTTGTTGGTCTTGAGGTGTAGGTGTCCAAAGGCCACCCCGCATCATCTCCCTCCCCTTGGGGAAGAGTCGTCCTCGACTCTTGCTCCTCCTCACCGATGAGGTAGACGGGCAGGACTTGTATAGGTGCCCTTGTGTCCTTAGGGATGCTCGTCGTAGTGCAGGCGTCTTTGTTGTAGTCCATCACGGGTCTCCCATGTAGTGGTGGAGGGGCAACGTCTCGGTCGAAGAAGAACAAGGGGAAAAGCAACTTGCAAAAGGAAAGCTTGTGGATGCCAATTTGGTGACCGGTGAACAAGAGGCTCTCAATCAAATACGAAGCATCAAGTCGTTTCTCCAAAAGGCATTGGGCAAAAATGGTGATCACAAGAGTGTCGATGTATCCAAAATTTGGGAGGACAAAAATTTGTGCATGTAAGAGTTGTATGGTGTCAAAAATGTGTGGTGTAGTCTTGTCCCAAGCAAATGGAACAAACAAAAGGAGAGTATCGGCGGCAAAATTTGGGGCAAAATTGTTATGTGCAATGGCAAAGCGATGGAGACTTCGAACTTGGGAGAGTATGGTTGGCTTGAGCCGAGTATGAGTGTCCTCAAGTGTGAAAGAATCCATTGCAAATGCCAAAGATGAAATGAGAAATCCAAAGAAGAGCAACTTTATGAGTGACATGTGGCACAAGATGTATAAGGTGTCTCTCACATGTATGACATGGTCCTTGAGATTCTCGGAGTGTATGATGATAACATCAATACATACAACAACCATTGTGCCAACAAGATGTGTCAAGATATGTTGCATAAGAGGCAAAAGAGATGACGAGGAATTGTACCAAACCGGAAACTCGACAAGGCAAACCGGAAACACATGAGGGCGAAGGCTTGTGGGAACATACTCTTTGGTGTGATTCCCATGGGTTAGGTACTTGATGGGGTAGCTCTCAATTGCGCGTTTCGTGAGATCATGCTCCGTAGCGGTGGAAGTGGTTGTCCGTGTACCTACACATGGAAGAAACAAGACAAAAAGCGTGTGTGCATGGTAGATGAATACATCATCCATCATGATGTTCCATGTCTTGTGCACATCACCATTAGTGTCAAGCAAGATAGTATGAAATGCATGGCGATGGTGCATATGGCAAGAAGGTGCATTCATGGCATGTGGTAACTCATGATCATCAAAAATAGAGAAGGCTATGGGGGCCATCTCATGGACAATAAAATAAGCATTCTTGCATACCAAGCATAGGAAAGAGCAATTGTTCATAATCTTGGATGCAAGGATCATGGAATAGTGCAAACATGTGGGGCAAAGCATGCGGAAGTTAATGTCATCATTTTCAACATTATTGCAAGCAAGTGGAGCAAATATGAAAGTTTCATAGCATGGCATGTTCATGGTATCACAATCAATCAATTCCACATGATCAACAATGTTAGGAAGCAAAGCATCACATGGGAATATGAAAGAATCAAGTGACGTAGCAAATGTATCATCAAGATCATGCATGCGCTCATAAGTCATCATGTCCACTAGTGGGATCATGGCATCATCAACACCTATGTTGTTACCTTTGTAGGCCGACTCATTTGAAGTAGGTGTTGTGGAAGTAGGAGGATCCATGTGGTCGACATGTCCATCTTGGAGCAAGCATGGTGAGATATCATCGTCTTCATGCACCATGTACATCTTCTCCATGAGCGGGAACTCGTCCTCCGTGGAACCTAGTGCAACATAAGAAGACACAAACGAGGGAGAGGTTAATGTGTTAGCAAATGCGATGTCCTCCATGGACCTATCATCTACCTCTCTCAACTCACTTTGTGTATCACTCATGTCCTCCAAATGGAAGCACTCAAACTCACATATGGGGTGGAAGTCACTCAACTCACTAGCACTCTCACTCAAGTGGGCTAAGTGGCTCTCATGCTCACATGGGATTGGTACCAACTCATCAATCAAGCATGTAGGAGTAGGTTCGACTTGCTCATCTCCATGCGCCTCCGTGGTTGAAGGGAACTTCCCATGCTCAACCATCTCAACTCCATGCGCCTCCGTAGGTGAAGGGAGAATCCCATGCTCACCATGCTCAACTCCATGCGCCTCCTTGGGTGAAGGGAGAATCCCATGCTCACCATGCTCAACTCCCTCGCCTCCTAAGTCGTCCTCAAGTGGTGGCACCTTGGAGACTTGTGCATTGAGCTCGTCGAAGTAGAGCTTCTTGGCGCTTGGCGTTGTGCATTGCCATGCCACGTGACCCTTGGCCTTGCACACCTCACATAGGAGATTGGGACATTCCCGTGGAAGGTGGCCTTGTTGCTTGCACTTGTAGCATCGGAGTCCATAGGCATATGACGAGGTAGGGGCCATTGTGGTGGTGGCGCAAGAGGTAGAAGTCGTCTTATGAGGAAGGTCTTCATGTCGAGGCTCTCGTCGTCTTGCCTCATCACCATGTCTTGAGTGGTGTCGTCGAAGATCATGTGTGGAAGGATGTCGATGTAGACCATGAGGTGGTGGTGGTCGACGACGATCACGAGATGGTGTGAGTCGATGACGGTCCTTGCCTTGCCTAGGTGATGGCTCATGTTTGGGGCGCTCTTGATGCTCCATATGATGTCCGTGATGTCGATGATCTTGTGCATAGGCACTCTCATGATGGCGCCTTGTGGAGCTTTTAGAAGTGTGTCGATGCCGAATATGTCGGGGACGCTCTTGATGATCCACATGATGATGCCATCGTGGAGGTCCTCGATCTTCATATGTAGCTCCATTGGCCAAGTAGGGGTATGTGGGAGCATCGGCGGTGGATATGGTGTGGTCGATGTCGTCCTCGTGGTGGTGCTCCACCATGTCGTCCATGCTTGTTGAGCAAGTGTCGATGTAGAGCTCGTCGGTGTCGTCCATGTAGGCGATGCTCGCGGAGCCATAGTCGGTGTAGAGCTCCTCGATGTCGGTCATGTTGGCGATGCTCGCGGAGCCATAGTCGGTGTAGAGCTCCACATGTTCCTCCACATCCGCGGTGCTTGAAGAGGCATCCTCCTCGAAGTGCTCCGTGTACTCCTCCGTATCTTCTTCGTCGCTATACATGTTAGCAAGACAATATCTATATGGTGTATGTTAGTGGAAGAACACTACCTCGCAATCTTACCGTGTATGACAAGATTGGGGTGATCCAACAAACCAAGAGTTAGAACAATTGTATCTGGCACTCACACAAAGACACACGCAAAAGCTAGCAAATATGGTGTTAGGTGAGTATGGTGGAAAGCCAAAAGATGAAATCCGAAATCAAGTTTGTTGTTAAGGGTGGGTGAAATCCAAAAAACTCAAATGTCAAAGCGATGATCACTATAAACACGGAAAAGATGTGGAACTCACACACGGGATAAGCGGGGTTAGTGCAACCAAGGAACGAGCGGAAAAGTGTATGAAGCCCGAAAGCAAGGTTGCTCGGTGTCACACTAACACAAGGAGAGGCAAAGCTTTGGTTGCAAACGAAGAGACAACAAGATTCACACGCGGCCTCTCTTCTCTTTTCTCTCTTTTGCTTAAAAGCTTTTTCCTCTTTTTGTATTTGGTGGCACTTACACTCTTTGTGTATTTGTATGTATGATGGCACTCACACACTTTTGCTCTATGGTGCACTTGCACTCTTTTTGTGTTTTGGCGGCTTTTTCTCGGACTATGTTAGCGTTAGCTCGCTTTTGCTATCTTGCCACACGAGTTTTGCTTAGAAGCTTGACTCCACACTACACACACACCTCACAATCGGGGCCACGTGCAATGTCTCGCAACACTAGATAAGCAATGCTCGATAGGATAGATCGCAAAAGAAGAGGGGTTACAAGGTGATGCAAGTTATACCTAAGATGTTAGGCGGTGATGAACACGCAACTTGCGATGACGGCGGTGGTGTCAAGAGTACGGTTGCAAGTCCGGGGTGCCGAGGATGTCTTCGCTTGCGTCGGAGCTGCGGGTTAGTTTCACAAACAAGGCACTCAAACCGGAACAAGCAAACACAAGTTAGCGGATAAGATGGGTCAAAGTGGCTCGGCGGTGGTGGCGGTGGTGGTGGTGTCGCTGCTCTTGCGGATGCGGCGGTGTTTGTTGGGGCCGCGGTGGTGTTTGCCGGTGGTTGGGGATGATGGCGGTGCTTGCCGGCGGAGGAGAGGAGTGGCGGTGGTCGGCGGTGGAGGTGGAGGGGTGTAGCCCGGTCCAGGGGCCGGTTGGACCGGACCTGGGGCCGGCCTGGCCGGTCACACGGCCGGTCGACCGGGTTGTGGGCTGGCCCGGCCGGTCCGCAGCCCGGTTGACCGGATTTCTCAACCGGGACGCAGTTTCTCTCTCCTGTTCTTCACGAAAATCGACCAAATTGACCAAATCGGAGGGGAAACGATGGAATTGGGGGCTAAAAGTTGGGGAGATAGTAGATCAAGCACTCCAACACCAAATCCATGGACCAAAACCACTCAAAACGCAACCAAATCGCAGATCCATCCAAAGGCACTTTAGGGCTATTTTTTGGGGATTTTTTGGGGAAAATTTTGAGAGACGAAATTGGGTGGGTCGGGGGTCAAATTCGCGGAAACCAAAGGCTGCTGATACCATATGTTAAGGTCTAAGACCCCGTGTGTGGCCCGATCTTGCGAATGACCCAAGAGTCAAAGGGGGAAAGAGAGGGAGAGGCGGAAGAACACGAAGAACGCGAAGAACACAACGCACACCAACCCGATACAGTCGATACTTACCCTCGTGGCTCGATGGACCACGCCAATAGAATCACCACGGGAGAGACTCGAGGTAGAATCCCGGAGTGAGAGATCGGTGTTGAGGATGGAGGTAGGTGAGGGATAGAGAGTGGGCTACACTAGAATCTCACTCACATAGATCCAATCATCCAACATGGGGTGCCTTGATACAAAGGGGACGAAACCCTAGGGAGACAAAGCTCAAAGTCATGTTTAAGCCTAAAATCTTGTCTAAAGAGGTAAGGGGGCGACCGGGGTGCTTATATAGGCATACAAGGCAGCTCGGGTCGAACGGTTACAAGTTGGTGGGTCAAACCCGTGAAATCCGGTCCAGGGGCCGGTCCGACCGGGTCTGGGACCGGGCCATCCGGTCCAAACCGGATTCTGGGCCGGGCCGTGACCGGGCGAGGCTCCCGAAGCCCCGGGAACGCGTCCGGATGGCACAAGCGGAATTTCCGGTCGAAACCGGCCAGGCCGGTCAGGGGCCCGGTCAGACCGGCCCTGGGGCCGGGTGGGCCGGCCTGTGGCCCGGTTGACCGGCCCTGGGACCGGCCGGCCTTCCTCCTCTCGCCTCTTCTTCCTCTTCCTTCCTTCTTCCTTCCTTCTTCCTTCTTCCTTGCACCATGGGTGTTCCTCCTCTCCGGTCCTCGATGACTCTTGTACCTAATGACATATAACATGCCGACATGAGGTAGCATTCCATCCAAGGTATCTACGAGGTCGAGTATCGAGAGGAAGGAGTTCACCTTGACATATATGGCGGGGGTTTGTGTTGTTGGTCCACTTGGGGGACTCCTTGGCCATGGTGTAGCGTCGATGATAGTCGGGGCTTCACTTGTTGGTCTTGAGGCGTAGGTGTCCAAAGGCCACCCCGCATCATTGTGCCTGTCTCGTTGAGCTTTGCTAGCGTCTCTCTTGTGCATTGCAACCTTTTCCAACATATAGTTGCATTGCCCCATTATATCGCCTTGTGTGAGTATCTTGTGGTTGTCTACGGTCAGCGCTAGAGCTTGTTATTGGTGCAAATAGGTAGCCTACCTACAGCCCCACATATATCCTGCTTAGTCGTGTGATTGTTTTTATACCCTTGATATTCGCTTCGCTACATCCGTGCACTAGTCCGTCAATCCAAGTGGTAAGCAATACTAATTCACTTTGGAGCGGTAAGATTCACCTTTCTTATCAGTTTTGAGTGAGTTGTGAGAGTACCACCAAAGATTTTTGTTTAGTGCACTAACCTACTAATCATGTCTTCTTCTGAGTTTGATGTGATGCAGAAAAAGCCCGACGATACACCAGTTACTTGGCGTGAATACGAGGCTCTGCGTGATCACCTCACACGTCAACTTCGTGTTAATACGGAGACATTTGATACTGAAATTCAGGGTGTCAACTTGAAGGTCGATGAGGCTACTACGGTTATTAACACCGTTCAAACATCGATGACGACTCTTCAAGCATCTATGAATACTTTGACGCAAGCTGTTCATGATATCCGTACTATGGTACAACAACAACCACAACAACCATTTGATGAAGATGGCAGTGTCAATGGTGACAATGCGTGATGCGGGGTGGCCTTCGGACACCTCCTCACCAAGACCAACAAGTCCCCCAAGTGGACCCATGACTCGGGCTCGAGCCAAAGCAATACATGACAAGGTGAACTCGCTCCTCACTTCCCTCGACCTAGAGACCCCATTGGATGGAATGCTACCTCATGCCGAAACCCTTTGTGTCATTAGGTACGTGGAGCATCAAGATCACGGAGAGGACGTTACGCCATGGTCAAGGGAAGGAGAGGAGCAGCTGATCGAGAAGATGTACACGGAGCTGGACCCGAAGTCGCCCCAAGAACGCAAGGAAGAGACGGGAAGCGACCAGTCCAGAACCCGGTCTGACCGGGATCCTGACCGGGCCACCCGGCTCAGAATCCGGTCGACTGCCTCTGATCGGGCCACCCGGGTCGCAACCGGGCTACCAACCGGTGCCATCCGGACAACATCCCGGGGCCTCGGGACCTCGTCCGGTCGGCGCCCGGTCACAGGCCCGGTCGGGACCGGACCGCCTGGCCACAGTCCGGCTCGACCGGATCCACGACCGGCCTGCACGACTTAAGTTATAATTTCGGCCCAAACTTACCTTTTCGGCCTGTGTCGCCTTGTAAGACTATATAAGCACCCCAAGCACCCCTTTAGCTCTTTAGACTTGTTTAGAACTCAAACCTACCTTTGAGCTTAGTCTCCCTTGGGTATCATCCCTCTGTAATCAAGGCACCTTGGTTGTTGACTTTGAACTTGTTGAGTGAGATTCAAGTACTTGTTACTCTCTCTCCCTCACCAAGCTCATCTTCTCCAATCCCAATCTCTCTCCGGGAATTCTGCCTCGTGCCTCTTCCACGGAGATTCTATTGGCGTGGTCCATCGAGCCACGGAGGTAAGCATCGGGTGTATCGGGTTGGTGTGCGTGCGTGAGTATCGGAGTTCATCGTGTTCTTCGTCCCCCTCGCGTTTTCCCATCTCTCCCGCTAGGTTTCGAAGTCAATCCGCAAGATCGGGCCACACACGGGGTCTTAGACCTCATCATATGGTATCAGCAGCCTTTGGTTCCCGCGGATTTGACCCTCCACCCACCCGATTTCGTTTCTAGAAAATTTTCCAAAAAATAGCCCTAAATTGCCTTTTGACCGATCTGTGATTTGGTTGAGTTTTGAGTGGTTTTGGTCCGTGGATCTGGTGTTGTTGTGCTTGATCTACTATTTCCCCAACTTTTAGCCTCCAATTCCATCGTTTCCCTTCGATTTGGTCGATTTGGCTTGGTTTTCGTGAAGAACAGGAGAGAGAAAGCTCAATCCCGAGCAATCCGGTTGAGCAGCCGGTCCCAAGACTGCTGACCGGCCGGGCCGGTCCAGACGCCGGTCAACCGGCCACACAACCGGCCGAGCCGGTCCAGGAGCCGGTCCAACCGGGCCCCCGACCGGGTGACGCGACGCCTCCTTCGACCTCGACATCCGGCGATCTCCACCACCACCACCACCACCACCACCACCACCATCGCAGGTATAACTTGCAGGTTTCCCCTTGTAACCCCTCTTCCTTTTGCGATCTACCCCATCGAGCATTGCTTGTCTAGTGTTGCGAGACATTGCACGTGGCCCCGCATTGTGAGGTGTGTGTGTCGCGTTGAGTAAGGCACCCAAGCAAACACTCGTGTGGCAAGATAGCAAAAGCGAGGCTAACGCTAACATAGTGCGTGAAAAAGCCCCAAAAACACAAAAAGAGTGCAAGTAGCACCATACATCCATACGCCCATACATACAAAAGTGTCCACAAAAGCCACCAAAGATAAAAACGAGTGCAAGTGCCACCATATACAAGAGAGAAAAAGCTTTTAAGCAAAGAGAGATAGGAGAAGAGAGGCCGCGTGTGAATCTTGTTGTCTCTTCCTTTGCAACCAAAGCTTTAGCTCTCCTTGTGTTAGTGTGACACCGAGCAACTATACATACACTTTTCCGCTCACTTTTGGTTGCACTAACCCCGCTTATCTCGTGTGTGAGTTCCACATTTTTCCGTGTTTATAGTGATCGCACTTTGACATTTGGATTTTTGGACCTCATCCACTTTTAACAACATACTTGATCTTGGATTTGTCTTTTGGCTTTCCACAACACTCGCCTAACACCATATTTGCTAGCTTTTGCGTGTGGTTTTGCGTGTGTCCCCGATACACTTGATCTTACTTTCGGCTTGGTTGATTGCCTCAATACTATCTTACCTTGGTAAGAGTGCGAGGTAGTCTCCTTCCACTAACATACACAACATAGTTCTTGTTCTTCCATCATGGATAGGAGCGGAGATGAAACAAGGGATGGAGAAGTCCTTCGGAACACCGAGAGGTTGGCTACTCAACACAACCTATGGACTCAACGCCAAGAGTTCAAGGAGCAACTATCACTCTTCGAGACTCGCATCGATGAACAATATGAAGAAGTGGCTCACAACTTCTCCACGGTGAACCAAGACTTGGCTCTCCTCCGTGAAGCTACGGACAACTTGAATGGTCAAATGGCGGCCAATGATGCGAACATGGAGCGACGCATGGATAACCTCGAGCGCGCCATCACCAACTTGGGTCGTCATCACCGACACCGCTCTACTTCATCATCATCAAGCTCGTCACAAGATTACTATTCTCATGGCCACCGTTCGTCATCAAGCTCCTCCTCAAGGCATGAAGACCATCCTCGTCCTCATCGACCACATGCTCGTCAAGAAGACTCTCGCTCTAACTCAAGGAGAGGTGAATTCCATCGCCATGCTCGTCCTCATGAACGACCTCCACAAGAACAAGCTCCTCACCAAGATCGTCATCAAGCGGCTCGCCATGCCCACCATGGGTATGACGACCATCCCCAAGACAACGTCCACCACAACATGGCGCCACATGGTGATGCTCCCGCCCAAGGTCGTCAAGAGCAACCAAGGCGTGATCTCCGGAATCATCCTCGCCATGACCAAAGGGGCCGAGGGCAACCACATCATGATCAAGATGAGAGGGCCATAATTGGGCAACGCCAACAACCTCGCCAAGACCCGCAACAACATCCTCAACATGAGCCAAGTGAAGCTAGCGTTCACCTCCAACGCCAACCCAATGCTATGGTTGGTCGTGGAAGACCTCCTCCACCACCTCAAGTCGCAAGAGATGAAGGCATCCGTCCTCGCCGCCGCAACAGGGAAGATGAAGAGAATATGTATGGAAAGCTCAAGTTCAACATGCCCAAATTCAAGGGTGAAGACGACGCCGAGGCCTACCTCTCATGGGCACTCAAGGTTGACAAGATCTTCCGCATCTGATGCGGGGTGGCTTTCGCACACCTCCGCCTCAAGACCGTCAAGTGCAGCCCCGCCTATCGTCGATGCTACACCATGGTCAAGGAGTCCCACAAGTGGACCGACAACACGAACCCCCGCTATACACGACAAGGTGAACTCTATCCTCTCTACCCTCGATCTCGGTACCCACTTGAATGGTGTACTACCTCATGCAAGTTTATGTGTCATTAGGTATAAGTCTAATCAAGGACATGAGGAGGAGGAGGTTACACCATTGTTCAAGGAAGAAGAAGAAAGGAAGAAGAACATGAGAAGAGGAGAAGAAGGAAAGAAGGAAGAAGAGAAGAGAGGAAGAGAGAGTGGAGGCCGGAGCCTCCACCAAGGTGTGGCCGGAGCCTCCAGGCTGCCAGGCCGGCCACCTTCAAGGCCGGAGCCTCCAGGGAGCATAGGCCGGAGCCTCCACCCTCCCCCATGGCCGGTACCACTTTGGCTACGCGGGAGAAGGCCAGGCCGGTACCTCTGGGTGGAGCCTCCACCCAGGCACGAGTGGAGCCTCCACCCAAGCACGAGTGGAGCCTCCACCCAAGGTACCTCTAGGCATTTTCTCCATGCGGGAAGGAAGCACAAGACCGGTACCACGAGTGGAGCCTCCACCTAGGGGCTGGCTGGAGCCTCCACCCAAGGTACCGCCCAAGGTACCGCTCATGCGCCCAACCATACTGGATGTTTCGACCAGATTTTGGTGTATTTCCGGTACCACGGCCGGTACCTCCGCCCGAGGTACCGCTCGTGCACTTTTCCCTCGAATCTGAACCATCCATTCACATCTGGACGCTCCGAATTCATTCAGCTGTAATCCCTACTTTACCCCTGCCTGTAAGTGAGCCTATATGTGCTCCCGTACCTGCACTTTGCTAGGGTTAGACAAGATTTAGGCTTAAACATGACTTTGAGCTTTGTCTCCCTAGGGTTTCATCCCCTTTGTATCAAGGCAACCCATGTTGGATGATTGGATCTATGTGAGTGAGATTCTAGTGTAGCCCACTCTCTCTCCCTCACCTACCTCCATCCTCAACACCGATCTCTCACTCCGGGATTCTACCTCGAGTCTCTCCCGTGGTGATTCTATTGGCGTGGTCCATCGAGCCACGAGGGTAAGTATCGATTGTATCGGGTTGGTGTGCGTTGTGTTCTTCGCGTTCTTAGTGTTCTTCCGCCTCTCCCTCTCTTTCCCCCTTTGATTCTTGGGTCATTCGCAAGATCGGGCCACACATGGGGTCTCAGACCTCATCATATGGTATCAGCAGCTCAAGGTTACCGCGAATTTGACCCCCCACCCACCCAATTTCGTCTCTAAAAAATTTCCCAAAAAATTCCCCAAAAATAGCCCAAATTTGCCTTTTTATGGATCTGCGATTTTGTTGCGTTTTGAGTGGTTTTGGTCCATGGATTCGGTGTCTCTAGTGTTGATCTACTAATTCCCCCACTTTCTATCCACAAATTCCTTCGATTTTCGAGTTTTGGGTCAATTGGATTTGGATTTGGGGAAGAACAGGAGAGAGAAAAGGTTGCCTCGTGTGAGCTCCCAGGGAAGAGGAAGGCTGAGCGGTACCTACGGGTGGAGGCTCCACCCGTGCACGAGCGGTACCTCCGGGTGGAGGCTCCACCCTCCACTACCGCTCCTCCTCCACAAGGCCGGCCACCACCACCAATTCCACCCCACCACCGCCGACCACCACCACTCCTCTCCGCAGCCGGCAAGCACCGCCACCCCCCTTCATCACCGGCAAACACCGCCGCCCCCCTAAATCACCGGCAAGCACCGCCACCCTCCCAAACCATCGGGAAACACCGCCGCGGCACCACCACCACCACCGCTGCCACCGCAAGCTCACCGATACCGCCATCGGCATACCACCGGCAAACACCGCCGCTGCCCCACCACCACCACCGCCGCCGCTAGCTCACCGATATCACCGCCGGCATACCACCGCCACCGCCGCCAAGCTATTTTGACCCATCTTATCCGCTAACTTGTGTTTGCTTGTTCCGGTTTGAGTGCCTTGTTTGTGAAACTAACCCGCAGCTCCGAAGCAAGCGACGACATCCTCGGCACACCGAACATGCAAACGTACTCTTGACACCACCGCCATCATCGCAAGTTGTGTGTTCCGACACCGCCTAACATTTTCATCTAGGTATAACTTGCTCCCCACCTTGTAACCCCTCTTCTTTTGCGATCTATCCTATCGAGCATTGCTTATTGAGTGTTGCGAGACATTGCACGTGGTCCCGATTGTGAGGTGTGTGTGTAGTGTGGAGTCAAGCTTCTAAGCAAAACTCGTGTGGCAAGATAGCAAAAGCGAGCTAACGCTAACATAGTGCGAGAAAAAACCGCCAAAACACAAAAAGAGTGCAAGTGCCACCATAGAGCAAAAGTGTGCGAGTGCCATCATACATACAAATACACAAAAGAGTGTAAGTGCCACCAAATACAAAAAGAGGAAAAAGCTTTTAAGCAAAAGAGAGAAAAGAGAAGAGAGGCCGCGTGTGAATCTTGTTGTCTCATCGTTTGCAACCAAAGCTTTGCCTCTCCTTGTGTTAGTGTGACACCGAGCCACCCTTGCTTTCGGGCTTCATACACTTTTCCGCTCATTCCTTGGTCGCACTAACCCCGCTTATCCCGTGTGTGAGTTCCATATCTTTTCCGTGTTTATAGTGATCATCGCTTTGACATTTGAGTTTTTGGATCTTACCCACCCTTAACAACAAACTTGATTTCGGATTTCATCTTTTGGCTTTCCACCATACTCACCTAACACCATATTTGCTAGCTTTTGCGTGTGTCTTTGTGTGAGTGCCCGATACAATTGTTCTAACTCTTGGTTTGTTGGATCACCCCAATCTTGTCATACCACGGTAAGATTGCGAGGTAGTGTTCTTCCACTAACACCCACCATATAGATCTTTGTGTGAACACATGGGCTCTGATACCATATGTTAAGGTCTGAGACCCCATGTGTGGCCCGATCTTGCGAATGACCCAAGAATCAAAGGGGGAAAGAGAGGGAGAGGCGGAAGAACACTAAGAACGCGAAGAACACAACGCACACCAACCCGATACAATCGATACTTACCCTCGTGGCTCGATGGACCACGCCAATAGAATCACCACGGGAGAGACTCGAGGTAGAATCCCGGAGTGAGAGATCGGTGTTGAGGATGGAGGTAGGTGAGGGAGAGAGAGTGGGCTACACTAGAATCTCACTCACATAGATCCAATCATCCAACATGGGTTGCCTTGATACAAAGGGGATGAAACCCTAGGGAGACAAAGCTCAAAGTCATGTTTAAGCCTAAATCTTGTCTAACCCTAGCAAAGTGCAGGTACGGGAGCACATATAGGCTCACTTACAGGCAGGGGTAAAGTAGGGATTACAGCTGAATGAATTCGGAGCGTCCAGATGTGAATGGATGGTTCAGATTCGAGGGAAAAGTGCACGAGCGGTACCTCGGGCGGAGGTACCGGCCGTGGTACCGGAAATACACCAAAATCTGGTCGAAACATCCAGTATGGTTGGGCGCATGAGCGGTACCTTGGGCGGTACCTTGGGTGGAGGCTCCAGCCAGCCCCTAGGTGGAGGCTCCACTCGTGGTACCGGTCTTGTGCTTCCTTCCCGCATGGAGAAAATGCCTAGAGGTACCTTGGGTGGAGGCTCCACTCGTGCTTGGGTGGAGGCTCCACTCGTGCCTGGGTGGAGGCTCCACCCAGAGGTACCGGCCTGGCCTTCTCCCGCGTAGCCAAAGTGGTACCGGCCATGGGGGAGGGTGGAGGCTCCGGCCTATGCTCCCTGGAGGCTCCGGCCTTGAAGGTGGCCGGCCTGGCAGCCTGGAGGCTCCGGCCACACCTTGGTGGAGGCTCCGGCCTCCACTCTCTCTTCCTCTCTTCTCTTCTTCCTTCTTTCCTTCTTCTCCTCTTCTCATGTTCTTCTTCCTTTCTTCTTCTTCCTTGAACAATGGTGTAACCTCCTCCTCCTCATGTCCTTGATTAGACTTATACCTAATGACACATAAACTTGCATGAGGTAGTACACCATTCAAGTGGGTACCGAGATCGAGGGTAGAGAGGATAGAGTTCACCTTGTCGTGTATAGCGGGGGTTCGTGTTGTCGGTCCACTTGTGGGACTCCTTGACCATGGTGTAGCATCGACGATAGGCGGGGCTGCACTTGACGGTCTTGAGGCGGAGGTGTGCGAAAGCCACCCCGCATCAGCATCCATAACTACTCCGGTGCCAAGAAAGTAGCCATGGCCTCCCTCGAGTTTGAAGATTATGCCAACACTTGGTGGGAACAAGTTGTCACTCTTAGGGAAGAAAAGGGTGATCCTCCAATTGATACGTGGGAAGACATGAAGGAGGAGATGCAAGCCCGCTTTGTCCCTACACACTACAAGACCGATCTCTTCAACAAGCTACAAAAGTTGAAGCAAGGCACCAAGACCGTTGAGGAATTCTTCAAGGAGATGGAGTTAACCATGATGAGAGCAAACATCCAAGAGTCCGAGAACCAAACCATCGCTAGGTTCTTCAATGGCCTCAACTACCCCATCAAGAAGATTGTGGAGTTCCAACAATACTCCAACATGGTTGAGTTGGTTCACCAAGCTTCCAAGGCCGAGCGTCAAGTGAATAAGGACATCAAGTACTCCAAGTCCAAGCAATACTTCGCCTCCAAGCTTGCTACATCAACTCCTACAACAAGTGTCAAGCCATCCGCATCCTCTACACCTTCCAAGCAACCTTCCATACAAAGTCGCATGAAGCAAACGGTATCCTCCACCGCCTCCTCTAAGGCCTCTACGGGACCCTCCAACGTCACTTGCTTCAAGTGTGGCACCCAAGGCCACAAATCCTTTGAGTGCAAGAACACCAAGGTCATGATCACTATGGAGAATGGTGACATAGAGACTCTAAGTGAAGGTGAATATGAAGCCCTAGTGCAAGCCGCCATTGCTAATGAGGAAGACTATGATGAAGAAAGTGGAGAAGATCCTCTCTTATGCACACATGATCCAAGCCCTTCTCTTGTGGTCACTCGAGTGCTCACTACTCAACCCCAAGCTATGGAAGACCAAAGATGCAACATCTTCCAAACGCGTGCCGGCATTGGTGGCAAGTCTATCAAGGTCATCATCGATGGTGGGAGTTGCCACAACTTGGCAAGCACCGAGCTATGTGAGAAGCTCAACCTCACGCTTCGCAAGCATCCTCATCCATACCATGTCCAATGGTTGAGTGACAAGGGCAATGTCAAGATTCAACACACCGTCACCGTCAACTTCAAGATAGGACCCTATGAAGACACCGTCGAGTGTGACGTGGTGCCTATGACCGTGTGCCACATGTTGCTTGGCCGCCCATGGCAATTTGACAAGAAGGCCATACATGATGGTTTCTCCAATGCATACACCTTCAAGGTCAAGGACAAGAAGTTCGAGCTTCGCCCAATGACTCCTAGCCAAATCATCGCCGACAATGCGAAGGCTTTAGCGAGGGCACAACACCATATCCACCATAGTGAGTTGAGAGGAGAGTGAGCGACCCACCAAAAAGAGAGTGAGCGCCACCACCCACATATGAGTGAGAGAAAGAGTGTCCTCCTAACCACCAAAAGCGAGTGGAGAGAAGTGAAAGACAACCCATCCACCACCATACACTACGTGCTCATTTGCAAGGGCCTCTCGGCGGAGACTAATGACTTAACCAACATTCCTTCGTCTTTGTTGTCTCTTTTGAAGGAGTTCCAAGACGTCTTCCCCGACGAGCTACCCCATGGACTACCACCGCTTCGGGGCATCGAGCATCGCATCGACCTCATACCCGGCGCTCCACTACCAAACCGCGCCGCTTACCGCACCAACCCCGAGGATACCAAGGAGATCCAACGACAAATTCAAGACCTCCTCGCTAAAGGGTATGTCCGAGAAAGCCTTAGCCCTTGTGCCGTTCCCGTCATTCTTGTGCCTAAACCGGATGAGACGCAACGGATGTGTATGGATTGCCGCCCTATCAATGCCATTACCGTCCGTTATCGACATCCCATTCCGCGTTTAGATGATATGTTGGATGAATTGAGTGGTGCCACGATTTTCTCTAAGATTGATTTGCGTAGTGGCTACCACCAAATTCGCATGGCAATTGGTGATGAATGGAAGACGGCATTCAAGACCAAGCTTGGTCTCTATGAATGGCTCGTCATGCCGTTTGGTCTTTCCAATGCTCCTTCCACTTTCATGCGTCTTATGAATCACATTTTGCGACCTCTCATTGGCAAGAGTGTGGTTGTCTATTTTGATGATATCCTCATCTATAGCAAAAATCTCGAGGACCATGTTCAACATGTGAGAGAAGTCTTATGCATCTTGCGCCACGAGAAGCTCTTTGCCAACCTTCCAAAATGCCATTTCGCTCAAAACAAATTGGTTTTTCTTGGTTTTGTGGTTTCCGCCAACGGGATTGAAGTTGATTCTTCCAAAGTTGAGGCCATCCACAATTGGCCCACTCCCACAAATGTTGGTCAAGTAAGAAGCTTCCATGGACTTGCCGGATTTTACCGCCGTTTTGTGAAAGATTTCAGCACCATTGCTTGCCCTTTAAACGAACTTACAAAAAAGAATGTTCCGTTCGTTTGGGGCAAAGCACAACAAAAAGCTTTTGATGAATTGAAAAAGAGACTCACCGAGGCACCATTACTTGCTCTTCCCGACTTTTCCAAAACATTTGAGATCGAATGCGATGCGAGTGGCCTTGGAATCGGTGGTGTTCTCATGCAAAATGGAAAACCCGTGGCATACTATAGTGAGAAGTTGGATGGCGCACGCCTCAACTATCCTATATATGACAAGGAGCTTTATGCTTTGGTTCGTGTTCTTGAAGTTTGGCAACACTACCTTTGGCCAAAAGAGTTTGTTATCCATTCGGATCATGAGTCCTTGAAGTATTTGAAAAGTCAACACAATTTAAACAAGAGACATGCTAAGTGGGTTGAGTTCATAGAGTCCTTCCCTTATGTAATCAAATACAAAAAGGGCAAGGAAAATGTGGTTGCGGATGCACTTTCCCGCAAGATTACTCTTCTACTCACCCGCTTGGAGTCTCACATTTTGGGTCTTGAGGAGATCAAGGAACTTTACCCTTCCGACGCTTTCTTTGGTCCAATCTTTGCCAAGTGTTCCGTTGACCACGGATTTGATGATTTCTATTTGCATGATGGCTACTTGTTTAAAGCTAACAAGATTTGCATTCCCGAGTCTTCTCTTCGTAAGTTGCTTTTGCAAGAGTCACATGGAGGTGGTCTCATGGGTCACTTTGGACGAGAGAAGACATATGCCATGCTATCAACCCACTACTATTGGCCAAGAATGTACCGCGACGTGGAACGCCTTTGCCGCCGGTGTACAACATGCTTACAAGCTAAGTCTACTTCCAATCCCTATGGTCTTTACATGCCTTTGCCCATTCCATATGCACCTTGGTCGGACATAAGCATGGACTTTGTACTTGGCTTACCACGCACCAAACATGGTCATGACTCAATATTTGTGGTAGTGGATAGGTTCTCTAAAATGGCACATTTCATACCATGTCATAAGAGCGATGATGCTTCACACATTGCTTCGTTATTTTTCAGGGAAGTGGTTCGCCTACATGGGATACCGGCAAGCATTGTGTCGGATCGAGACGTCAAGTTCATGAGTTACCTATGGAAGTCGCTCATGGCGAAGTTTGGAGTGAAGCTCTTGTTCTCATCATCCTCGCACCCTCAAACCGATGGACAAACCGAAGTGGTCAATCGAAGCCTCTCCACACTCCTCCGCACACTTGTGAAGACAAATTTGAAGTCATGGGAAGATTGCCTACCCCACGCGGAGTTCGCCTACAATCGAGCCAAGCACTCCACAACCGCAAGGAGTCCCTTCATGGTCGTCTACGGATTCGAACCTCCAACGGCACTCGACATCCTTCCACTACCTCTTCATGAAAGAACGAACATGGACTTCGACGAGCGCACCACCGCCATGAAGAAACTACATGAAGAGACAAGAGCAACCATACAAGAGCATGTACTTCGCCAAGCTACCCGCCTCAACGCCAAGAAAAAGGAACGCGTGTTTGAAGAAGGAGACCTCGTGTGGATCCACCTAAGGAAAGAAAGGTTCCCGCAAGAACGCAACTCCAAGCTCAAGCCAAGAGGAGATGGGCCTTTCAAGGTTCTCAAGCGCATCAACAACAACGCCTACGTCATCGACATACCAACATCAAAGTACTTGGTGAGCAACACCTTCAACGTCTCGGATCTTTCACCCTATCATGGAGATGAGGAGGAACAAGAGTCGAGGACGACTCTCTCCCAAGGGGGGGGAGATGATGCGGGGTGGCCTTCGGACACCTCCTCACCAAGACCAACAAGTCCCCCAAGTGGACCCATGACTCGGGCTCGAGCCAAAGCAATACATGACAAGGTGAACTCGCTCCTCACTTCCCTCGACCTAGATACCCCATTGGATGGAATGCTACCTCATGCCGAAACCCTTTGTGTCATTAGGTACGTGGAGCATCAAGATCACGGAGAGGACGTTACGCCATGGTCAAGGGAAGGAGAGGAGCAGCTGATCGAGAAGATGTACACGGAGCTGGACCCGAAGTCGCCCCAAGAACGCAAGGAAGAGACGGGGAGCGACCAGTCCAGAACCCGGTCTGACCGGGATCCTGACCGGGCCACCCGGCTCAGAATCCGGTCGACCGGCCTCCTGACCGGGCCACCCGGGTCGCAACCGGGCTACCAACCGGTGCCATCCGGACAACATCCCGGGGCCTCGGGACCTCGTCCGGTCGGCGCCCGGTCACAGGCCCGGTCGGGACCGGACCGCCCGGTCACAGGCCCGGTCTGACCGGATCCCTGACCGGCCTGCACGACTTAAGTTATAATTTCGGCCCAAACTTACCTTTTCGGCCTGTGTCGCCTTGTAAGACTATATAAGCACCCCAAGCACCCCTTTAGCTCTTTAGACTTGTTTAGAACTCAAACCTACCTTTGAGCTTAGTCTCCCTTGGGTATCATCCCTCTGTAATCAAGGCACCTTGGTTGTTGACTTTGAACTTGTTGAGTGAGATTCAAGTACTTGTTACTCTCTCTCCCTCACCAAGCTCATCCTCTCCAATCCCAATCTCTCTCCGGGAATTCTGCCTCGTGCCTCTTCCACGGAGATTCTATTGGCATGGTCCATCGAGCCACGGAGGTAAGCATCGGGTGTATCGGGTTGGTGTGCGTGCGTGAGTATCGGAGTTCATCGTGTTCTTCGTCCCCCTCGCGTTTTCCCATCTCTCCCGCTAGGTTTCGAAGTCAATCCGCAAGATCGGGCCACACACGGGGTCTTAGACCTCATCAATGCGGATGCTGCTGCTGCTCATGGCAATGGACGTGGTGTTGGTCGTGGTATTCCGCGTGGCGTCAATCGCGGTTTTGTTGAAATTGGAGCCCGCCGTGTTCCTCAACAACAAGACGATGGTTTGGGTAAGCCCAAGTTCTCAATTCCCAGATTTGAAGGAGGTACTGATGTTGAAGAATATCTTACATGGGAGTTGAAGATTGAGAGATTATGGCGTTTACATCCTGATTATACTGAAGATAGGAAGATCAAACTTGCTTCCTCTGAATTTGATGGCTACGCATTGCGTTGGTGGGATGCTCTTGTTCAGGATCGAGAAGAAGATGGTGAGCTGCCTATTATCACTTGGCGTGCTATGAAGGCGGCAATGAGAGCTCGTTTTGTTCCTACCAATTACTTGCGTTCTGTGTTTGATAAGTTGACCCAATTGAAGCAAGGTGTTATGACAGTTGATGCTTATTATATGGAGATGGAGATGCTTATGCAGCGTGCTCGTGTCCGTGAGTCTTTGGAGATGACACTTCAGCGTTTTCTCAATGGGCTCAAGTTTAATATCAAAGGCATTGTGCGTCATCACAAATATGCTACAATGAATGAGTTGCTACATCATGCAAGAGAAGCTGAGTCACAGTTGGCTGAAGAAGCGCAACAGAGGGGCCGTGCTACAGGTGCAGGGCGCTACACGCCTAGGCCGCCACCTTCTACGGCGCCATCTACGCGTCCTATGGATGTTCCTTCTTCGTCTAGCAAGCCGGTGTCCAATGTGTCCAACACAAAGAGGCCTGTCCCTGCAGCAAGTGGAACTGGTTCTAGTATGTCTACAGCGCGCAACCGTGATATGCTTTGTCATACATGTGGTGGCAAGGGTCACTTCAAGAAGGATTGTCCTAACCGCAAAGTTATGATCATTAATGAGGACAATGAATATGAAACTGGAGACGATGCTGATCCGGATGCACCGGAAGATGATGATTATGACAACGATAGTTTTGATGCTTATCCTTCAGAGGCTCAAACTATAGTTGTCTCACAGCGTGTTCTCAATGTGCAGCCTAGTGCATCTACGCAACGCTGCAATTTGTTCCAAACAAAGGCACTTGTTGGTCCTGATAAAGCTTGCAAGGTTATTATTGATGGCGGAAGTTGTCGCAATTTAGCAAGCAAAGAGTTATGTGCCAAGCTGAAACTGAAGTATCTACCGCACCCACATCCATATTATATTCAGTGGTTGAGCAATAATGGTGAGATGAAGGTGAGCCACATGGTGCGTGTTGATTTTGAGATTGGACCGTATAAGGATTCCATTGACTTTGATGTGGTTCCTATGACGGTTTGTCATCTACTGTTGGGCCGGCCATGGCTCTATGACCGTTCTGTGCAACACAATGGCCGAGCCAATACATATCACTTGGAGTTCAAGGGCAAGAAAATCAACTTACAGCCTATGTCACCACAGCAAATTGTCAATGAGTCTCGTCAGAAGATTGAAGTAAACTTGGAGGATGCATCCATAGATAGGCGAGAGAATTGTAATGCCGTGAGTGATATAACGAAAAGTGAGAGAGTGAATTCCTTAGTCTCATTAGCCACCAAACAAGACATGAGAGAATTTTGTGAGGATCCTACAGCCATGCCTATTGTGCTCATGTACAAGGGTACGGTTTTGGTTTCTAACGACATGACCCCTCTTCCTTTTGGTGTTTCTAATGTTTTGCAGGAATTCAGCGATGTGTTTCCGGAAGAGGTACCCGCAGGACTTCCACCATTGCGAGGTATTGAGCATCAAATTGACTTGATCCCCGGAGCATCGCTGCCCAATAGGGCGCCATATAGAACGAATCCCGAAGAGACGAAGGAGATACAGAAGCAAGTACAAGCGCTACTCGACAAAGGTTATATCCGCATAAGCCTTAGTCCTTGTGCTGTTCCTGTTATTCTTGTTCCTAAGAAAGATGGTACATGGCGTATGTGCGTAGATTGTAGAGCGATAAACAACATTACTATTCGATATCGTCATCCTATTCCCCGTTTAGAGGATATGCTAGATGAATTGAGTGGTGCTGCTGTTTTCACTAAAATGGATTTGCGTAGTGGTTATCATCAAATTAGGATGAAAGAAGGGGATGAGTGGAAAACCGCCTTTAAAACAAAATTTGGTTTATATGAGTGGTTAGTAATGCCTTTTGGTTTGACTAATGCACCTAGCACTTTCATGAGACTGATGAACCATGTTTTGCGTGATTTTATTGGAAAGTTTGTGGTTGTGTATTTTGATGACATATTAATCTACAGCCGCAATGAATCTGATCATATTATACATATTCGACATGTTTTGCAAGTGTTGCGTGATAGTAAACTCTATGGTAATCTTGAGAAGTGCACATTTTGCAAAGATAAGGTCATATTTCTGGGTTATGTTGTCTCTAAGCATGGAGTAGAAGTAGATGTGTCTAAAATTGAAGCTATTCAAAATTGGCCTACTCCCATGAATGTGAGTCAAGTTAGAAGTTTTCATGGTCTAGCTGGGTTTTATCGCCGTTTTGTGCCCAATTTTTCTACTATTGCTGCACCTTTGAATGAATTGACTAAAAAGGGTGTTGCTTTTGAGTGGGGCGTTGCCCAAGATCATGCTTTTGATGAACTAAAACGATTGTTAACTTCTGCACCGTTGCTTGCACTTCCTGATTTCAATAAGCAATTTGAGATTGAATGTGATGCTAGTGGTATTGGAATTGGTGGTGTGTTGATGCAAGAGGGTCGCCCAATTGCATATTTTTCTGAGAAATTATCTGGTGCTAAGTTGAACTATCCAATATATGATAAAGAATTGTATGCTTTAATTAGAGTTCTTGAGGTTTGGCAACATTACTTGTGGCCAAAAGAATTTATCATACATTCTGATCATGAAGCTTTGAAATATCTGAAAGCGCAATCTACTTTGCATAGGCGTCTTGCTAAGTGGGTTGAGTTCATTGAGTCTTTCCGTACATTATTAAGCATAAGAAGGGAAAAGATAATATTGTTGCTGATGCTCTATCTAGGAAAACTATGTTGTTAACTCATCTTGATGTTAAAATTCCTGGATTAGAGGTGTTATGTGATTTATATGCGACTGATCATGATTTTGCTGAACCGTACCGCTTGTGTGTTATTGGTAAAGCATGGGAAAAATATCACATACACGATGGGTTCTTGTTTAGAGCTAACAAACTATGTGTTCCAGAATCGTCTGTGCGTTTGCTCTTATTGCAGGAATCTCATGCTGGAGGTTTAATGGGTCACTTTGGGCGTGAGAAGACGCTACTCATGCTCGCTGATCACTTCTATTGGCCAAAGATGAGGCGGGACGTGGACAGGTATGTGAAGAGGTGCATTACTTGCAACAAGTCCAAGTCCAAGCTGAAGCCTCACGGTTTGTATACTCCTTTACCGGCACCTACTACACCATGGGAAGATATTAGTATGGATTTTGTGTTGGGTTTGCCGCGTACTAAGAGAGGCCATGATTCTATATTTGTGGTAGTGGATAGGTTTTCTAAGATGTCACACTTTATTGCCTGCCACAAGAGCGACGATGCGTCGCATATTGCTAACCTGTTTTTCAGGGAGATTGTACGTCTACATGGAGTCCCGAAGACTATTGTTTCTGATCGTGACGTGAAGTTTATGAGCTACTTCTGGAAGACGCTTTGGAGAAAGCTGGGGACGAAGCTGCTGTTCAGCACTACTTGTCATCCCCAAACTGATGGTCAAACTGAAGTGGTGAATAGAACATTGTCACAACTGTTGAGATCCATGATCAAGAAGAACCTGAAGGAGTGGGAAGAGTGTTTGCCGCATGTGGAGTTTGCTTACAACAGGGCGGTACACTCTACCACGGAGCTGTGTCCTTTTGAGGTGGTGTATGGTTTCAAACCCATTACTCCACTTGACTTGTTGCCTTTGCCCATACATGAGAGAGTCAATATGGAGGCATCCAAGAGGGCAGATTTTGTGAAGAAAATCCATGTGAAGACTAAAGAGTTGATCGAGAAGAAAGGCAAGAGCAATGCTGCACGAAAGAACAAGAAGCGCAAGGAGATGTTGTTCAAGCCTGGTGATTTGGTCTGGGTACATTTTCGCAAGGATAGGTTCCCAACGCTGAGGAAGTCTAAGTTGAAGCCACGGGGTGCTGGTCCTTACAAAGTGCTTGCCAAGATCAATGATAATGCATACTCAATAGATCTTCCAGAGGATGAGTTTGGTGTCAGTAATTCTTTCAATGTTGCTGATTTGACACCATATGACGGAGAAGACCTTGGAGCGTCGGGGTCGACGCCTTTTGAAGGGGGGGGAGATGATGAGGACATCCCTACCTCACTACTACCTCCGTCATTACCAACTGAAGATGAACCTGCTGTAAAGCTCAAGTCCAACGAAGTCAGGATTGGACCAATAACACGAGCTCGTGCGAAGCTACTTAAACAACAGGTGAACTTGTTCCTAAACGATACTTTGATTGATGAGAACTTTATACTACCTAAGTCCTATTACTTATGTATCATCAGGTATCAAGAGGAGACGAGCATCGCACGAGGAGAGGAGCAGCTGGACATGAAGACGGACGTCAAGATGGCCGTGAAGCTGGACATGGAGCTGGACATGAAGAAATCTCATGGACGCGCGAGGGAGGAGCGGGAGGCATGCGCGAGAGGAGAAGAAGAAGTCCAGGCCGGTCCAGAACCCGGTCAGACCGGCCCCCAGACCGGCCAGCCCGGTCCCTGGCCCGGTCAACCGGCCGCCAACCGGACGCCAACCGGACGGAGCCCCTCGTACCGGACGGAAACCGGAAACCTCGCAGATTTCCGGTTGCCGACCGGTTGACCGGACCACAGACCGGACCGCCCGGTCCACAGCCCGGTCGACCGGACCCCAGACCGGACATGTCCGAGTCTGTCTCGACCAGATCTATTCTGGGTCGGTTTTACTTGTATCTTTTCGACCAGAACTCGTCCCGGACGCCTATATAAGTGCCTTGGACGACCCCCTAGCTGCTTGAGACCACGTTTAAGATAAACCCTAGTTCATAGTTGTTTGCTAAGCAAAACTATTGTTCCCCAACTCTCCAATTCGTTGCGATCTGGAGTTTTATGCTACTGAAAGTTTGTGTGATCTGCTGTTCCATTGGGGATTAGAAGATTGCAATTTACCGCTTCGTGGTCGGCGGCTACGTGCGCAAGTGTGTGGAGTTGCGAATATCTTACAGGGTTGAGATCTGTTGCGTTGGCTTCAGGAATCAATCAAGAGACTTCGTCGGTGTCATACAAGTTATCTACACCATATCATCGATTCCCTCCGCTGCATACATCCGTTGTGTTCATCACCACCGTCGCTTACTGAGAAGATCGGGCAACCCCTTTATCATCTATGATCTTGTATCGCCACCCGGGCTCCTATCGACTCGTAAAGATCTCTTTGGTGACTTCTACCGTTTGTTTGATCTTTTGCTTGCACTTCTACCTATTTGGTCTTTTGCTTGCACTTCCGTCAAACCTTCCGGTCTTTTCACCCTTCTAGATCTCCCGAGCTTCGATTAGTCGATCTCTTTGCGGGACTTCTACCGGAAGGTCTTTTCCTGCAATCTCTATCGAGTTGGTGTTTCGAGCCAACGAGGGAAAACTCGAATTGTATCCGTGTGTGTGTATCCCCGCGTTTCCCCCACGTGTTCATCGCGTTCATCCACTTACCCCCACGAATCCCTTCAAATCCGTGAAGATCGGGCACATCCCTGGGCTTAGCCCATATCATATGGTATCAAGAGCTCCTTGGTTGCCACGGATTTGACCCCCACACCCACCAAATCCACCAATTTCGCCCAAAAATTTTTCCAAAATTTTTTCCCTAAAAATAGCCCCAAATTGGCCTTGGTTGAATCTCACGATTTGTTGAGTTTTTGGTGGTTTTGGTCCAATAGAAACTTGTCTTTGGTGTTGATCTGCAATTCCCCCACCTTCCCACCGCTCTTAGTGCCAAATTTTCCACGAAATCGAAGATTTTCGGCCCGGATTTCCGCCCAAATCGAAGAACAGCCCGCAGATCTGATTGCGACCGGAAGTTCCGCCCGGGGACCGGAAGTTCCGCCCCTCAGGACCGGAAGTTCCGCCTGGCCGAAATTTTGACAGCTTTCTTCGTTTTTCGTTTTGGCACTAACCCCTTGTGTTTGGACTTCGTTGTGTGTGCCATTTCAGCTACCACTAAGCTTCCGCAACATCAACTACGACGACGGCACCCCGAGGATCCAAGCGGTTCATTTGACACCTTCCACCATAGCAAGTTCAACATCGTCGGCCACCGTCATCAAGTGGTATAACTTGCCCCCTAACTTGTAGCCTAAGCTTCCTTTGCGTACCTTTCCTATCGAGAGTGGCTTTCTAGTGTTGCGAAGCATTGCGCAAGCGTCCCGACCGTGAGGGTGTGCGTGTGTTGAGCAAAGCTACGAAGCAAGCTCGTGTGAAAAGATAGGCAAAAGAAGTGTGACATACTTACATAGATAGTGAGAAAAAGAAAGCTTCTAAGCATACAAAAAAAAAGGAAGGAGAAAAAGAAAAAGAAAAAGAGTGTGAGTGACACCTATACACAAAAGAGTCCAAAGCTTCTAAGCAAAAGAGAGAAAAGAGAAGAGAGGCGTCTTGCGCAAATCTTGTTGCTTCTCAAATTTGCAACCAAGCCACGGTCTCTCTTGCGTTCGCGTGACACCGAGCTAGTAGTCTTCGTTAGGACCATTTTTGTTCGTGCTCATTTTCCGTCGCGCTAACCCCATTTTGTCCCACGCGTGTGTTCCACCTTGTGTATGTCTTTTGTGATCACCACCTTTGACTTGTGACTTTTGGATCTTACCCACTTTTGACAATAGACTTTTCGTTTGGTTCTTCCATTTGGCTTTCCACACCCATACCTAACACCATATAGAGTTTTGTTTTGTGTGTGTGCATACATATCGGTTGTTCCTCGACTTGAAACACCTTTTCGATTTTGGTTTGCAAGTTTTGACACTCTTGGTAGTCTTTCCTAACCACCCACCACATAGTTCTTGTTTTAGTTGTAACCATGTCTAGTGGAGAAGGGAACCAACTACCGATGACGCGGCACCAACATTGGATAGCTACTCAAGCCGTCCACGCCAAGCTCAGTCAATTTGAAGCCATGCTCAAGGATACCAACGTCCGCTATGAAGAAAGAGCTCAAGTGCAAAGGATTGACCTCAACAATCAAGTTCAAGAACTCAATGAGAAGATTGAAACTCAAGGCAACGAGTTGAAGGCAACACTCGCCATGCAAGGTCAAGAAACAAGAGAAATGAAGACGGCGTTGGACAACATCCTCCACACACTCAACCGTCAAGAAGATAGAAGACACCATTCAAGGTCTTCGCGCTCTCATAGCTCAAGGTCACGAGCTCCTACATCGTCGCATCATGATTCCAATCAAGACCCACGCCACCATAATGTGGATGCTCAAGTGCTTCAACAACAAGCTCAAGAAGCGGAGCAAGCACGACTTCGACTTGTCCAAGAACGTCTACGCCTTGAAGAAGAACGCCTTCAACAAGAACATCTCCATGCTCAATTCCAAGAGGAACAACAACGTCTTTGTCATGATCAAGATCTCCTTCATGCACGTGAGCAAGAAAGGCTACGCCAAGAGCAAGAGGCACGTCATCATCAAGGGCAACCTCGCCCATCTCAAGGGGCCAATGCTCAAAGGCACCACCATAATGCCGAACAAGAAGTGAACCAAGACCGCCGCATCATCAATGTTGATCAACCTCCTCGTGATAGGGCACCACGCCGTCAAGGTCAAGACAACCGTCGGCATCATGATGATCGCCCTCATGGTAGAAGACCACCTCATCAAGCACGAGATATTGAGATGGAGGAAGACTCAAATCATCACCAAGCATCAAGTGAAGAAAGTGTGAGGCCTCCTCAACGCCACAACAATGATGATCAAGATGAAGGTCATGGAAGACCACCTCCTCCTCAACAACAAAGAAACAACAATGAAGATGCTCAAGGTCCACAACCTCAACCTCCACAACGCCAAGCTCATGGTGAAGAAAGACCACCTCCTAGACGCAATGACCGCAACGAGGAAGAAATCTTTGGGAAGCTCAAATTCACCATGCCCAAGTTCCAAGGAGAGGAAGATCCCGACGCATACTTGTCTTGGGTCCTCAAGGTTGATAAGATATTCCGCATCCACAACTTCTCCGAAGCAAAGAAAGTTGCCATGGCATCACTTGAGTTTGAAGGATATGCAAATGTTTGGTGGGAAGAGGTAAACAAGAAGCGTGAGAAGGAAGACTTAGCACCCATTGACACATGGGAAGAGATGCAAGAAGTCATGCACACCCGCTTTGTACCAACTCACCACAAGCGTGACCTCTTCAACAAGCTCACTCAACTCAAGCAAAGCTACAAGTCCGTTGAGGAATATTACAAGGAGATGCACATGACAATGATGAGTGCAAATGTGGATGAGCGAGAAGAGCAAACTATGGCAAGATTCTTGAATGGCCTAAACATCCCCGTCAAGAGGATAGTGGAATTCCTGCCCTACAAAAACATGGTTGAGTTACTCCACCAAGCAACAAGGGCCGAGCGCCAAGTGCAAGAAGACCTAGCAAGTGCAAAGACAAAGACCTTCTTCGCCGCAAGAAATGCTATGAATGCCTCCTCAAGCATCAAGAACACAAGTACACTTGCCTCCAAGGATCCTCCAAAGCAAGCAAGAAGTGCCATCAAGACAACAAGCTTCAAGCCGGAGCAATCAACCATGTCCTCCAAAGCTTCCACCGGATCTAGTAACATCACTTGCTTCAAGTGTGGTGCTCAAGGACATAAATCCTTTGAATGCAAGAACACAAGAGTTATGATCACTCGAGATGATGGAGATGTGGAGTACTTGAGTGAAGGTGAATATGAAGCCTTGGTACAAGCCGCAACCTCTCATGAAGATGATGACTTGGAAGACCAAGAGCAAGTCCTATGTGTGCATGATGCAAGCCCTTCTCTTGTGGTGACCAAAGTGTTGACAACCCATACACTTCCCAATGAAGACCAAAGGTGCAATATCTTCCAAACAAGAGCCGGAATCAATGGCAAGTCAATAAAGGTTATCATCGATGGAGGGAGTTGCCACAATCTTGCAAGCACCGAACTATGCACCAAGCTCAACCTCCCGCTCCGGAAACATCCCCATCCCTACCATGTGCAATGGCTAAGCGACAATGGAAATGTGAAGATCCAACACACCGTCACGATATCCTTCAAGATTGGCGCTTATGAAGACACCATTGATTGTGACGTCGTGCCTATGACGGTGTGCCACATGTTACTTGGTCGCCCTTGGCAATATGACAAGAAAGCCAACCATGATGGCTACACAAATGCCTATAGCTTCAAGGTCAACGACAAGACCTACATCCTACGCCCAATGACTCCTAGCCAAGTAATTGCGGACAATGCAAAGGCTTTAGCGAGGGCTAAGGAAGCCACTATCACTAGTGAGTTGAGAGGTGAGAGAGTGATCCACCAAAAAGAGAGTGAGCGCCACAAACCATATGTGAGTGAGATGAAGAGTGTCCTCCTAGCTACCAAAAGTGAGATGAGAGAAGTGCACCACAACCCATCCACCACACTACACTACGTGCTCATTTGCAAGGGCCCCTCGGAGGAGACTAATGACTTAACCAACATTCCTTCGTCTTTGTTGTCTCTTTTGAAGGAGTTCCAAGACGTCTTCCCCGACGAGCTACCCCATGGACTACCACCGCTTCGGGGCATCGAGCATCGCATCGACCTCATACCCGGCGCTCCCCTACCAAACCGCGCCGCCTACCGCACCAACCCCGAAGATACCAAGGAGATACAACGACAAATACAAGACCTCCTCGCTAAAGGGTATGTTCGAGAAAGCCTTAGCCCTTGCGCCGTTCCCGTCATTCTTGTGCCTAAACCGGATGAGACGCAACGGATGTGTATGGATTGCCGCCCTATCAATGCCATTACCGTCCGTTATCGACATCCCATTCCGCGTTTAGATGACATGCTTGATGAATTGAGTGGTGCCACCATTTTCTCTAAGATTGATTTGCGTAGTGGCTACCACCAAATTCGCATGGCAATTGGTGATGAATGGAAGACGGCATTCAAGACCAAGCTTGGTCTCTATGAATGGCTCGTCATGCCATTTGGTCTTTCCAATGCTCCTTCCACTTTCATGCGTCTTATGAATCACATTTTGCGACCTCTCATTGGCAAGAGCGTGGTTGTTTACTTTGATGATATCCTCATCTATAGCAAAAATCTCGAGGACCATGTTCAACATGTGAGAGAAGTCTTATGCATCTTGCGCCACGAGAAGCTCTTTGCCAACCTACCAAAATGCCATTTTGCTCAAAACAAATTGGTTTTTCTTGGTTTTGTGGTTTCCGCCAACGGGATTGAAGTTGATTCTTCCAAAGTTGAGGCCATCCACAATTGGCCCACTCCCACAAATGTTGGTCAAGTTCGAAGCTTCCATGGACTCACCGGATTTTACCGCCGCTTTGTGAAAGATTTTAGCACCATCGCTTGCCCTTTAAACGAGCTTACAAAAAAGAATGTTCCGTTTGTTTGGGGCAAAGCACAACAAAAAGCTTTTGATGAATTGAAAAAGAGACTCACCGAGGCACCACTACTTGTTCTTCCCGATTTTGCTAAGACATTTGAGATAGAATGTGACGCGAGTGGCCTTGGAATCGGTGGTGTCCTCATGCAAAATGGAAAACCCGTGGCATACTATAGCGAGAAGTTGGATGGCGCACGCCTCAACTATCCTATATATGACAAGGAACTTTATGCTTTGGTTCGTGTTCTTGAAGTTTGGCAACACTATCTTTGGCCAAGAGAGTTCATTATTCACTCCGACCATGAATCTTTGAAGTATTTGAAAAGTCAACACACTTTGAACAAAAGACATGCAAAATGGGTTGAGTTCATTGAGTCCTTCCCATACGTAATCAAATACAAGAAGGGCAAGGACAATGTCGTTGCGGATGCCCTTTCCCGCAAGCTCACCCTTTTACTCACTCGTTTGGATTTCCATGTGTCGGGTCTTGATGAAATCAAAGAACAATATGCCTCCGACACTTTCTTTGGCCCAATTTTTGCAAAGTGTTCCATTAAAAAGGGCATCGATGATTTCTATTTGCACCAAGGATTCTTGTTTAAGGGCAACAAACTTTGTGTTCCAATGTCCTCGCTTCGCCTTTTGCTCTTACAAGAATCGCATGGTGGTGGTCTCATGGGTCACTTTGGACGAGAGAAGACATATGCCATGCTATCCACTCACTACTATTGGCCAAGAATGTACCGAGACGTGGAACGCCTTTGCCGCCGGTGCACAACATGCTTACAAGCTAAGTCCTCTTCCAATCCATGTGGTCTTTATACACCATTGCCTATTCCTTATGCTCCTTGGTCCGATATAAGCATGGACTTTGTACTAGGATTACCTCGAACTAAATATGGTCATGATTCAATCTTTGTGGTAGTGGATAGATTCTCAAAAATGGCTCATTTTATACCATGTTCCCGAACGGATGATGCTTCACACATTGCCTCCTTGTTTTTTAGGGAAATTGTGAGACTCCACGGTGTACCAAGAAGCATTGTCTCCGACCGAGACGTCAAGTTCATGAGTTATCTTTGGAAGACACTAATGGCCAAGTTCAACGTCAAGCTTTTGTTCTCATCATCCTCGCACCCCCAAACCGATGGGCAAACCGAAGTGGTGAACCGAAGCCTCTCCACACTACTACGAGTCCTTGTCAAGAAGAATTTGAAAGCATGGGAAGATTGCATCCCACATGCGGAGTTTGCCTACAACCGCGCCAAGCACTCCACAACAATGAGAAGCCCATTCATGGTCGTCTACGGGTTTGAACCACCTACGGCGATTGACCTCCTACCTCTTCCGCTACATGAGCAAGTGAACATGGACATCGACAAGCGAGCACAATACATGAAGAAACTCCATGAAGACACAAGGGCAACGATCGAGCAACAAGTTCTCCGTCAAGCCACAAGACTAAACTTGAAGAAAAAGGCACGGATCTTCAATGAAGGCGACCTAGTGTGGATACACCTTCGCAAGGACCGCTTCCCTAAAGAAAGAAACTCCAAGCTCAAGCCCCGAGGTGATGGTCCCTTCAAGGTCCTCAAGCGCATCAACGACAACGCCTACGTCATCGACATACCAACATCCAAGTACTTGGTGAGCAACACATTCAATGTGTCCGACCTTTCACCATATCATGGAGATGAGGAGAACATAGAGTCGAGGACGACTCTTTCCCAAGGGGGGGGAGATGATACGGGGTGGCCTATGGACACCGCCGCCTCAAGACCGACAAGCCCTCCTCGTGGTCCAATGACACGAGCTCGAGCCCAAGCACTACGCCAAGAGGTGAATTCGCTCCTCTCTACCTATGACTTTGACACCCCCTTGGATGGCTTGCTACTTCATGCAAATACCCTATGCTCAATCAGGTACATCGACCAAGACACAAGCCATGGAGACCAAGGCGTTGGAGAGAGAGCTGGAAACGATGAAGACGGAGCTACAGCGCACAGGCCGGAACTTCCGCCCCCCAGGACCGGAATTTCCGGCCAGATTCCTCCAAGATGCCCCCAAGATGCCCTCCAGCGCGCAGGAAAAAGCATCGGACCGGAACTTCCGCCCCGAGGGACCGGAACTTCCGCCCGGTCGGAACTTCCGCCCAAGTTCCGCCCAAGCTCCGAAAGTCCACGAAAAGACCCCTGGATGTTACTGCAAGGAAATGGACGACTTTCGGAACTTGGCCGGAACTTGGCCGGAACTTCCGGCCCCCAGGGCCGGAACTTCCGCCCCTGACCGGAACTTCCGCCCAAGATGGCCGGAACTTCCGCCACCGCGAACTTCAGCACGACAGCACTTTTCAGCATGTAACTTAACTCTTCGCCCCCACCTATAAATAGCCTAGTTGGCTCAGATCTCAGATTAGACTTGATTTGAAAGAAAACCTGAGCTTAGCTCACCCTTGTGGGAACCTTACCTAGATCTATGATCTTGTATCGCCACCCGGGCTCCTATCGACTCGTAAAGATCTCTTTGGTGACTTCTACCGTTTGTTTGATCTTTTGCTTGCACTTCTACCTATTTGGTCTTTTGCTTGCACTTCCATCAAACCTTCCGGTCTTTTCACCCTTCTAGATCTCCCGAGCTTCGATTAGTCGATCTCTTTGCGGGACTTCTACCGGAAGGTCTTTTCCTGCAATCTCTATCGAGTTGGTGTTTCGAGCCAACGAGGGAAAACTCGAATTGTATCCGTGTGTGTGTATCCCCGCGTTTCCCCCACGTGTTCATCGCGTTCATCCACTTACCCCCACGAATCCCTTCAAATCCGTGAAGATCGGGCACATCCCTGGGCTTAGCCCATATCACTCACGCTTCGCAAACATCCTCATCCATACCATGTCCAATGGTTGAGTGACAAGGGCAATGTCAAGATTCAACACACCGTCACCGTCAACTTCAAGATAGGACCCTATGAAGACACCGTCGAGTGTGACGTGGTGCCTATGACCGTGTGCCACATGTTACTTGGCCGCCCATGGCAATTTGACAAAAAGGCCATACATGATGGTTACTCCAATGCATACACCTTCAAGGTCAAGGACAAGAAGTTCGAGCTTCGCCCAATGACTCCTAGCCAAATCATCGCCGACAATGCGAAGGCTTTAGCGAAGGCACAACACAACACCCACCATAGTGAGTTGAGAGGAGAGGGAGCTACCCACCAAAAAGAGAGTGAGCGCCACCACCCACATATGAGTGAGAGAAAGAGTGTCCTCCTAGCCACCAAAAGCGAGTGGAGAGAAGTGAAAGACAACCCATCCACCACCATACACTACGTGCTCATTTGCAAGGGCCTCTCGTCGGAGACTAACGACTTAACCAACATTCCTTCGTCTTTGTTGTCTCTTTTGAAGGAGTTCCAAGACGTCTTCCCCGACGAGCTACCTCATGGACTACCACCGCTTCGGGGCATCGAGCATCGCATCGACCTCATACCCGGCGCTCCCCTACCAAACCGCGCCGCTTACCGCACCAACCCCGAAGATACCAAGGAGATCCAACGCCAAATACAAGACCTCCTCGCTAAAGGGTACGTCCGAGAAAGCCTTAGCCCTTGTGCCGTTCCCGTCATTCTTGTGCCTAAACCGGATGAGACGCAACGGATGTGTATGGATTGCCGCCCTATCAATGCCATTACCGTCCGTTATCGCCATCCCATTCTGCGTTTAGATGACATGCTTGATGAATTGAGTGGTGCCACCATTTTCTCTAAGATTGATTTGCGTAGTGGCTACCACCAAATTTGCATGGCAATTGGTGATGAATGGAAGACGGCATTCAAGACCAAGCTTGGTCTTTATGAATGGCTCGTCATGCCATTTGGTCTTTCCAATGCTCCTTCCACTTTCATGCGTCTTATGAATCACATTTTGCGACCTCTCATTGGCAAGAGCGTGGTTGTTTACTTTGATGATATCCTCATCTATAGCAAAAATCTCGAGGACCATGTTCAACATGTGAGAGAAGTCTTATGCATCTTGCGCCACGAGAAGCTCTTTGCCAACCTACCAAAATGCCATTTCGCTCAAAACAAATTGGTTTTTCTTGGTTTTGTGGTTTCCGCCAACGGGATTGAAGTGGATTCTTCCAAAGTTGAGGCCATCCACAATTAGCCCACTCCCACAAATGATGGTAAAGTTCGAAGCTTCCATGGACTTGCCGGATTTTACCGCCGCTTTGTGAAAGATTTCAGCACCATTGCTTGCCCTTTAAACGAGCTTACAAAAAAGAATGTTCCGTTTGTTTGGGGCAAAGCACAACAAAAAGCTTTTGATGAATTGAAAAAGAGACTCACCGAGGCACCACTACTTGCTCTTCCCGATTTTGCAAAAACATTTGAGATAGAATGCGACGCGAGTGGCCTTGGAATCGGTGGTGTTCTCATGCAAAATGGAAAACCCGTGGCATACTATAGCGAGAAGTTGGATGGCGCACGCCTCAACTATCCTATATATGACAAGGAGCTTTATGCTTTGGTTCGTGGTCTTGAAGTTTGGCAACATTACCTTTGGCCAAAAGAGTTTGTTATCCACTCGGATCATGAGTCCTTGAAGTATTTGAAAAGTCAACACAATTTGAACAAGAGACATGCTAAGTGGGTTGAGTTCATAGAGTCCTTCCCTTATGTAATCAAATACAAAAAGGGCAAGGAAAATGTGGTTGCGGATGCACTTTCCCGCAAGATTACTCTTCTACTCACCCGCTTGGAGTTTCACATTTTGGGTCTTGAGGAGATCAAAGAACTTTACCCTTCCGACGCTTTCTTTGGTCCAATCTTTGCCAAGTGTTCCGTTGACCGCGGATTTGATGATTTCTATTTGCATGATGGCTACTTGTTTTGATGTAGCCCCGCTCACCAACGACTCTACATCAAGGCCAACAAGTCCCCCAAGTGGACCAATGACAAGGGCTCGAGTTAAAGCTCTACACGACAAGGTGAACTCGCTCCTCACTTCCCTCGACCTAGATACCCCATTGGATGGAATGCTACCTCATGCCGAAACCCTTTGTGTCATTAGGTACGTGGAGCATCAAGACCACGGAGAGGACGGTACGTCATGGTCAAGGGAAGGAGAGGAGCAGCTGATCGAGAAGATGTACACGAAGCTGGACTGGAAGTCGCCCGAAGAGCGCAAGGAAGAGAAGGCGGACGTCCGGTCCAGAACCCGGTCAAACCGGCCTCCTGACCGGGCCACCCGGTCCCCAGCCCGGTCTGACCGGCCTCCTGACCGGGCCGCCCGGTCCAAACCGGATTTGGCGCTCGTGCCATCCGGGCAGCATACCGGGGCTTCGGGACCTCGTCCGGTCGGCGCCCGGTCACAGGCCCGGTCAGGGACCGCCCGCCTGGTCACGAGCCCTGGCTCGACCGGCTCCTGGACCGGCCTGCACGACTTGAGTTATGTTTTCGGCCCGAACTTACCTTTTCGGCCCGTGTCGCCTTGTAAGACTATATAAGCACCCCAAGCACCCCTTTAGCTCTTTAGACTTGTTTAGAACTCAAACCTACCTTTGAGCTTAGTCTCCCTTGGGTATCATCCCTCTGTAATCAAGGCACCTTGGTTGTTGACTTTGAATTTGTGGAGTGAGATTCTAGTACTTGCTACTCTCTCTCCCTCCCCAAGTTCATCCTCTCCAATCCCAATCTCTCTCCGGGAATTCTGCCTCGTGCCTCTTCCACGGAGATTCTATTGGCGTGGTCCATCGAGCCACGGAGGTAAGCATCGGGTGTATCGGGTTGGTGTGCGTGCGTGAGTCTCGGAGTTCGTCGTGATCTTCATCCCCTTGCGTTTTCCCATCTCACCCGCTTGGTTTCGAAGTCAATCCGCAAGATCAGGCCACACACGGGGTCTTAGACCACATCATATGGTATCAGCAGCCTTTGGTTCCCGCGGATTTGACCCTCCACCCACCCGATTTCGTTTCTAGAAAATTTTCCAAAAAATAGCCCTAAAGTGCCTTTTGACCGATCTGTGATTTGGTTGAGTTTTGAGTGGTTTTGGTCCGTGGATCTGGTGTTGTTGTGCTTGATCTACTATTTCCCCAACTTTTAGCCTCCAATTCCATCGTTTCCCTTCGATTTGGTCGATTTGGCTTGGTTTTCGTGAAGAACAGGAGAGAGAAAGTGCAATCCCGAGCAGTCCGGTCCAGACCCCGGTCAACCGGCCGCACAACCGGCCGAGCCGGCCCAGACGCCGGTCAACCGGCCGCACAACCGGACGGGCCGGTCCAGGATCCGGTCCAACCGGGCCCCCGACCGGCTGACGCAGCACCTCCTTCGACATCGACATCCGGCGATCTCCACCACCACCACCACCACCACCACCACCATCACAGGTATAACTTGCAGGTTTACCCTTGTAACCCCTCTTCCTTTTGCGATCTACCCTATCGAGCATTGCTTGTCTAGTGTTGCGAGACATTGCACGTGGCCCCGCATTGTGAGGTGTGTGTGTCGCGTTGAGTAAGGCACCCAAGCAAACACTCGTGTGGCAAGATAGCAAAAGCGAGGCTAACGCTAACATAGTGCGTGAAAAGCCCCAGAAACACAAAAAGAGTGCGAGTAGCACCATACACCCCATACATACCAAAGTGTCCACAAAAGCCACCAAAGATACAAACGAGTGCAAGTGCCAACATATACAAGAGAGAAAAAGCTTTTAAGCAAAGAGAGATAGGAGAAGAGAGGCCGCGTGTGAATCTTGTTGTCTCTTCCTTTGCAACCAAAGCTTTGCCTCTCCTTGTGTTAGTGTGACACCGAGCAACTATACATACACTTTTCCGCTCGTTCCTTGGTTGCACTAACCCCGCTTATCTCGTGTGTGAGTTCCACATTTTTCCGTGTTTATAGTGATCGCACTTTGACATTTGGATTTTTGGACCTCATCCACTTTTAACAACATACTTGATCTTGGATTTGTCTTTTGGCTTTCCACCACACTCACCTACCACCATATTTGCTAGCTTTTGCGTGTGGTTTTGCGTGTGTCCCCGATACACTTGATCTTACTTTCGGCTTGGTTGATTGCCTCAATACTATCTTACCTTGGTAAGAGTGCGAGGTAGTCTCCTTCCACTAACACATACAACATAGTTCTTGTTCTTCCATCATGGATAGGAGTGGAGATGAAACAAGGGATGGAGAAGTCCTTCGGAGCACCGAGAGGTTGGCGACTCAACACAACCTATGGATTCAACGACAAGAGTTCAAGGAGCAACTATCACTCTTCGAGACTCGCATCGATGAACAATATGAAGAAGTGGCTCACAACTTCTCCACGGTGAACCAAGACTTGGCTCTCCTCCGTGAAGCTACGGACAACTTGAATGGCCAAATGGCGGCCAACGATGCGAACATGGAGCGACGCATGGACAACCTCGAGCGCGCCATCACCAACTTGGGTCGTCATCGCCGACACCGCTCTACTTCATCATCATCAAGCTCGTCACAAGATTACTATTCTCATGGCCACCGTTCGTCATCAAGCTCCTCCTCAAGGCATGAAGACCATCACCATCCTCATCGACCACATGCTCGCCAAGAAGACTCTCGCTCTAACTCAAGGAGAGGTGAATTCCATCGCCATGCTCGTCCTCATGAACGACCTCCACAAGAACAAGCCCCTCACCAAGATCGTCATCAAGCGGCTCGCCATGCCCACCATGGGTATGACGACCATCCCCAAGACAACATCCACCACAACATGGCGCCACATGGTGATGCTCCCGCCCAAGGTCGTCAAGAGCAACCAAGGCGTGATCTCCGGAATCATCCTCGCCATGACCAAAGGGGCCGAGGGCAACCACAACATGATCAAGATGAGAGAGCCATAATTGGGCAACGCCAACAACCTCGCCAAGACCCGCAACAACATCCTCAACATGAGCCAAGTGAAGCTAGTGTTCACCTACAACGCCAACCCAATGCTATGGTTGGTCGTGGAAGACCTCCTCCACCTCCTCAAGTCGCAAGAGATGAAGGCATCCGTCCTCGCCGCCGCAACATGGAAGATGAAGAGAATATGTATGGAAAGCTCAAGTTCAATATGCCCAAGTTCAAGGGTGAAGACGATGCCGAGGCCTACCTCTCATGGGCACTCAAGGTTGACAAGATCTTCCGCATCCATAACTACTCCGGTGCCAAGAAAGTAGCCATGGCCTCCCTCGAGTTTGAAGATTATGCCAACACTTGGTGGGAACAAGTTGTCACTCTTAGGGAAGAAAAGGGTGATCCTCCAATTGATACTTGGGAAGACATGAAGGAGGAGATGCAAGCCCGCTTTGTCCCTACACACTACAAGACCGATCTCTTCAACAAGCTACAAAAGTTGAAGCAAGGCACCAAGACCGTTGAGGAATTCTTCAAGGAGATGGAGTTAACCATGATGAGAGCAAACATCCAAGAGTCCGAGAACCAAACCATCGCTAGGTTCTTCAATGGCCTCAACTACCCCATCAAGAAGATTGTGGAGTTCCAACCATACTCCAACATGGTTGAGTTGGTTCACCAAGCTTCCAAGGCCGAACGTCAAGTGAATGAGGACATCAAGTACTCCAAGTCCAAGCAATACTTCGCCTCCAAGCTTGCTACATCAACTCCTACAACAAGTGTCAAGCCATCCGCATCCTCTACACCTTCCAAGCAACCTTCCATACAAAGTCGCATGAAGCAAACGGTATCCTCCACCGCCTCCTCTAAGGCCTCTACGGGACCCTCCAATGTCACTTGCTTCAAGTGTGGCACCCAAGGCCACAAGTCCTTCGAGTGCAAGAACACCAAGGTCATGATCACTATGGAGAATGGTGACATAGAGACTCTAAGTGAAGGTGAATATGAAGCCCTAGTGCAAGCCGCCGTTGCTAATGAGGAAGACTATGATGAAGAAAGTGGAGAAGACCCTCTCTTATGCACACATGATCCAAGCCCTTCTCTTGTGGTCACTCGAGTGCTCACCACTCAACCCCAAGCTATGGAAGACCAAAGATGCAACATCTTCCAAACACGTGCCGGCATTGGTAGCAAGTCTATCAAGGTCATCATCGATGGTGGGAGTTGCCACAACTTGGCAAGCACCGAGCTATGTGAGAAGCTCAACCTCACGCTTCGCAAGCATCCTCATCCATACCATGTCCAATGGTTGAGTGACAAGGGCAATGTCAAGATTCAACACACCGTCACCGTCAACTTCAAGATAGGACCCTATGAAGACACCGTCGAGTGTGACGTGGTGCCCATGACCGTGTGCCACATGTTGCTTGGCCGCCCATGGCAATTTGACAAGAAGGCCATACATGATGGTTTCTCCAATGCATACACCTTCAAGATCAAGGACAAGAAGTTCGAGCTTCGCCCAATGACTCCTAGCCAAATCATTGCCGACAATGCGAAGGCTTTAGCGAGGGCACAACACCACATCCACCATAGTGAGTTGAGAGGAGAGGGAGCGTCCCACCAAAAAGAGAGTGAGCGCCACCACCCACATATGAGTGAGAGAAAGAGTGTCCTCCTAACCACCAAAAGCGAGTGGAGAGAAGTAAAAGACAACCCATCCACCACCATACACTACGTGCTCATTTGCAAGGGCCTCTCGGCGGAGACTAACGACTTAACCAACATTCCTTCGTCTTTGTTGTCTCTTTTGAAGGAGTTCCAAGACGTCTTCCCCGACGAGCTACCACATGGACTACCACCGCTTCGGGGCATCGAGCATCGCATCGACCTCATACCCGGCGCTCCCCTACCAAACCGCGCCGCCTACCGCACCAACCCCGAGGACACCAAGGAGATCCAACGCCAAATTCAAGACCTCCTCGCTAAAGGGTATGTCCGCGAAAGCCTTAGCCCTTGTGCCGTTCCCGTCATTCTTGTGCCTAAACCGGATGAGACGCAACGGATGTGTATGGATTGCCGCCCTATCAATGCCATTACCGTCCGTTATCGACATCCCATTCCGCGTTTAGATGATATGTTGGATGAATTGAGTGGTGCCACGATTTTCTCTAAGATTGATTTGCGTAGTGGCTACCACCAAATCCGCATGGCAATTGGTGATGAATGGAAGACGGCATTCAAGACCAAGCTTGGTCTCTATGAATGGCTCGTCATGCCGTTTGGTCTTTCCAATGCTCCTTCCACTTTTATGCGTCTCATGAATCACATCTTGCGACCTCTCATTGGCAAGAGTGTGGTTGTCTACTTTGATGATATTCTCATCTATAGCAAAAATCTCGAGGACCATGTTCAACATGTGAGAGAAGTCTTATGCATCTTGCGCCACGAGAAGCTCTTTGCCAACCTTCCAAAATGCCATTTCGCTCAAAACAAATTGGTTTTTCTTGGTTTTGTGGTTTCCGCCAACGGGATAGAAGTTGATTCTTCCAAAGTTGAGGCCATCCACAATTGGCCCACTCCCACAAATGTTGGCCAAGTGAGAAGCTTCCATGGTCTTGCCGGATTTTACCGCCGTTTTGTGAAAGATTTTAGCACCATTGCTTGCCCCTTAAACGAACTTACAAAAAGAATGTTCCGTTCGTTTGGGGCAAAGCACAACAAAAAGCTTTTGATGAATTGAAAAAGAGACTCACCGAGGCACCATTACTTGCTCTTCCCGACTTTTCCAAAACATTTGAGATCGAATGCGATGCGAGTGGACTTGGCATCGGTGGTGTCCTCATGCAAAATGGAAAACCCGTGGCATACTATAGTGAGAAGTTGGATGGCGCACGCCTCAACTATCCTATATATGACAAGGAGCTTTATGCTTTAGTTCGTGTTCTTGAAGTTTGGCAACATTACCTTTGGCCAAAAGAGTTTGTCATCCACTCGGATCATGAGTCCTTGAAGTATTTGAAAAGTCAACACAATTTGAACAAGCGACATGCTAAGTGGGTTGAGTTTATAGAGTCCTTCCCTTATGTAATCAAATACAAAAAGGGCAAGGAAAATGTGGTGGCGGATGCACTTTCCCGCAAAATTACTCTCCTACTCACCCGCTTGGAGTTCCACATTTTGGGTCTTGAAGAGATCAAAGAGCTCTACCCTTCCGATGTTTTCTTTGGACCAATCTTTGAAAAGTGTTCCATTGACCGAGGTTTTGATGATTTCTACTTGCATGATGGCTACTTGTTTAAAGCTAACAAAGTTTGCATACCCGAGTCTTCTCTTCGTAAGTTGCTTTTGCAAGAGTCACATGGAGGTGGCCTCATGGGTCATTTTGGACGCGACAAGACTCTTTCGATGCTATCCACACACTACTATTGGCCACGCATGAAGCGAGACGTGGAGCGCCTTTGCAACCGTTGCACCACTTGTTTACAAGCTAAGTCAACATCCAACCCCCATGGTCTTTATATGCCTTTACCCATTCCATATGCACCTTGGTCGGATATAAGCATGGACTTTGTACTTGGCTTACCACGCACAAAACATGGTCATGACTCAATATTTGTGGTAGTGGATAGGTTCTCAAAAATGGCACATTTCATTCCATGTCATAAGAGCGATGATGCTTCACACATTGCTTCGTTGTTTTTCAGGGAAGTGGTTCGCCTACATGGGATACCGGCAAGCATTGTGTCGGATCGAGACGTCAAGTTCATGAGTTATCTTTGGAAGTCGCTCATGGCCAAGTTTGGAGTCAAGCTTTTGTTCTCATCATCCTCGCACCCTCAAACCGATGGACAAACCGAAGTGGTCAATCGAAGCCTCTCCACACTCCTCCGCACACTTGTGAAGAAAAACTTGAAGTCATGGGAAGATTGCATCCCCCACGCGGAGTTCGCCTACAATCGAGCAAAACACTCCACAACATTACGGAGTCCTTTCATGGTCGTCTATGGATTCGAACCCCCAACGGCACTCGACATCCTTCCACTCCCTCTTCACCAACGGACCAACATGGACTTCGACGAGCGCACCACCGCCATGAAGAAACTACATGAAGAAACAAGAGAACGAGTGTTTGAAGAAGGAGACCTAGTTTGGGTTCACCTAAGGAAAGAAAGGTTCCCTCAAGAACGCAACTCCAAGCTCAAGCCAAGAGGAGATGGGCCTTTCAAGGTACTCAAGCGCATCAACAACAACGCCTACGTCATCGACATACCAACATCCAAGTACTTGGTGAGCAATACTTTCAACATCTCGGACCTCTCCCCACATCATGGAGATGAGGAGGAACAAGAGTCGAGGACGACTCTCTCCCAAGGGGGGGAGATGATGTAGCCCCGCTCACCAACGACTCTACATCAAGGCCAACAAGTCCCCCAAGTGGACCAATGACAAGGGCTCGAGTTAAAGCTCTACACGACAAGGTGAACTCGCTCCTCACTTCCCTCGACCTAGATACCCCATTGGATGGAATGCTACCTCATGCCGAAACCCTTTGTGTCATTAGGTACGTGGAGCATCAAGACCACGGAGAGGACGGTACGTCATGGTCAAGGGAAGGAGAGGAGCAGCTGATCGAGAAGATGTACACGAAGCTGGACTGGAAGTCGCCCGAAGAGCGCAAGGAAGAGAAGGCGGACGTCCGGTCCAGAACCCGGTCAAACCGGCCTCCTGACCGGGCCACCCGGTCCCCAGCCCGGTCTGACCGGCCTCCTGACCGGGCCGCCCGGTCCAAACCGGATTTGGCGCTCGTGCCATCCGGGCAGCATACCGGGGCTTCGGGACCTCGTCCGGTCGGCGCCCGGTCACAGGCCCGGTCAGGACCGGCCCGCCCGGTCATAGGCCCGGTCTGACCGGCTCCTGGACCGGCCTGCACGACTTGAGTTATGTTTTCGGCCCGAACTTACCTTTTCGGCCCGTGTCGCCTTGTAAGACTATATAAGCACCCCAAGCACCCCTTTAGCTCTTTAGACTTGTTTAGAACTCAAACCTACCTTTGAGCTTAGTCTCCCTTGGGTATCATCCCTCTGTAATCAAGGCACCTTGGTTGTTGACTTTGAATTTGTGGAGTGAGATTCTAGTACTTGCTACTCTCTCTCCCTCCCCAAGTTCATCCTCTCCAATCCCAATCTCTCTCCGGGAATTCTGCCTCGTGCCTCTTCCACGGAGATTCTATTGGCGTGGTCCATCGAGCCACGGAGGTAAGCATCGGGTGTATCGGGTTGGTGTGCGTGCGTGAGTCTCGGAGTTCGTCGTGATCTTCATCCCCTTGCGTTTTCCCATCTCACCCGCTTGGTTTCGAAGTCAATCCGCAAGATCGGGCCACACACGGGGTCTTAGACCACATCATGTTTAAAGCTAACAAGATTTGCATTCTCGAGTCTTCTCTTCGTAAGTTGCTTTTGCAAGAGTCACATGGAGGTGGTCTCATGGGTCACTTTGGACGAGAGAAGACATATGCCATGCTCTCAACCCACTACTATTGGCCAAGAATGTACCGCGACGTGGAACGCCTTTGCCGCCGGTGTACAACATGCTTACAAGCTAAGTCTACTTCCAATCCCTATGGTCTTTACATGCCTTTACCCATTCCATATGCACCTTGGTCGGACATAAGCATGGACTTTGTACTTGGCTTACCACGCACAAAACATGGTCATGACTCAATATTTGTGGTAGTGGATAGGTTCTCTAAAATGGCTCATTTCATACCATGTCATAAGAGCGATGATGCTTCACACATTGCTTCGTTGTTTTTCAGGGAAGTGGTTCGCCTACACGGAATACCGGCAAGCATTGTGTCGGATCGAGACGTCAAGTTCATGAGTTACCTATGGAAGTCGCTCATGGCGATGTTTGGAGTGAAGCTCTTGTTCTCATCGTCCTCGCACCCGCAAACCGATGGACAAACCGAAGTGGTCAATCGAAGCCTCTCAACACTCCTCCGCACACTTGTGAAGACAAATTTGAAGTCACGGGAAGATTGCCTACCCCACGCGGAGTTCGCCTACAATCGAGCCAAGCACTCCACAACCTCAAGGAGCCCCTTCATGATCGTCTACGGATTCGAACCTCCAACGGCACTCGACATCCTCCCACTACCTCTTCATGAAAGAACGAACATGGACTTCGACGAGCGTACCACCGCCATGAAGAAACTACATGAAGAGACAAGAGCAACCATACAAGAGCATGTTCTTCGCCAAGCTAACCGCCTCAACGCCAAGAAAAAGAAACGCGTGTTTGAAGAAGGAGACCTCGTTTGGATCCACCTAAGGAAAGAAAGGTTCCCGCAAGAACGCAACTCCAAGCTCAAGCCAAGAGGAGATGGACCTTTCAAGGTCCTCAAGCGCATCAACAACAACGCCTACGTCATCGACATACCAACATCCAAGTACTTGGTGAGCAACACTTTCAACATCTCGGATCTCTCACCCTATCATGGAGATGAGGAGGAACAAGAGTCGAGGACGACTCTCTCCCAAGGGGGGGGAGATGATGCGGGGTGGCCTTCGGACACCTCCTCACCAAGACCAACAAGTCCCCCAAGTGGACCAATGACAAGGGCTCGAGTTAAAGCTCTACACGACAAGGTGAACTCGCTCCTCACTTCCCTCGACCTAGATACCCCATTGGATGGAATGCTACCTCATGCCGAAACCCTTTGTGATGCGGGGTGGCCTTCGGACACCTCCTCACCAAGTCCAACAAGTCCCCCAAGTGGACCCATGACTCGGGCTCGAGCCAAAGCAATACATGACAAGGTGAACTCGCTCCTCACTACCCTCGACCTAGATACCCCATTGGATGGAATGCTACCTCATGCCGAGACACTTTGTGTGATTAGGTACATGGAACACCAAGGCCCTGGAGAGGATGAGACGTCATGGTCAAGGGAAGGAGAGGAGCAGCAGAACCTGGAGATGAACATGGAGCCGAAGCCGACGTCGCCCGAAGAGCGCCAATGTTAAGGTCTAAGACCCCGTGTGTGGCCCGATCTTGCGAATGACCCAAGAATCAAAGGGGGAAAGAGAGGGAGAGGCGGAAGAACACGAAGAACGCGAAGAACACAACGCACACCAACCCGATACAATCGATACTTACCCTCGTGGCTCGATGGACCACGCCAATAGAATCACCACGGGAGAGACTCGAGGTAGAATCCCGGAGTGAGAGATCGGTGTTGAGGATGGAGGTAGGTGAGGGAGGGAGAGTGGGCTACACTAGAATCTCACTCACATAGATCCAATCATACAACATGGGGTGCCTTGATACAAAGGGGATGAAACCCTAGGGAGACAAAGCTCAAAGTCATGTTTAAGCCTAAATCTTGTCTAATCTCAGATCTGAGCCAACTAGCCTATTTATAGGTGGGGGGCGAAGGGATAAGTTACACGCTGAAAAGTCTTTGTTGTCGAAGTTCGGTAGGGGCGGAAGTTCCGGCCGTCTTGGGCGGAAGTTCCGGTCACCGCGCGGAATTTCCGGTCCGGGGGCGGAAGTTCCGGCCGGGCCGAAGTTCCGGCCAAGTTCCGGCCAAGTTCCGAAATGGCCAATTTCCTTGCGTAACATCCAGGGGCGTTTCGGCGTAATTTCGAACTTGGGCGGAACTTGGGCGGAAGTTCCGAGTGGGCGGAAGTTCCGGTCCCTCGGGGCGGAAGTTCCGGCCTGATCCATTTCTCTCGGGCGCCGGAAGGCATCTTGGCGGCATCTCGGGCGGAAGTTCCGGTCCTTGGGGCGGAAGTTCCGGTCCTTGGGGCGGAAGTTCCGGCCATCCGGGCGGAAGTTCCGGCCTGGAGCGTCCAGCCTCCTCTTTCTCCTTCTCTTCCATGCTTCCGTGACATCGGCCTTGCGTCCTCGGGTCTCCATGGCATCCTCTCTTGGCGATGAAGTATATGATGCGGTGTAGACCGAAGGTCGGGCTGCATCATGCACCATGGGAGTTCCTTCTCTCTTGGTCCTTGTCGAAGTCGGCACCTATAGACATCAAGATGATAGGCATGAGGTAGCATACCATTCAAGTTGGTGTTGAGATCGACCATAGAGAGGAAGGAGTTCACCTTGACATATATGGCGGGGGTTTGTGTTGTTGGTCCACTTGGGGGACTCCTTGGCCATGGTGTAGCGTCGACGATAGGCGGGGATGCACTTGTCGGTCTTGAAGCGGAGGTGTCCAAAAGCCACCCCGCATCATCTCCCCCCCTTGGGGAAGAGTCGTCCTCGACTCTTGCTCCTCCTCACCGATGAGGTAGACGGGAAGGACTTGTATAGGTGCCCTTGTGTCCTTAGGGATGCTCGTCGTAGTGCAGGCGTCTTTGTTGTAGTCCATCATGGGTCTCCCATGTAGTGGTGGAGGGGCAACGTCTCGGTCGAAGAAGAACAAGGGAAAAAGCAACTTGCAAAAGGAAAGCTTGTGGATGCCAATTTGGTGACCGGCGAGCAAGAGGCTCTCAATCAAATACGAAGAATCAAGTCGGTTCTCCAAGAGGCATGTGGCAAAAATGGTAATCGAAAGAGTGTCGACGTATCCAAAATTTGGTGGGGCAAAAGTTTGTGCATGTAAAGTGGCAAAAATGTGATATGTCGTATTGTCCCACTCAAATGGAACAATCAAAAGGCAAGTATCGGCGGCAAAATTTGGGGCAAAATTGTTATGTGCAATGGCAAAGCTATGGAGACTTCTAGCTTGGGAAAGTATGGGTGGCGTGAGCCGAGTATGGGTATCCTCATGTTTCAAAGAATCCATTGCAAATGCCAAAGATGAAATGAGAAATCCTAAGAAGAGCAACTTTTTGTGTAACTTGTGGCACAAGGTGCATAAGGTGTCTCTCACATGTATGACATGGTCCTTGAGATTCTTGGAGTGTATGATGATCTCATCAAGACATGCAACAACCATTGTGCCAACAAGATATGTCAAGATATGTTGCATAAGAAGCAAAAGAGGTGACGAGGAAATGGACCAAACCGAAAGCTCAACAAACCAAGTCGGAAACACATGAGGGCGACGGCTTGTGGGAACATACCCTTTGGTGTGATTCCCGCGGGTTAGGTCCTTGATGGGGTAGCTCTCAATTGCGCGTTTCGTGAGCTCATGCTCCGTGGCGGTGGAAGTTGTCGTCCTTGTGCCTACACATGGAAGAAACAAGACAAAAAGCGTGTGTGCATGGTAGATGAATACATCATCCATCATGATGTTCCATGTCTTGTACACATCACCATTAGTGTCAAGCAAGATAGTATGAAATGCATGGCGATGGTGCATATGGCAAGAAGGTGCATTCATGGCATGTGGTAACTCATGATCATCAAAGATTGAGAAGGCTATGGGGGCCATCTCGTGAACAATAAAATAAGCATTCTTGCATACCAAGCATAGGAAAGAGCAATTGTTCGCAATCTTGGATGCAAGGATCATGGAAGAGTGTAAACATTTGGGACAAAGCATTTGGAAGCTAATGTCATCCTTGTCATTATCATTGCAAGCATTACATGGGAAAGAGCAAGTGGTCGACATGTTGCAAGCAATGGTAGAAAAATTGAAGCTCTCATAGCATGGCATGTTCATGTTATCACAATCAATCAACTCCACATGATCAACAATGTTAACACGCAAAGCGTCACATGGGAATATGAAAGAATCAAGTGACGTAGCAAATGTATCATCAAGATCATGCATGCACTCATAAGTCATCATGTCCACTAGTGGGATCATGGCATCATCAACACCTATGTTGTTACCTTTGAAGGCCGACTCATGTGATGTAGGTGTTGTGGAAGTATGAGGATCCATGTGGTCGACATGTCCATCTTGGAGCAAGCATGGTGAGATATCATCGTCTTCATGCACCATGTACATCTTCTCCATGAGTGGGAACTCGTCCTCCGTGGAACCTAGTGCAACATAAGAAGACACAAGCGAGGGAGAGGTTAATGTGTTAGGAAATGCGATGTCCTCCATGGACCTATCATCTACCTCTCTCAACTCACTTTGTGTATCACTCATGTCCTCCAAATGGAAGCACTCAAACTCACATATGGGGTGGAAGTCACTCAACTCACTAGCATTCTCACTCAAGTGGGCTAAGTGGCTCTCATGCTCACATGGGGTTGGTACCAACTCATCAATCAAGCATGTAGGAGTAGGTTCGACTTGCTCATCTCCATGCGCCTCCGTGGTTGAAGGGAAAATCCCATGCTCAACCATCTCAACTCCATGCGCCTCCGTGGGTGAAGGGAGAATCCCATGCTCACCATGCTCAACTCCATCGCTTCCTAAGTCGTCCTCAAGTGGTGGCATCTTGGAGACTTGTGCATTGAGCTCGTCGAAGTAGAGCTTTTTGGCGCTTGGCGTTGTGCATTGCCATGCCACGTGACCCTTGGCCTTGCACACCTCACATAGGAGATTGGGACATTCCCGTGGAAGGTGGCCTTGTTGCTTGCACTTGTAGCATCGGAGTCCATAGGCATATGACGAGGTAGGGGCCATTGTGGTGGTGGCGCAAGAGGTAGAAGTCGCCTTATGAGGAAGGTCTTCATGTCGAGGCTCTCGTCTTCTTGTCTCATCACCATGTCTTGAGTAGTGTCGTCGAAGATCATGCGTGGGTGGATGTCGATGTAGACCACGAGGTGGTGGTGGTCGACGACGATCATGAGATGGTGTGAGTCGATGACGGTCCTTGCCTTGCCGAGGTGATGGCTCATGTTGGGGGCGCTCTTGATGCTCCATATGATGTCCGTGATGTCGATGATCTTGTGCATAGGCACTCTCATGATGGCGCCTTGTGGAGCTTGGAGAAGTGTGTCGATGCCGAACATGTTGGGGACGCTCTTGATGATCCACATGATGATGCCATCGTGGAGGTCCTCGATCTTCATATGTAGCTCCATTGGCCAAGTAGGGGTATGTGGGAGCATCGGCGGTGTTCAAGGTGGAGTCGAGGTGAGGCTCCGCCATGTTGTCGATGTCGTAGTCGTGGCGTTGCTCCACCATAACGTCCATGCTTGATGAGCCATTGTCGATGTAGAGCTCGTCGATGTCGTCCTCGTGGTGGTGTTCCACCATGTCGTCCATGTCGGCGATGCTCGCGGAGCCATAGTCGGTGTAGAGCTCCTCGATGTCGGTCATGCCGATGATGCTTGCGGAGCCATAGTCGGTGTAGAGCTCCACATGTTCCTCCACATCCGCGGTGCTTGAAGAGGCATCCTCCTCGAAGTGCTCCGTGTACTCCTCCGTATCCTCGTCTTCGCTATCCATGTTAGCACGACAAGATCTATATGGTGTATGTTAGTGGAAGAACACTACCTCGCAATCTTACCGTGGTATGACAAGATTGGGGTGATCCAACAAACCGAGAGTTAGAACAATTGTATCGGGCACTCACACAAAGACACACGCAAAAGCTTGCAAATATGGTGTTAGGTGAGTATGGTGGAAAACCAAAAGACGAAATCCAAAATCGAGTGTGTTGTTAAGAGTGGGTAAGATTCAAAAGTCACAAGTCAAAAGCGGTGATCACAAAAGGCATACACAATGTGGAACACACACGTGGGACAAAAATGGGGTTAGCGCGACGGAAAATGAGCACGAACAAAATGGTTCTAACGAAGACTACTAGCTCGGTGTCACGCTAACGCAAGAGAGACCATGGCTTGGTTGCAAAATGAGAAGCAACAAGATTTGCGCAAGACGCCTCTCTTCTCTTTTCTCTCTTTTGCTTAGAAGCTTTGGACTCTTTTGTGTATAGGTGTCACTCACACTCTTTTTCTTTTGCTTTTTCACACTCTTTTTTTTTTTGTATGCTTATAAGCTTTCTTTTTCTCACTATCTATGTAAGTATGTCACACTTCTTTTGCTTATCTTTTCACAACGAGCTTGCTTCGTAGCTTTGCTCAACACACGCACACCCTCACGGTCGGGACGCTTGCGCAATGCTTCGCAACACTAGAAAGCCACTCTCGATAGGAAAGGTACGCAAAGGAAGCTTAGGCTACAAGTTAGGGGGCAAGTTATACCACTTGATGACGGTGGCCGACGATGTTGAACTTGCTATGGTGGAAGGTGTCAAATGAACCGCTTGGATCCTCGGGGTGCCGTCGTCGTAGTTGATGTTGCGGAAGGTATCTGAAATGGCACCCACTACGAAGTCCAAACACAAGGGGTTAGTGCCAAAACGAAAAACGAAGTTAGCTGTGAAAATTTCGGCCAGGCGGAAGTTCCGGTCCTGAGGGGCGGAACTTCCGGTCCCGGGGGGCGGAACTTCCGGTCCTGAGGGGCGGAACTTCCGGTCCCCGGGCGGAACTTCCGGTCCTGCGGGGCGGAACTTCCGGTCGCAATCAGATCTGCGGGCTGTTCTTCGATTTGGGCGGAAATCCGGGCCGAAAACCTTCGAATTCGAGGAAAATTTGGCACTAGAAGCTGTGGAAAGGTGGGGGAATTGCAGATCAACACCAAAGACAAGTTTCTATTGGACCAAAACCACTCAAAACTCAACCAAATCACAGATCCGTCCAAAGGCAATTTGGGGCTATTTTTGGGGAATTTTTTGGAAAAAAATTTTAGAGACGAAATTGGGTGGGTGGGGGGTCAAATTCGCGGAAACCAAAGGCTGCTGATACCATATGTTAAGGTCTAAGACCCCGTGTGTGGCCCGATCTTGCGAATGACCCAAGAATCAAAGGGGGAAAGAGAGGGAGAGGCGGAAGAACACGAAGAACGCGAAGAACACAACGCACACCAACCCGATACAATCGATACTTACCCTCGTGGCTCGATGGACCACGCCAATAGAATCACCACGGGAGAGACTCGAGGTAGAATCCCGGAGTGAGAGATCGGTGTTGAGGATGGAGGTAGGTGAGGGAGAGAGAGTGGGCTACACTAGAATCTCACTCACATAGATCCAATCATACAACATGGGGTGCCTTGATACAAAGGGGATGAAACCCTAGGGAGACAAAGCTCAAAGTCATGTTTAAGCCTAAATCTTGTCTAATCTCAGATCTGAGCCAACTAGCCTATTTATAGGTGGGGGGCGAAGGGATAAGTTACACGCTGAAAAGTGCTGTTGTGCTGAAGTTCGGTAGGGCGGAAGTTCCGGCCGTCTTGGGCGGAAGTTCCGGTCCCCGGGCGGAAGTTCCGGTCCTGGGGGGCGGAAGTTCCGGCCGGGCCGGAAGTTCCGGCCAAGTTCCGGCCAAGTTCCGGAAATGGCCAATTTCCTTGCAGTAACATCCAGGGGCGTTTCGGCGTAATTTCGGAACTTGGGCGGAACTTGGGCGGAAGTTCCGAGTGGGCGGAAGTTCCGGTCCCTCGGGGCGGAAGTTCCGGCCTGATCCATTTCTCTGGGCGCTGGAAGGCATCTTGGCGGCATCTGGGCGGAAGTTCCGGTCCTTGGGGGCGGAAGTTTCGGTCCTTGGGGGCGGAAGTTCCGGCCATCCGGGGCGGAAGTTCCGGCCTGGAGCGTCCAGCTCCTCTTTCTCCTTCTCTTCGATGCTTCCGTGACATCGGCCTTGCGTCCTCGGGTCTCCATGGCATCCTCTCTTGGCGATGAAGTATATGATGCGGTGTAGACCGAAGGTCGGGCTGCATCATGCACCATGGGAGTTCCTTCTCTCTTGGTCCTTGTCGAAGTCGGCACCTATAGACATCAAGATGATAGGCATGAGGTAGCATACCATTCAAGTTGGTGTTGAGATCGACCATAGAGAGGAAGGAGTTCACCTTGACATATATGGCGGGGGTTTGTGTTGTTGGTCCACTTGGGGGACTCCTTGGCCATGGTGTAGCGTCGACGATAGGCGGGGATGCACTTGTCGGTCTTGAAGCGGAGGTGTCCAAAAGCCACCCCGCATCAGCCAAGGAAGAAAAGGACGCTGGCCGGTCCAGGACCCGGTCAGACCGGCCCCACGACCGGACGCCCCGGTCAGAGACCCGGTCAACCGGACGCAAACCGGGCCAGCTCCCTCGTACCGGACGATGACCGGACCCAGGACCGGATTCTTCGCAGAAGCCCGGTTGGCGACCGGTCGACCGGACCCAGGGTCGGACAGCCCGGTCACAGGCCCGGTCAGACCGGACCCCTGACCGGACAGCCCGGTCCCAGGCCCGGTCTGACCGGACGCCCAACCGGATCCGGCGGGAATACCCCACCAAACTGCCTTGACTTATCCATTCGCGTACCTGTTCGCCCTTGCTGGCTGTGCTTGCCTATTTAAGTAGCTGGGACCCCTCCTTTACTCTTCAGACTTGTTTAGAACTCAAACCTACCTTTGAGCTTAGTCTCCCTTGGGTATCATCCCTCTGTAATCAAGGCACCTTGGTTGTTGACTTTGAACTTGTGGAGTGAGATTCTAGTACTTGTTACTCTCTCTCCCTCCCCAAGCTCATCCTCTCCAATCCCAATCTCTCTCCGGGAATTCTGCCTCGTGCCTCTTCCACGGAGATTCTATTGGCGTGGTCCATCGAGCCACGGAGGTAAGCATCGGGTGTATCGGGTTGGTGTGCGTGCGTGAGTCTCGGAGTTCATCGTGTTCTTCGTCCCCCTCGCGTTTTCCCATCTCTCCCGCTTGGTTTCGAAGTCAATCCGCAAGATCGGGCCACACACGGGGTCTTAGACCACATCATATGGTATCAGCAGCCTTTGGTTCCCGCGGATTTGACCCTCCACCCACCCGATTTCGTTTCTAGAAAATTTTCCAAAAAATAGCCCTAAAGTGCCTTTTGACCGATCTGTGATTTGGTTGAGTTTTGAGTGGTTTTGGTCCGTGGATCTGGTGTTGTTGTGCTTGATCTACTATTTCCCCAACTTTTAGCCTCCAATTCCATCGTTTCCCTTCGATTTGGTCGATTTGGCTTGATTTTCGTGAAGAACAGGAGAGAGAAAGCTCAATCCCGAGCAATCCGGTTGAGCAGCCGGTCAACCGGGCTACAGACTGCCGGTCCGGTCCAGACGCCGGTCAACCGGCCACACAACCGGCCGAGCCGGTCCAGGAGCCGGTCCAACCGGGCCCCCGACCGGGTGACGCAACGCCTTCTTCGACCTCGACATCCGGCGATCTCCACCACCACCACCACCACCATCGCAGGTATAACTTGCAGCTTCCACCTTGTAACCCCTCTTCCTTTTGCGATCTACCCATCGAGCATTGCTTCTCTAGTGTTGCGAGACATTGCACGTGGCCCCGCATTGTGAGGTGTGTGTGTCGCGTTGAGTAAGGCACCCAAGCAAACACTCGTGTGGCAAGATAGCAAAAGCGAGGCTAACGCTAACATAGTGCGTGAAAAAGCCCCAAAAACACAAAAAGAGTGCAAGTAGCACCATACATCCATACGCCCATACATACAAAAGTGTCCACAAAAGCCACCAAAGATAAAAACGAGTGCAAGTGCCACCATATACAAGAGAGAAAAAGCTTTTAAGCAAAGAGAGATAGGAGAAGAGAGGCCGCGTGTGAATCTTGTTGTCTCTCATGTTGCAACCAAAGCTTTGCCTCTCCTTGTGTTAGTGTGACACCGAGCAACCTTGCTTTCGGGCTTCATACACTTTTCCGCTCGTTCCTTGGTTGCACTAACCCCGCTTATCTCGTGTGTGAGTTCCACATTTTTCCGTGTTTATAGTGATCGCACTTTGACATTTGGATTTTTGGACCTCATCCACTTTTAACAACATACTTAATCTTGGATTTGTCTTTTGGCTTTCCACAACACTCGCCTAACACCATATTTGCTAGCTTTTGCGTGTGGTTTTGCGTGTGTCCCCGATACACTTGATCTTACTTTCGGCTTGGTTGATTGCCTCAATACTATCTTACCTTGGTAAGAGTGCGAGGTAGTCTCCTTCCACTAACATACACAACATAGTTCTTGTTCTTTCATCATGGAGAGGAGCGGAGATGAAACAAGGGATGGAGAAGTCCTTCTAACACCGAGAGGTTGGCTACTCAACACAACCTATGGACTCAACGCCAAGAGTTCAAGGAGCAACTATCACTCTTCGAGACTCGCATCGACGAACAATATGAAGAAGTGGCTCACAACTTCTCCACGGTGAACCAAGACTTGGCTCTCCTCCGTGAAGCTACGGACAACTTGAATGGCCAAATGGCGGCCAATGATGCGAACATGGAGCGACGCATGGATAACCTCGAGCGCGCCATCACCAACTTGGGTCGTCACCGCCGACACCGCTCTACTTCTTCATCATCAAGCTCGTCACAAGATTACTATTCTCATGGCCACCGTTCGTCATCAAGCTCCTCCTCAAGGCATGAAGACCATCCTCGTCCTCATCGACCACATGCTCGTCAAGAAGACTCTCGCTCTAACTCAAGGAGAGGTGAATTCCATCGCCATGCTCGTCCTCATGAACGACCTCCACAAGAACAAGCTCCTCACCAAGATCGTCATCAAGCGGCTCGCCATGCCCACCATGGGTATGACGACCATCCCCAAGACAACGGCCACCACAACATGGCGCCTCATGGTGATGCTCCCGCCCAAGGTCGTCAAGAGCAACCAAGGCGTGATCTCCGAATCATCCTCGCCATGACCAAAGGGGCCGAGGGCAACCACAACATGATCAAGATGAGAGGGCCATAATTGGGCAACGCCAACAACCTCGCCAAGACCCGCAACAACATCCTCAACATGAGCCAAGTGAAGCTAGTGTTCACCTACAACGCCAACCCAATGCTATGGTTGATCGTGGAAGACCTCCTCCACCTCCTCAAGTCGCAAGAGATGAAGGCATCCGTCCTCGCCGCCGCAACATGGAAGATGAAGAGAATATGTATGGAAAGCTCAAGTTCAACATGCCCAAATTCAAGGGTGAAGACGACGCCGAGGCCTACTCTCTCATGGGCACTCAAGGTTGACAAGATCTTCCGCATCCATAACTACTCCGGTGCCAAGAAAGTAGCCATGGCCTCCCTCGAGTTTGAAGATTATGCCAACACTTGGTGGGAACAAGTTGTCACTCTTAGGGAAGAAAAGGGTGATCCTCCAATTGATACTTGGGAAGACATGAAGGAGGAGATGCAAGCCCGCTTTGTCCCTACACACTACAAGACCGATCTCTTCAACAAGCTACAAAAGTTGAAGCAAGGCACCAAGACCGTTGAGGAATTCTTCAAGGAGATGGAGTTAACCATGATGAGAGCAAACATCCAAGAGTCCGAGAACCAAACCATCGCTAGGTTCTTCAATGGCCTCAACTACCCCATCAAGAAGATTGTGGAGTTCCAACAATACTCCAACATGGTTGAGTTGGTTCACCAAGCTTCCAAGGCCGAGCGTCAAGTGAATGAGGACATCAAGTACTCCAAGTCCAAGCAATACTTCGCCTCCAAGCTTGCTACATCAACTCCTACAACAAGTGCCAAGCCATCCGCATCCTCTACACCTTCCAAGCAACCTTCCATACAAAGTCGCATGAAGCAAACGGTATCCTCCACCGCCTCCTCTAAGGCCTCTACGGGACCCTCCAATGTCACTTGCTTCAAGTGTGGCACCCAAGGCCACAAGTCCTTCGAGTGCAAGAACACCAAGGTCATGATCACTATGGAGAATGGTGACATAGAGACTCTAAGTGAAGGTGAATATGAAGCCCTAGTGCAAGCCGCCGTTGCTAATGAGGAAGACTATGATGAAGAAAGTGGAGAAGACCCCTCTTATGCACACATGATCCAAGCCCTTCTCTTGTGGTCACTCGAGTGCTCACCACTCAACCCCAAGCTATGGAAGACCAAAGATGCAACATCTTCCAAACGCGTGCCGGCATTGGTGGCAAGTCTATCAAGGTCATCATCGATGGTGGGAGTTGCCACAACTTGGCAAGCACCGAGCTATGTGAGAAGCTCAACCTCACGCTTCGCAAGCATCCTCATCCATACCATGTCCAATGGTTGAGTGACAAGGGCAATGTCAAGATTCAACACACCGTCACCGTCAACTTCAAGATAGGACCCTATGAAGACACCGTCGAGTGTGACGTGGTGCCTATGACCGTGTGCCACATGTTGCTTGGCCGCCCATGGCAATTTGACAAGAAGGCCATACATGATGGTTTCTCCAATGCATACACCTTCAAGGTCAAGGACAAGAAGTTCGAGCTTCGCCCAATGACTCCTAGCCAAATCATCGCCGACAATGCGAAGGCTTTAGCGAGGGCACAACACAACATCCACCATGGTGAGTTGAGAGGAGAGGGAGCGACCCACCAAAAAGAGAGTGAGCGCCACCACCCACATATGAGTGAGAGAAAGAGTGTCCTCCTAACCACCAAAAGCGAGTGGAGAGAAGTGAAAGACAACCCATCCACCACCATACACTACGTGCTCATTTGCAAGGGCCTCTCGGCGGAGACTAATGACTTAACCAACATTCCTTCGTCTTTGTTGTCTCTTTTGAAGGAGTTCCAAGACGTCTTCCCGACGAGCTACCCCATGGACTACCACCGCTTCGGGCATCGAGCATCGCATCGACCTCATACCCGGCGCTCCACTACCAAACCGCGCCGCTTACCGCACCAACCCCGAGGACACCAAGGAGATCCAACGCCAAATTCAAGACCTCCTCGCTAAAGGGTATGTCCGAGAAAGCCTTAGCCCTTGTGCCGTTCCCTGTCATTCTTGTGCCTAAACCGGATGAGACGCAACGGATGTGTATGGATTGCCGCCCTATCAATGCCATTACCGTCCGTTATCGACATCCCATTCCGCGTTTAGATGATATGTTGGATGAATTGAGTGGTGCCACGATTTTCTCTAAGATTGATTTGCGTAGTGGCTACCACCAAATTCGCATGGCAATTGGCGATGAATGGAAGACGGCATTCAAGACCAAGCTTGGTCTCTATGAATGGCTCGTCATGCCGTTTGGTCTTTCCAATGCTCCTTCCACTTTTATGCGTCTTATGAATCACATCTTGCGACCTCTCATTGGCAAGAGTGTGGTTGTCTATTTTGATGATATCCTCATCTATAGCAAAAATCTCGAGGACCATGTTCAACATGTGAGAGAAGTCTTATGCATCTTGCGCCACGAGAAGCTTTTTGCCAACCTCCCTAAATGCAATTTCGCTCAAAACAAATTGGTTTTTCTTGGTTTTGTGGTTTCCGCCAACGGGATTGAAGTTGATTCTTCCAAAGTTGAGGCCATCCACAATTGGCCCACTCCCACAAATGTTGGTCAAGTGAGAAGCTTCCATGGACTTGCCGGATTTTACCGCCGTTTTGTGAAAGATTTCAGCACCATTGCTTGCCCTTTAAACGAGCTTACAAAAAAGAATGTTCCGTTCGTTTGGGGCAAAGCGCAACAAAAAGCTTTTGATGAATTGAAAAAGAGACTCACCGAGGCACCACTACTTGCTCTTCCCGATTTTGCCAAGACATTTGAAATAGAATGTGATGCGAGTGGCCTTGGAATCGGTGGTGTTCTCATGCAAAATGGAAAACCCGTGGCATACTATAGTGAGAAGTTGGATGGCGCACGCCTCAACTATCCTATATATGACAAGGAACTTTATGCTTTGGTTCGTGTTCTTGAAGTTTGGCAACATTACCTTTGGCCAAAAGAGTTTGTCATCCACTCGGATCATGAGTCCTTGAAATATTTGAAAAGTCAACACAATTTGAACAAGCGACATGCTAAGTGGGTTGAGTTTATAGAGTCCTTCCCTTATGTAATCAAATACAAAAAGGGCAAGGAAAATGTGGTTGCGGATGCACTTTCCCGCAAGATTACTCTTCTACTCACCCGCTTGGAGTTTCACATTTTGGGTCTTGAGGAGATCAAGGAACTTTACCCTTCCGACGCTTTCTTTGGTCCAATCTTTGCCAAGTGTTCCGTTGACCACGGATTTGATGATTTCTATTTGCATGATGGCTACTTGTTTAAAGCTAACAAGATTTGCATCCCCGAGTCTTCTCTTCGTAAGTTGCTTTTGCAAGAGTCACATGGAGGTGGTCTCATGGGTCACTTTGGACGAGAGAAGACATACGCCATGCTATCAACCCACTACTATTGGCCAAGAATGTACCGCGACGTGGAACGCCTTTGCCGCCGGTGTACAACATGCTTACAAGCTAAGTCTACTTCCAATCCCTATGGTCTTTACATGCCTTTGCCCATTCCATATGCACCTTGGTCGGACATAAGCATGGACTTTGTACTTGGCTTACCACGCACCAAACATGGTCATGACTCAATATTTGTGGTAGTGGATAGGTTCTCAAAAATGGCACATTTCATTCCATGTCATCAGAGCGATGATGCTTCACACATTGCTTCATTGTTTTTCAGGGAAGTGGTTCGCCTACATGGGATACCGGCAAGCATTGTGTCGGATCGAGACGTCAAGTTCATGAGTTATCTTTGGAAGTCGCTCATGGCCAAGTTTGGAGTCAAGCTTTTGTTCTCATCATCCTCGCACCCTCAAACCGATGGACAAACCGAAGTGGTCAATCGAAGCCTCTCCACACTCCTCCGCACACTTGTGAAGACAAATTTGAAGTCATGGGAAGATTGCCTACCCCACGCGGAGTTCGCCTACAATCGAGCCAAGCACTCCACAACCGCAAGGAGTCCCTTCATGGTCGTCTACGGATTCGAACCTCCAACGGCACTCGACATCCTCCCACTACCTCTTCATGAAAGAACGAACATGGACTTCGACGAGCGCACCACCGCCATCAAGAAACTACATGAAGAGACAAGAGCAACCATACAAGAGCATGTACTTCGCCAAGCTACCCGCCTCAACGCCAAGAAAAAGGAACGCGTGTTTGAAGAAGGAGACCTCGTGTGGATCCACCTAAGGAAAGAAAGGTTCCCGCAAGAACGCAACTCCAAGCTCAAGCCAAGAGGAGATGGACCTTTCAAGGTCCTCAAGCGCATCAACAACAACGCCTACGTCATCGACATACCAACATCAAAGTACTTGGTGAGCAACACCTTCAACGTCTCGGACCTTTCACCCTATCATGGAGATGAGGAGGAACAAGAGTCGAGGACGACTCTCTCCCAAGGGGGGGGGGAGATGATGCGGGGTGGCCTTCGGACACCTCCTCACCAAGTCCAACAAGTCCCCCAAGTGGACCCATGACTCGGGCTCGAGCCAAAGCAATACATGACAAGGTGAACTCGCTCCTCACTACCCTCGACCTAGATACCCCATTGGATGGAATGCTACCTCATGCCGAGACACTTTGTGTGATTAGGTACATGGAACACCAAGGCCCCGGAGAGGATGAGACGTCATGGTCAAGGGAAGGAGAGGAGCAGCAGAACCTGGAGATGAACATGGAGCCGAAGCCGACGTCGCCCGAAGAGCGCCAAGGAAGAAAAGGACGCTGGCCGGTCCAGGACCCGGTCAGACCGGCCCCACGACCGGACGCCCCGGTCAGAGACCCGGTCAACCGGACGCAAACCGGGCCAGCTCCCTCGTACCGGACGACGACCGGACCCAGGACCGGATTCTTCGCAGAAGCCCGGTTGGCGACCGGTCGACCGGACCCAGGGCCGGACAGCCCGGTCACAGGCCCGGTCAGACCGGACCCCTGACCGGACAGCCCGGTCCCAGGCCCGGTCTGACCGGACGCCCAACCGGATCCGGCGGGAATACCCCACAAACTGCCTTGACTTATCCATTCGCGTACCTGTTCGCCCTTGCTGGCTGTGCTTGCCTATTTAAGTAGCTGGGACCCCTCCTTTACTCTTCAGACTTGTTTAGAACTCAAACCTACCTTTGAGCTTAGTCTCCCTTGGGTATCATCCCTCTGTAATCAAGGCACCTTGGTTGTTGACTTTGAACTTGTGGAGTGAGATTCTAGTACTTGTTACTCTCTCTCCCTCCCCAAGCTCATCCTCTCCAATCCCAATCTCTCTCCGGGAATTCTGCCTCGTGCCTCTTCCACGGAGATTCTATTGGCGTGGTCCATCGAGCCACGGAGGTAAGCATCGGGTGTATCGGGTTGGTGTGCGTGCGTGAGTCTCGGAGTTCATCGTGTTCTTCGTCCCCCTCGCGTTTTCCCATCTCTCCCGCTTGGTTTCGAAGTCAATCCGCAAGATCGGGCCACACACGGGGTCTTAGACCACATCACTTTGTGTCATTAGGTACGTGGAGCATCAAGATCATGGAGAGGACGGTACGTCATGGTCAAGGGAAGGAGAGGAGCAGCTGATCGAGAAGATGTACACGGAGCTGGACCCGAAGTCGCCCCAAGAACGCAAGGAAGAGACGATGAGCGGACAGTCCAGAATCCGGTCTGACCGGCCTCCTGACCGGGCCACCCGGCTCAGAATCCGGTCGACCGGCCGCCTGACCGGGCCACCCGGTCCCCAACCGGGCCACCAACCGGTGCCATCCGGACGACTTCCCGGGGCTCCAGAACCTAGCCCGGTTACTGCCCGGTCCAGGATCCGGTCACCGACCGGACGACCCGGTCCCAGGTCCGGTCCAACCGGCCTCCTGACCGGCCTGCACGACTGAAGACTACTTTTCGGCCCTAAACGTTTTCCTTTGTGCCTTTTCGGCCCGTGTCGCCTTGTACCGCTATATAAGCACCTTGGACACCCCTTTTTCCCCTTAGACTTGTTTAGAACTCAAACCTAACTTTGAGCTTAGTCTCCCTTGGGTATCATCCCTCTGTAATCAAGGCAACCCTTGTGGATGTATGGATTTGGTAGTGAGAGATTCTAGTGTTTACACTCTCTCTCCCACTCCTTGATTCGTCCTCCCCACCGGTCTCTCCTCTCGGAATTCTACCTCGAGTCTCTTCCGGGCGGATTCTATTGGCACGGTCCATCGAGCCGTGAGGGTAAGCATCGATTGTATCGGGTTGGTGTGCGTGGTTCTTCGTGTGTTCTTCGCGTTCTTCGTGTTCTTCCGCCTCTCCCCCTCTTTCCCCCCTTGATTCCTTGGGTCATTCGCGAGATCGGGCCACAATCGGGGTCTTAGACCACATCAACTACCTCGCAATCTTACCGTGGTATGACAAGATTGGGGTGATCCAACAAACCGAGAGTTAGAACAATTGTATCGGGCACTCACACAAATACACACGCAAAAAGCTAGCAAATATGGTGTTAGGTGAGTATGGTGGAAAGCCAAAAGATGAAATCCGAAATCAAGTTTGTTGTTAAGGGTGGGTGAAATCCAAAAATCAAATCAAAGGCGGTGATCACAAAAGGCATACACAAGGTGGAACACACACGTGGGACAAAATGGGGTTAGCGCGACGGAAAATGAGCACGAACAAAATTGGTCCTAATGAAGACTACTAGCTCGGTGTCACGCTAACGCAAGAGAGACCGTGGCTTGGTTGCAAAATTGAGAAGCAACAAGATTTGCGCAAGACGCCTCTCTTCTCTTTTCTCTCTTTTGCTTATAAGCTTTGGACTCTTTTGTGTATAGGTGTCACTCACACTCTTTTTCTCTTTCTTTTTCTTTTTCTTTTTCTCACTATGGAAGGCTACTACTATCTATGTAAGTATGTCACACTTCTTTTGCTTATCTTTTCACAACGAGCTTTCTTCGTAGCTTTGCTCAACACACGCACACCCTCACGGTCGGGACGCTTGCGCAATGCTTCGCAACACTAGAAAGCCACTCCCGATAGGAAAGGTACGCAAAGGAAGCTTAGGCTACAAGTTAGGGGCAAGTTATACCACTTGATGACGGTGGCCGACGATCTTGAACTTGCTATGGTGGAAGGTGTCAAATGAACCTCTTGGATCCTCGGGGTGCCGTCGTCGTCGTTGATGTTGCGGAAGCTTTGTGGTAGCTGAAATGGCACACTCGACGAAGTCCAAACACAAGGGGTTAGTGCCAAAACGAAAAACGAAGTATGCTGTCAAAATTTCGGCCAGGCGGAACTTCCGGTCCTGAGGGGCGGAACTTCCGGTCCCCGGGCGGAACTTCCGGTCGCAATCAGATCTGCGGGCTGTTCCGGTCGCAATCTAGATCGCCCGAGCTTTGATTTGTCGATCTCTTTGCGGGACTTCTACCGGAAGGTCTTTTCCTGCAACCTCTATCGAGTTGGTGTTTCGAGCCAACGAGGGAAAACTCGAATTGTGTGCGTGTGTGTTGTATCCCCGCGTTTCCCCCACGTGTTCATCGCGTTCATCAACCATCCCCCACGAATCCCTTCAAATCCGTGAAGATCGGGCACATCCCCGGGCTTAGCCCGTATCATATGGTATCAAGAGCTCCTTGGTTGCCACGGATTTGACCCCCACACCCACCAATTCCACCAATTTCGCCCAAAAATTTTTCCAAAAATTTTTCCTAAAAAATAGCCCCAAATTGGCCTTGGTTGGATCTCGCGATTTGTTGAGTTTTTGGTGGTTTTGGTCCAATAGAAACTTGTCTTTGGTGTTGATCTGCAATTTCCCCACCTTCCCACCGCTCTTAGTGCCAAATTTTCCACGAATTCGAAGATTTTCGGCCCGGATTTCCGCCCAAATCGAAGAACAGCCCGCAGATCTGATTGCGACCGGAAGTTCCGCCCGGAAGGACCGGAAGTTCCGCCCGGGGACCGGAAGTTCCGCCCCTCAGGACCGGAAGTTCCGCCTGGCCGAAATTTTGACAGCATTCTTCGTTTTTCGTTTTGGCACTAACCCCTTGTGTTTGGACTTCGTTGTGTGTGCCATTTCAGCTACCACTAAGCTTCCGCAACATCAACTACGACGACGGCACCCCGAGGATCCAAGCGGTTCATTTGACACCTTCCACCATAGCAAGTTCAACATCGTCGGCCACCGTCATCAAGTGGTATAACTTGCCCCCTAACTTGTAGCCTTAGCTTCCTTTGTGTACCTTTCCTATCGAGAATGGCTTTCTAGTGTTGCGAAGCATTGCGCAAGCGTCCCGACCGTGAGGGTGTGCGTGTGTTGAGCAAAGCTACGAAGCAAGCTCGTGTGAAAAGATAGGCAAAAGAAGTGTGACATACTTACATAGATAGTGAGAAAAAGAAAGCTTCTAAGCATACAAAAAAAAGAAAAAAAAAGAAAAAGAAAAAGAGTGTGAGTGACACCTATACACAAAAGAGTCCAAAGCTTCTAAGCAAAAGAGAGAAAAGAGAAGAGAGGCGTCTTGCGCAAATCTAGTTGCTTCTCAATTTTGCAACCAAGCCACGGTCTCTCTTGCGTTAGCGTGACACCGAGCTAGTAGTCTTCGTTAGGACCATTTTTTTCGTGCTCATTTTCCGTCGCGCTAACCCCATTTTGTCCCACGCGTGTGTTCCACCTTGTGTATGCCTTTTGTGATCACCGCCTTTGACTTGTGACTTTTGGATCTTACCCACTTTTGACAATAGACTTTTCGTTTGGTTCTTCCATTTGGCTTTCCACATCCATACCTAACACCATATAGAGTTTTTGTTTTGTGTGTGTGCATACATATCGGTTGTTCCTCGACTTGAAACACTTTTTCGATTTTGGTTTGCAAGTTTTGACACTTTTGGTAGTTTTCCTTCCACCATATATACACCAATCCTAGAGACTAACATGGATAGTGAGGATGAGCCTACGGAGGACGACATGGAGTACGATGAGGGTGATAGCTCCGCAAGCACCGCGGATATGGAGGACCATGTGGAGCTCGACACCGACAATGGCTCCGCAAGCATTGGCGACATGACCGACATCGAGCATCTCTACACCGACCATGACTCGCCAAGCATGGACAACATGGTGGACCACCACTCCGAGTTTGACGACAACATCGACGACATGGTGGAGCACTACCTCGACTACGACTACGACACCATGATGGAGCACCGCACCGAGCACTACCTCGACTACGACTACGACACCATGATGGAGCACCGCACCGAGCACTACCTCGACTACGACTACGACACCATGATGGAGCACCGCACCGAGCACTACCTCGACTATGACATTGACACCATGGTGGAACCGAGCTTCGACACCACCTTGCACAAGAATGGTGCCTACAAGTTCCCCACCTTGGCCAATGGACCTACTTATGACGGTTGCGGACTGATGTAGCCCCGCCTATCGTCGACGCTACACCATGGCCAAGGAGTCCCCCAAGTGGACCAACAACACAAACCCCCGCCATATATGTCAAGGTGAACTCCTTCCTCTCTATGGTCGATCTCAACACCAACTTGAATGGTATGCTACCTCATGCCTATCATCTTGATGTCTATAGGTGCCGACGTCGACAAGGACCAAGAGAGAAGGAACCACCATGGTGCATGGAAGAAGGAAGAAGAAGAAGGGAAGAAGAGGAGAAGGAAGAGGAAGAAGAGGAGGGAGGAACAGGCCGGCCAGCCCAGAGGCAGTCAGGGGCCAAGACCACTGCACGGACAGGCCGGCGTAGAGGCCGGTCGGGACCCGGGCCACGGCACCGGCGCACCTGTGCATCGTACCGGAGACCAACCGGACGGAAATCTGCGAGGTTTCCGGTTTGCGACCGGTCGACCGGACCCGTGACCGGACCACCCGGTCCACAGCCCGGTCTGACCGGCCCCAAACCGGATCCGTCGGGTTTGACCCACCCACTTGTACCTTTTCGACCCATGTCGCCTTGTATGCCTATAAAAGACCCCAGCTCGCCCCCATAGCTGGTTAGACTTGTTTAGAACTCAAACCTAACTTTGAGCTTAGTCTCCCTTGGGTATCATCCCTCTGTAATCAAGGCAACCCTTGTGGATGTATGGATTTGGTAGTGAGAGATTCTAGTGTTTACACTCTCTCTCCCACTCCTTGATTCGTCCTCCCCACCGGTCTCTCCTCTCGGAATTCTACCTCGAGTCTCTTCCGGGCGGATTCTATTGGCACGGTCCATCGAGCCGTGAGGGTAAGCATCGATTGTATCGGGTTGGTGTGCGTGGTTCTTCGTGTGTTCTTCGCGTTCTTCGTGTTCTTCCGCCTCTCCCCCTCTTTCCCCCTTGATTCCTTGGGTCATTCGCGAGATCGGGCCACAATCGGGGTCTCAGACCACATCATATGGTATCAGCAGCCTTTGGTTTCCGCGGATTTGACCCTCTGATAAGGGGTTGCCCGATCTTCTCAGTAAGCGACAGGTGGTGATGAACACGTGATGGTAGCAGCGGATGAAATCGATGATGATGAGGAGGATAACTTGTATGACGCCGACGAAGTCTCTCGATTGATTCCTGATGCCAATGCAACAGCTCTCAACCCTGCAAGATATTCGCAACTCCACACACTTGCGCACGTAGCCGCCGACCCCGAAGCGGTAGATTGCAATCTTCTAATCCCCAATGGAACAGCAGATCACACAAACTTTCAGTAGCATAAAACTCCAGATCGCAACGAATTGGAGAGTTGGGGAACAATAGTTTTGCTTAGCAAACAACTATGAACTAGGGTTTATCTTAAACGTGGTCTAAAACAGCTAGGGGGTCGTCCAAGGCACTTATATAGGCGTCCGGGACGAGTTCTGGTCGAAAAGATACAAGTAAAACCGACCCAGAATAGATCTGGTCGAGACAGACTCGGACATGTCCGGTCTGGGGTCCGGTCGACCGGGCTGTGGACCGGGCGGTCCGGTCTGTGATCCGGTCAACCGGTCGGCAACCGGAAATCTGCGAGGTTTCCGGTTTCCGTCCGGTACGAGGGGCTCCGTCCGGTTGGCGTCCGGTTGGCGGCCGGTTGACCGGGCCAGGGACCGGGCTGGCCGGTCTGGGGGCCGGTCTGACCGGGTTCTGGACCGGCCTGGACTTCTTCTTCTCCTCTCGCGCATGCCTCCCGCTCCTCCCTCGCGCGTCCATGAGATTTCTTCATGTCCAGCTCCATGTCCAGCTTCACGGCCATCTTGACGTCCGTCTTCATGTCCAGCTGCTCCTCTCCTCGTGCGATGCTCGTCTCCTCTTGATACCTGATGATACATAAGTAATAGGACTTAGGTAGTATAAAGTTCTCATCAATCAAAGTATCGTTTAGGAACAAGTTCACCTGTTGTTTAAGTAGCTTCGCACGAGCTCGTGTTATTGGTCCAATCCTGACTTCGTTGGACTTGAGCTTTACAAAGCAGTTCATCTTCAGTTGGTAATGACGGAGGTAGTAGTGAGGTAGGGATGTCCTCATCATCTCCCCCCCCTTCAAAAGGCGTCGACCCCGACGCTCCAAGGACTTCTCCGTCATATGGTGTCAAATCAGCAACATTGAAAGAATTACTGACACCAAACTCATCCTCTGGAAGATCTATTGAGTATGCATTATCATTGATCTTAGCAAGCACTTTGTAAGGACCAGCACCCCGTGGCTTCAACTTAGACTTCCTCAGCGTTGGGAACCTATCCTTGCAAAAATGTACCCAGACCAAATCACCAGGCTTGAACAACATCTCCTTGCGCTTCTTGTTCTTCCGTGCAGCATTGCTCTTGCCTTTCTTCTCGATCAACTCTTTAGTCTTCACATGGATTTTCTTCACAAAATCTGCCCTCTTGGATGCCTCCATATTGACTCTCTCATGTATGGGCAAAGGCAACAAATCAAGTGGAGTAATGGGTTTGAAACCATACACCACCTCAAAAGGACACAGCTCCGTGGTAGAGTGTACCGCCCTGTTGTAAGCAAACTCCACATGCGGCAAACACTCTTCCCACTCCTTCAGGTTCTTCTTGATCATGGATCTCAACAGTTGTGACAATGTTCTATTCACCACTTCAGTTTGACCATCAGTTTGGGGATGACAAGTAGTGCTGAACAGCAGCTTCGTCCCCAGCCTTTTCTCCAAAGCGTCTTCCGTAAGTAGCTCATAAACTTCACGTCACGATCAGAAACAATAGTCTTCGGGACTCCATGTAGACGTACAATCTCCCTGAAAAACAGGTTAGCAATATGCGACGCATCGTCGCTCTTGTGGCAGGCAATAAAGTGTGACATCTTAGAAAACCTATCCACTACCACAGATATAGAATCATGGCCTCTCTTAGTACGCGGCAAACCCAACACAAAATCCATACTAATATCTTCCCATGGTGTAGTAGGTGCCGGTAAAGGAGTATACAAACCGTGAGGCTTCAGCTTGGACTTGGACTTGTTGCAAGTAATGCACCTCTTCACATACCTGTCCACGTCCCGCCTCATCTTTGGCCAATAGAAATGATCAGCGAGCATGAGTAGCGTCTTCTCACGCCCAAAGTGACCCATTAAACCTCCAGCATGAGATTCTGCAATAAGAGCAAACGCACGACGATTCTCGGGAACACATAGTTTGTTAGCTCTAAACAAGAACCCATCGTGTATGTGATATTTTTCCCATGCTTTACCAATAACACACAAGCGGTACGGTTCAGCAAAATCATGATCAGTCGCATATAAATCACATAACACCTCTAATCCAGGAATTTTAACATCAAGATGAGTTAACAACATAGTTTTCCTAGATAGAGCATCAGCAACAATATTATCTTTTCCCTTCTTATGCTTAATAATGTACGGAAAAGACTCAATGAACTCAACCCACTTAGCAAGACGCCTATGCAAAGTAGATTGCGCTTTCAGATATTTCAAAGCTTCATGGTCAGAATGTATGATAAATTCTTTTGGCCACAAGTAATGTTGCCAAACCTCAAGAACTCGAATTAAAGCATACAATTCTTTATCATATATTGGATAGTTCAACTTAGCACCAGATAATTTCTCAGAAAAATATGCAATTGGGCGACCCTCTTGCATCAACACACCACCAATTCCAATACCACTAGCATCACATTCAATCTCAAATTGCTTATTGAAATCAGGAAGTGCAAGCAACGGTGCAGAAGTTAACAATCGTTTCAGTTCATCAAAAGCATGATCTTGGGCAACGCCCCACTCAAAAGCAACACCCTTTTTAGTCAATTCATTCAAAGGTGCAGCAATAGTAGAAAAATTGGGCACAAAACGGCGATAAAACCCAGCTAGACCATGAAAACTTCTAACTTGACTCACATTCATGGGAGTAGGCCAATGTTGAATAGCTTCAATTTTAGACACATCTACTTCTACTCCATGCTTAGAGACAACATAACCCAGAAATATGACCTTATCTTTGCAAAATGTGCACTTCTCAAGATTACCATAGAGTTTACTATCACGCAACACTTGCAAAACATGTCGAATATGTATAATATGATCAGATACATTGCGGCTGTAGATTAATATGTCATCAAAATACACAACCACAAACTTGCCAATAAAATCACGCAAAACATGGTTCATCAGTCTCATGAAGGTGCTAGGTGCATTAGTCAAACCAAAAGGCATTACTAACCACTCATATAAACCAAATTTTGTTTTAAAGGCGGTTTTCCACTCATCCCCTTCTTGCATCCTAATTTGATGATAACCACTACGCAAATCAATTTTAGTGAAAACAGCAGCACCACTCAATTCATCTAGCATATCCTCTAAACGGGGAATAGGATGACGATATCGAATAGTAATGTTGTTTATCTGATAAGGGCTAAGCCCAGGGATGTGCCCGATCTTCACGGATTTGAAGGGATTCGTGGGGGTAGGTGGATGAACGCGATGAACACGTGGGGGAAACGCGAGGATACACACACACACGGATACAATTCGAGTTTTCCCTCGTTGGCTCGAAACACCAACTCGATAGAGATTGCAGGAAAAGACCTTCCGGTAGAAGTCCCGCAAAGAGATCGACTAATCGAAGCTCGGGAGATCTAGAAGGGCGAAAAGACCGGAAGGTTTGATGGAAGTGCAAGCAAAAGACCAAATAGGTAGAAGTGCAAGCAAAAGATCAAACAAACGGTAGAAGTCGCCAAAGAGATCTTCACGAGTCGATAGGAGCCCGGGTGGCGATACAAGATCATAGATCAAGGTAGGGTACCCACAAGGGTGAGCTAAGCTCAGGTTTTCTTTCAAATCAAGTCTAATCTCAGATCTGAGCCCACTAGCCTATTTATAGGTGGGGGCGAAGAGTTAAGTTACATGCTGAAAAGTGCTGTTGTGCTGAAGTTCGCGGTGGCGGAAGTTCCGGCCATCTTGGGCGGAAGTTCCGGTCAGGGGCGGAAGTTCCGGTCCTGGGGGCCGGAAGTTCCGGCCAGGTCGGAAGTTCCGGCCAAGTTCCGGCCAAGTTCCGAAAGTCGTCCATTTCCTTGCAGTAACATCCAGGGGCCTTTTCGTGGACTTTCGGAGCTTGGGCGGAACTTGGGCGGAAGTTCCGACCGGGCGGAAGTTCCGGTCCCTCGGGGCGGAAGTTCCGGTCCGATGCTTTTTCCTGCGCGCTGGAGGGCATCTTGGGGGCATCTTGGAGGAATCTGGCCGGAAGTTCCGGTCCTGGGGGGCGGAAGTTCCGGCCTGTGCGCTGTAGCTCCGTCTTCATCGTTTCCAGCTCTCTCTCCAACGCCTTGGTCTCCATGGCTTGTGTCTTGGTCGATGTACCTGATTGAACATAGGGTATTTGCATGAAGTAGCAGGCCATCCAAGGGGGTGTCAAAGTCATAGGTAGAGAGGAGCGAATTCACCTCTTGGCGTAGTGCTTGGGCTCGAGCTCGTGTCATTGGACCACGAGGAGGGCTTGTCGGTCTTGAGGCGGCGGTGTCCATAGGCCACCCCGTATCATCTTCCCCCCCTTGGGAAAGAGTCGTCCTCGACTCTAAGTTCTCCTCATCTCCATGATATGGTGAAAGGTCGGACACATTGAATGTGTTGCTCACCAAGTACTTGGATGTTGGTATGTCGATGACGTAGGCGTTGTCGTTGATGCGCTTGAGGACCTTGAAGGGACCATCACCTCGGGGCTTGAGCTTGGAGTTTCTTTCTTGAGGGAAGCGGTCCTTGCGAAGGTGTATCCACACTAGGTCGCCTTCATTGAAGATCCGTGCCTTTTTCTTCAAGTTTAGTCTTGTGGCTTGACGGAGAACTTGTTGCTCGATCGTTGCCCTTGTGTCTTCATGGAGTTTCTTCATGTATTGTGCTCGCTTGTCGATGTCCATGTTCACTTGCTCATGTAGCGGAAGAGGTAGGAGGTCAATCGCCGTAGGTGGTTCAAACCCGTAGACGACCATGAAGGGGCTTCACATTGTTGTAGAGTGCTTGGCGCGGTTGTAGGCAAACTCCGCATGTGGGATGCAATCTTCCCATGCTTTCAAATTCTTCTTGACAAGGACTCGTAGTAGCGTGGAGAGGCTTCGGTTCACCACTTCGGTTTGCCCATCGGTTTGGGGGTGCGAGGATGATGAGAACAAAAGCTTGACGTTGAACTTGGCCATTAGTGTCTTCCAAAGATAACTCATGAACTTGACATCTCGGTCGGAGACAATGCTTCTTGGTACACCGTGGAGTCTCACAATTTCCCTAAAAAACAAGGAGGCAATGTGTGAAGCATCATCCGTTCGGGAACATGGTATAAAATGAGCCATTTTTGAGAATCTATCCACTACCACAAAGATTGAATCATGACCATATTTAGTTCGAGGTAATCCTAGCACAAAGTCCATGCTTATATCGGACCAAGGAGCATAAGGAATAGGCAACGGTGTATAAAGACCATATGGATTGGAAGAGGACTTAGCTTGTAAGCATGTTGTACACCGGCGGCAAAGGCGTTCCACGTCTCGGTACATTCGTGGCCAATAGTAGTGAGTGGATAGCATGGCATATGTCTTCTCTCGTCCAAAGTGACCCATGAGACCACCACCATGCGATTCTTGTAAGAGCAAGAGGCGAAGCGAGGACATTGGAACACAAAGTTTGTTGCCCTTAAACAAGAATCCTTGGTGCAAATAGAAATCATGGATGCCCTTTTCAATGGAACACTTTGCAAAAATTGGGCCAAAAAAAGGATCGGAGGCATATTGTTCTTTGATTTCATCAAGACCCAACACATGGAAATCCAAACGAGTGAGTAAAAGGGTGAGTTTGCGGGAAAGTGCATCCGCTACGACATTGTCCTTGCCCTTCTTGTATTTGATTACATATGGGAAGGACTCAATGAACTCAACCCATTTTGCATGTCTTTTGTTCAAAGTGTGTTGACTTTTCAAATACTTCAAAGATTCATGGTCGGAGTGAATAATGAACTCTCTTGGCCAAAGATAATGTTGCCAAACTTCAAGAACACGCACCAAAGCATAAAGTTCCTTGTCATAAATAGGATAGTTGAGGCGTGCGCCATCCAACTTCTCACTATAATATGCCACGGGTTTTCCATTTTGCATGAGGACACCACCGATTCCAAGGCCACTCGCGTCACATTCTATCTCAAATGTTTTAGAAAAATCGGGGAGAACAAGTAGTGGTGCCTCGGTGAGTCTCTTTTTCAATTCATCAAAAGCTTTTTGTTGTGCTTTGCCCCAAACAAACGGTACATTCTTTTTAGTAAGGTCGTTTAAAGGGCAAGCGATGGTGCTAAAATCTTTCACAAAGCGGCGGTAAAATCCGGCGAGTCCATGGAAGCTTCGAACTTGACCAACATTTGTGGGAGTGGGCCAATTGTGGATGGCCTCAACTTTGGAAGAATCAACTTCAATCCCGTTGGCGGAAACCACAAAACCAAGAAAAACCAACTTGTTTTGAGCAAATGTGCACTTGGGGAGGTTAGCATAAAGCTTTTCATGACGCAAGATGCACAAAACTTCTCTCACATGTTGCACATGGTCCTCGAGGTTTTTGCTATAAATGAGAATATCATCGAAGTAGACAACCACACTCTTGCCAATGAGAGGTCGCAAGATGTGATTCATGAGGCGCATGAAAGTAGATGGAGCATTTGAAAGACCAAATGGCATGACAAGCCATTCATAGAGACCAAGCTTGGTCTTGAATGCCGTCTTCCATTCATCACCTATTGCCATGCGAATTTGGTGGTAGCCACTACGCAAATCAATCTTAGAGAAGATCGTGGCACCACTCAATTCATCCAACATATCGTCTAAACGCGGAATGGGATGGCGATAACGGACGGTAATGGCATTGATGGGTCTACAATCCATACACATCCGTTGCGTCTCATCCGGTTTAGGCACAAGAATGACGGGAACGGCACAAGGGCTAAGGCTTTCTCGAACGTACCCTTTGGCGAGGAGGTCTTGTATTTGGCGTTGAATCTCCTTTGTGTCTTCGGGGTTGGTGCGGTAGGCGGCTCGATTTGGAAGGGGAGCGCCGGGTATGAGGTCGATGCGGTGCTCGATGCCCCGAAGCGGTGGGAGTCCATGAGGTAGCTCGTCGGGGAAGACGTCTTGGAAATCCTTCAAAAGAGACAACAAAGACGAAGGAATGTTGGTTAAGTCGTTAGTCTCCTCCGAGGGGCCCTTGCAAATGAGCACGTAGTGTAGAGTGGTGGATGGGTTGTGGTGCACTTCTCTCATCTCACTCTTGGTGGCTAGGAGGACACTTTTCATCTCACTCACATATGGCTTGTGGCGCTCACTCTCTTTTTGGTGGATCACTCTCTCACCTCTCAACTCACTAGTGATGGTGGCTTCCTTAGCCCTCGCTAAAGCCTTTGCATTGTCCGCAATTACTTGGCTAGGAGTCATTGGGCGTAGGATGTAGGTCTTGTCGTTGACCTTGAAGCTATAGGCATTTGTGTAGCCATCATGGTTGGCTTTCTTGTCATATTGCCAAGGGCGACCAAGTAACATGTGGCACACCGTCATAGGCACGACGTCACAATCAACGGTGTCTTCATAGGCGCCAATCTTGAAGGATATCGTGACGGTGTGTTGGATCTTCACATTTCCATTGTCACTTAGCCATTGCACATGGTAGGGATGGGGGTGTTTCCGGAGCGGGAGGTTGAGCTTGGTGCATAGTTCGGTGCTTGCAAGATTGTGGCAACTCCCTCCATCGATGATAACCTTTATTGACTTGCCATTGATTCCGGCTCTTGTTTGGAAGATATTGCACCTTTGGTCTTCATTGGGAAGTGTATGGGTTGTCAACACTTTGGTCACCACAAGAGAAGGGCTTGCATCATGCACACATAGGACTTGCTCTTGGTCTTCCAAGTCATCATCTTCATGAGAGGTTGCGGCTTGTACCAAGGCTTCATATTCACCTTCACTTAAGTACTCCACATCTCCATCATCTCGAGTGATCATAACTCTTGTGTTCTTGCATTCAAAGTATTTGTGTCCTTGAGCACCACACTTGAAGCAAGTGATGTTACTAGATCTGGTGGAAGCTTTGGAGGACATGGTTGAATGCTCCGGCTTGAAGCTTGTTGTCTTGATGGCACTTCTTGCTTGCTTTGGAGGATCCTTGGAGGCAAGTGTACTTGTGTTCTTGATGCTTGAGGAGGCATTCATAGCATTTCTTGCGGCGAAGAAGGTCTTTGTCTTTGCACTTGCTAGGTCTTCTCGCACTTGGCGCTCGGCCCTTGTTGCTTGGTGGAGTAACTCAACCATGTTTTTGTAAGGCAAGAATTCCACTATCCTCTTGACGGGGATGTTCAAGCCATTCAAGAATCTTGCCATAGTTTGCTCTTCTCGCTCATCCACATTTGCACTCATCATGGTCATGTGCATCTCCTTGTAATATTCCTCAACGGACTTGTAGCTTTGCTTGAGTTGAGTGAGCTTGTTGAAGAGGTCACGCTTGTGGTGAGTTGGTACAAAGCGGGTGTGCATGACTTCTTGCATCTCTTCCCATGTGTCGATGGGTGCTAAGTCTTCCTTCTCACGCTTCTTGTTGACTTCTTCCCACCAAACATTTGCATATCCTTCAAACTCAAGTGATGCCATGGCAACTTTCTTTGCTTCGGAGAAGTTGTGGATGCGGAATATCTTATCAACCTTGAGGACCCAAGACAAGTATGCGTCGGGATCTTCCTCTCCTTGGAACTTGGGCATGGTGAATTTGAGCTTCCCAAAGATTTCTTCCTCATTGCGGTCATTGCGTCTAGGAGGTGGTCTTTCTTCACCATGAGCTTGACGTTGTTGAAGTTGAGGTTGTGGACCTTGAGCATCTTCATTGTTGTTTCTTTGTTGTTGAGGAGGAGGTGGTCTTCCATGACCTTCATCGTGATCATCATTGTTGTGGCGTTGATGAGGCCTCACACTTTCTTCACTTGATGCTTGGTGATGATTTGAGTCTTCTTCCATTTCAACATCTCGTGCTTGATGAGGGGGTCTTCTACCATGAGGGCGATCATCATGATGACGACGGTTGTCTTGACCTTGACGGCGTGGTGCCCTATCACGAGGATGTTGATCAATATTGATGATGCGGCGGTCTTGGTTCACTTCTTGTTCGGCATTATGGTGGTGCCTTTGAGCATTGGCCACTTGAGATGGGCGAGGTTGCCCTTGATGATGACGTGCCTCTTGCTCTTGGCGGAGCCTTTCTTGCTCACGTGCATGAAGGAGATCTTGATCATGACGAAGACGTTGTTGTTCCTCTTGGAATTGAGCATGGAGATGTTCTTGTTGAAGGCGTTCTTCTTCAAGGCGTAGACGTTCTTGGACAAGTCGAAGTCGTGCTTGCTCCGCTTCTTGAGCTTGTTGTTGAAGCACTTGAGCATCCACATTATGGTGGCGTGGGTCTTGATTGGAATCATGATGCGACGAAGTAGGAGCTCGTGACCTTGAGCTATGGGAGCGCGAAGACCTTGAATGTTGTCTTCTATCTTCTTGACGGTTGAGTGTATGGAGGATGTTGTCCAATGCCGTCTTCATTTCTCTTGTTTCTTGACCTTGTATGGCAAGTGTTGCCTTCAACTCATTGCCTTGAGTTTCAATCTTCTCATTGAGTTCTTGAACTTGATTGTTGAGGTCAATCCTTTGCACTTGAGCTCTTTCTTCATAGCGGACATTGGTATCCTTGAGCATGGCTTCAAATTGATTGAGCTTGGCGTGGACGGCTTGAGTAGCTATCCAATGTTGGTGCCGCGTCATCGGTAGTTGGTTCCCTTCTCCACTAGACATGGTTACAACTAAAACAAGAACTATGTGGTGGGTGGTTAGGAAAGACTACCAAGAGTGTCAAAACTTGCAAACCAAAATCGAAAAGGTGTTTCAAGTCGAGGAACAACCGATATGTATGCACACACACAAAACAAAACTCTATATGGTGTTAGGTATGGATGTGGAAAGCCAAATGGAAGAACCAAACGAAAAGTCTATTGTCAAAAGTGGGTAAGATCCAAAAGTCACAAGTCAAAGGCGGTGATCACAAAAGGCATACACAAGGTGGAACACACGCGTGGGACAAAATGGGGTTAGCGCGACGGAAAATGAGCACGAACAAAATTGGTCCTAACGAAGACTACTAGCTCGGTGTCACGCTAACGCAAGAGAGACCGTGGCTTGGTTGCAAAATTGAGAAGCAACAAGATTTGCGCAAGACGCCTCTCTTCTCTTTTCTCTCTTTTGCTTATAAGCTTTGGACTCTTTTGTGTATAGGTGTCACTCACACTCTTTTTCTTTTTCTTTTTCTCCTTTTTTTTTTGTATGCTTAGAAGCTTTCTTTTTCTCACTATCTATATAAGTATGTCACACTTCTTTTGCCTATCTTTTCACACCGAGCTTGCTTCGTAGCTTTGCTCAACACACGCACACCCTCACGGTCGGGACGCTTGCGCAATGCTTCGCAACACTAGAAAGCCACTCTCGATAGGAAAGGTACGCAAAGGAAGCTAAGGCTACAAGTTAGGGGGCAAGTTATACCACTTGATGATGGTGGCCGACGATGTTGAACTTGCTATGGTGGAAGGTGTCAAATGAACCGCTTGGATCCTCGGGGTGCCGTCGTCGTAGTTGATGTTGCGGAAGCTTAGTGGTAGCTGAAATGGCACACACAACGAAGTCCAAACACAAGGGGTTAGTGCCAAAATGAAAAACGAAGAATGCTGTCAAAATTTCGGCCAGGCGGAACTTCCGGTCCTGAGGGGCGGAACTTCCGGTCCGGGGGCGGAACTTCCGGTCCTCAGGGGCGGAACTTCCGGTCCGGGGGCGGAACTTCCGGTCCTCAGGGGCGGAACTTCCGGTCGCAATCAGATCTGCGGGCTGTTCTTCGATTTGGGCGGAAATCTGGGCCGAAAATCTTCGAATTCGTGGAAAATTTGGCACTAAGAGCGGTGGGAAGGTGGGGGAATTGCAAATCAACACCAAAGACAGGTTTCTATTGGACCAAAACCACCAAAAACTCAACAAATCGCGAGATCCAACCAAGGCCAATTTGGGGCTATTTTTTGGGAAAATTTTTGGAAAATTTTTTTGGGCGAAATTGGTGGATTTGGTGGGTGTGGGGGTCAAATCCGTGGCAACCAAGGAGCTCTTGATACCATATGATAAGGGCTAAGCCCAGGGATGTGCCCGATCTTCACGGATTTGAAGGGATTCGTGGGGGTAGGTGGATGAACGCGATGAACACGTGGGGGAAACGCGAGGATACACACACACACGGATACAATTCGAGTTTTCCCTCGTTGGCTCGAAACACCAACTCGATAGAGATTGCAGGAAAAGACCTTCCGGTAGAAGTCCCGCAAAGAGATCGACTAATCGAAGCTCGGGAGATCTAGAAGGGCGAAAAGACCGGAAGGTTTGATGGAAGTGCAAGCAAAAGACCAAATAGGTAGAAGTGCAAGCAAAAGATCAAACAAACGGTAGAAGTCGCCAAAGAGATCTTCACGAGTCGATAGGAGCCCGGGTGGCGATACAAGATCATAGATCAAGGTAGGGTACCCACAAGGGTGAGCTAAGCTCAGGTTTTCTTTCAAATCAAGTCTAATCTCAGATCTGAGCCCACTAGCCTATTTATAGGTGGGGGCGAAGAGTTAAGTTACATGCTGAAAAGTGCTGTTGTGCTGAAGTTCGCGGTGGCGGAAGTTCCGGCCATCTTGGGCGGAAGTTCCGGTCAGGGGCGGAAGTTCCGGTCCTGGGGGCCGGAAGTTCCGGCCAGGCCGGAAGTTCCGGCCAGGCCGGAAGTTCCGGCCAAGTTCCGGCCAAGTTCCGAAAGTCGTCCATTTCCTTGCAGTAACATCCAGGGGCCTTTTCGTGGACTTTCGGAGCTTGGGCGGAACTTGGGCGGAAGTTCCGACCGGGCGGAAGTTCCGGTCCCTCGGGGCGGAAGTTCCGGTCCGATGTTTTTTCCTGCGCGCTGGAGGGCATCTTGGGGGCATCTTGGAGGAATCTGGCCGGAAGTTCCGGTCCTGGGGGGCGGAAGTTCCGGCCTGTGCGCTGTAGCTCCGTCTTCATCGTTTCCAGCTCTCTCTCCAACGCCTTGGTCTCCATGGCTTGTGTCTTGGTCGATGTACCTGATTGAACATAGGGTATTTGCATGAAGTAGCAGGCCATCCAAGGGGGTGTCAAAGTCATAGGTAGAGAGGAGCGAATTCACCTCTTGGCGTAGTGCTTGGGCTCGAGCTCGTGTCATTGGACCACGAGGAGGGCTTGTCGGTCTTGAGGCGGTGGTGTCCATAGGCCACCCCGTATCATTATCGCTCTACAATCTACGCACATACGCCATGTACCATCTTTCTTAGGAACAAGAATAACAGGAACAGCACAAGGACTAAGGCTTATGCGGATATAACCTTTGTCGAGTAGCGCTTGTACTTGCTTCTGTATCTCCTTTGTCTCTTCGGGATTCGTTCTATATGGCGCCCTATTGGGCAGCGATGCTCCGGGGATCAAGTCAATTTGATGCTCAATACCGCGCAATGGTGGAAGTCCTGCGGGTACCTCTTCCGGAAACACGTCACTGAATTCCTGCAAAACATTAGAAACACCAAGAGGAAGAGGGGTCATGTCGTTAGAAACCAAAACCGTACCCTTGTACATGAGCACAATAGGCATGGCTGTAGGATCCTCACAAAATTCTCTCATGTCTTGTTTGGTGGCTAATGATACTAAGGAATTCACTCTCTCACTTTTCGTTATATCACTCACGGCATTACAATTCTCTCGCCTATCTATGGATGCATCCTCCAAGTTTACTTCAATCTTCTGACGAGACTCATTGACAATTTGCTGTGGTGACATAGGCTGTAAGTTAATTTTCTTGCCCTTGAACTCCAAGTGATATGTATTGGCTCGGCCATTGTGTTGCACAGAACGGTCATAGAGCCATGGCCGGCCCAACAGTAGATGACAAACCGTCATAGGAACCACATCAAAGTCAATGGAATCCTTATACGGTCCAATCTCAAAATCAACACGCACCATGTGGCTCACCTTCATCTCACCATTATTGCTCAACCACTGAATATAATATGGATGCGGGTGCGGTAGATACTTCAGTTTCAGCTTGGCACATAACTCTTTGCTTGCTAAATTGCGACAACTTCCGCCATCAATAATAACCTTGCAAGCTTTATCAGGACCAACAAGTGCCTTTGTTTGGAACAAATTGCAGCGTTGCGTAGATGCACTAGGCTGCACATTGAGAACACGCTGTGAGACAACTATAGTTTGAGCCTCTGAAGGATAAGCATCAAAACTATCGTTGTCATAATCATCATCTTCCGGAGCATCCGGATCAGCATCGTCTCCAGTTTCATATTCATTGTCATCATTAATGATCATAACTTTGCGGTTAGGACAATCCTTCTTGAAGTGACCCTTGCCACCACATGTATGACAAAGCATATCACGGTTGCGCTGTAGACATACTAGAACCAGTTCCACTTGCTGCAGGGACGGGCCTCTTTGTGTTGGACACATTGGACACCGGCTTGCTAGACGAAGAAGGAACATCCGTAGGACGGGTAGATGGCGCCGTAGAAGGCGGCGGCCTAGGCGTGTAACGCCCTGCGCCTGTAGTACGGCCCCTCTGTTGCGCTTCTTCAGCCAACTGTGACTCAGCTTCTCTTGCATGATGTAGTAACTCATTCATGGTAGCATATTTGTGATGACGCACAATGCCTTTGATATTAAACCTGAGTCCATTGAGAAAACGCTGCATTGTCATCTCCAAAGACTCACGGACACGAGCACGCTGCATAAGCATCTCCATCTCCATGTAATAAGCATCAACTGTCAACACACCTTGCTTCAATTGGGTCAACTTATCAAACACTGAACGCAAGTAATTAGTAGGAACAAAACGAGCTCTCATTGCCGCCTTCATATTACGCCAAGTGATAATAGGCAGCTCACCATCTTCTTCTCGATCCTGAACAAGAGCATCCCACCAACGCAATGCGTAGCCATCAAATTCAGAGGAAGCAAGTTTGATCTTCCTATCTTCAGTATAATCAGGATGTAAACGCCATAATCTCTCAATCTTCAACTCCCAGGTAAGATATTCTTCAACATCAGTACCTCCTTCAAATCTGGGAATTGAGAACTTGGGCTTACCCAAACCATCGTCTTGTTGTTGAGGAACACGGCAGGCTCCAATTTCAACAAAACCGCGATTGACGCCACGCGGAATACCACGACCAACACCACGTCCCATGCCATGAGCAGCAGCAGCATCCGCATTGTCACCATTGACACTGCCATCTTCATCAAATGGTTGTTGTGGTTGTTGTTGTACCATAGTACGGATATCATGAACAGCTTGCGTCAAAGTATTCATAGATGCTTGAAGAGTCGTCATCGATGTTTGAACGGTGTTAATAGCCGTAGTAGCATCATCGACCTTCAAGTTGACACCCTGAATTTCAGTATCAAATGTCTCCGTATTAACACGAAGTTGACGTGTGAGGTGATCACGCAGAGCCTCATATTCACGCCAAGTAACTGGTGTATCGTCGGGCTTTTTCTGCATCACATCAAACTCAGAAGAAGACATGATTAGTAGGTTAGTGCACTAAACAAAAATCTTTGGTGGTACTCTCACAACTCACTCAAAACTGATAAGAAAGGTGAATCTTACCGCTCCAAAGTGAATTAGTATTGCTTACCAACTTGGATTGACGGACTAGTACACGGATGTAGCGAAGCGAATATCAAGGGTATAAGAACAATCACACGACTAAGCAGGATTTATGTGGGGCTGTAGGTAGGCTACCTATTTGCACCAATAACAAGCTCTAGTGCTGACCGTAGACAACCACAAGATACTCACACAAGGCGATATAATGGGGCAATGCAACTATATGTTGGAAAAGGTTGCAATGCACAAGAGAGACGCTAGCAAAGCTCAACGAGACAGGCACAAGATTGCTCAACTACAGGTGCAGTAAAGAAAACTTAGGCCTTCACTTGAATTCAACTAGCACGACACTTTTTTTTTTTGGATTTTTCTTTTTATAACACACGCAGCTATGCAGCTCTTTTTGCTTCTTTTCTATTTTCTCTTTTTTTTTTGATTTTCTGACTCAACTCCTTGATACCACGGCCAACAAGATATGCAAAGCACCAAAACTGATAAGGGCTAAGCCCAGGGATGTGCCCGATCTTCACGGATTTGAAGGGATTCGTGGGGGTAGGTGGATGAACGCGATGAACACGTGGGGGAAACGCGGGGATACACACACACACGGATACAATTCGAGTTTTCCCTCGTTGGCTCGAAACACCAACTCGATAGAGATTGCAGGAAAAGACCTTCCGGTAGAAGTCCCGCAAAGAGATCGACTAAACGAAGCTCGGGAGATCTAGAAGGGTGAAAAGACCGGAAGGTTTGATGGAAGTGCAAGCAAAAGACCAAATAGGTAGAAGTGCAAGCAAAAGATCAAACAAACGGTAGAAGTCACCAAAGAGATCTTCACGAGTCGATAGGAGCCCGGGTGGCGATACAAGATCATAGATCAGGGTAGGGTTCCCACAAGGGTGAGCTAAGCTCAGGTTTTCTTTCAAATCAAGTCTAATCTGAGATCTGAGCCAACTAGGCTATTTATAGGTGGGGGGCGAAGAGTTAAGTTACATGCTGAAAAGTGCTGTTGTGCTGAAGTTCGCGGTGGCGGAAGTTCCGGCCATCTTGGGCGGAAGTTCCGGTCAGGGGCGGAAGTTCCGGTCCTGGGGGCCGGAAGTTCCGGCCAGGCCGGAAGTTCCGGCCAAGTTCCGGCCAAGTTCCGAAAGTCGTCCATTTCCTTGCAGTAACATCCAGGGGCCTTTTCGTGGACTTTCGGAGCTTGGGCGGAACTTGGGCGGAAGTTCCGACCGGGCGGAAGTTCCGGTCCTTCGGGGCGGAAGTTCCGGTCCGATGCTTTTTCCTGCGCGCTGGAGGGCATCTTGGGGGCATCTTGACGGAATCTGGCCGGAAGTTCCGGTCCTGGAGGGCGGAAGTTCCGGCCTGGACGCAGTAGCTCCATCTTCATCATTTCCAGCTCTCTCTCCATTGGTTTGGTCTCCATGGCTTGTGTCTTGACCGATGTACCTGATTGAACATAGGGTATTCGCATGAAGTAGCAAGCCATCCAAGGGGGTGTCAAAGTCATAGGTAGAGAGGAGCGAATTCACCTCTTGGCGTAGTGCTTGGGCTCGAGCTCGTGTCATTGGACCACGAGGAGGTCTTGTCGGTCTTGATGTAGTGTCGACCTTGGGTGGGGCTGCATCATCTCCCCCCCCCTTGGGAAAGAGTCGTCCTCGACTCGATGTTCTCCTCATCTCCATGGTATGGTGAGAGGTCGGACACATTGAACGTGTTGCTCACCAAGTACTTGGATGTTGGTATGTCGACGACGTAGGCGTTGTCGTTGATGCGCTTGAGGACCTTGAAGGGACCATCACCTCGGGGCTTGAGCTTGGAGTTTCTTTCTTGAGGGAAGCGGTCCTTGCGAAGGTGTATCCACACTAGGTCGCCTTCATTGAAGATCCGTGCCTTTTTCTTCAAGTTTAGTCGTGTGGCTTGACGGAGAACTTGTTGCTCGATCGTTGCCCTTGTGTCTTCATGGAGTTTCTTCATGTATTGTGCTCGCTTGTCGATGTCCATGTTCACTTGCTCATGTAGCGGAAGAGGGAGGAGGTCGATTGCCGTAGGTGGTTCAAAGCCGTAGACGACCATGAAGGGGCTTCTCATTGTTGTAGAGTGCTTGGCGCGGTTGTATGCAAACTCCGCATGTGGGATGCAATCTTCCCATGCTTTCAAATTCTTCTTGACAAGGACTCGGAGTAGCGTGGAGAGGCTTCGGTTCACCACTTCGGTTTGCCCATCGGTTTGGGGGTGCGAGGATGATGAGAACAAAAGCTTGACGTTGAACTTGGCCATTAGTGTCTTCCAAAGATAGCTCATGAACTTGACATCTCGGTCGGAGACAATGCTTCTTGGTACACCGTGTAGTCTCACAATTTCCCTAAAAAACAAGGAGGCAATGTGTGAAGCATCATCCGTTCGGGAACATGGTATAAAGTGAGCCATTTTTGAGAATATATCAACTACCACAAAGATTGAATCATGACCATATTTAGTTCGAGGTAATCCTAGGACAAAATCCATGCTTATATCGGACCAAGGAGCATAAGGAATAGGCAACAGTGTATAAAGACCATAAGAGTTGGAGGTGGACTTAGCTTGTAAACATGTCGTGCAACGGTTGCATAGGCGCTCCACATCGCGCTTCATTCGTGGCCAATAGTAATGGGTGGAGAGCATAGAGAGCGTCTTGTCACGTCCAAAGTGACCCATGAGACCACCACCATGAGATTCTTGTAAGAGCAAAAGGCGAAGCGAAGACATTGGAACACAAAGTTTGTTGCCCTTGAACAAGAAGCCTTGGTGCAAATAGAAATCATCGATGCCCTTTTCAATGGAACACTTTGCAAAAATTGGGCCAAAGAAGGTATCGGAGGCATATTGTTCTTTGATTTCATCAAGACCCAACACATGGAAATCCAAACGAGTGAGTAAAAGGGTGAGTTTGCGGGAAAGTGCATCCGCTACGACATTGTCCTTGCCCTTCTTGTACTTGATTACATATGGAAAGGACTCAATGAACTCAACCCATTTTGCATGTCTTTTGTTCAAAGTGGGTAAGATCCAAAAGTCACAAGTCAAAGGCGGTGATCACAAAAGGCATACACAAGGTGGAACACACGCGTGGGACAAAATGGGGTTAGCGCGACGGAAAATGAGCACGAACAAAATTGGTCCTAACGAAGACTACTAGCTCGGTGTCACGCTAACGCAAGAGAGACCGTGGCTTGGTTGCAAAATTGAGAAGCAACAAGATTTGCGCAAGACGCCTCTCTTCTCTTTTCTCTCTTTTGCTTATAAGCTTTGGACTCTTTTGTGTATAGGTGTCACTCACACTCTTTTTCTTTTTCTTTTCCTTTTTTTTTTGTATGCTTAGAAGCTTTCTTTTCTCACTATCTATGTAAGTATGTCACACTTCTTTTGCCTATCTTTTCACACGAGCTTGCTTCGTAGCTTTGCTCAACACACGCACACCCTCACGGTCGGGACGCTTGCGCAATGCTTCGCAACACTAGAAAGCCACTCTCGATAGGAGAGGTACGCAAAGGAAGCTAAGGCTACAAGTTAGGGGGCAAGTTATACCACTTGATGACGGTGGCCGACGATGTTGAACTTGCTATGGTGGAAGGTGTCAAATGAACCGCTTGGATCCTCGGGGTGCCGTCGTCGTAGTTGATGTTGCGGAAGCTTGTGGTAGCTGAAATGGCACACACAACGAAGTCCAAACACAAGGGGTTAGTGCCAAAACGAAAAACGAAGAAAGCTGTCAAAATTTCGGTCAGGCGGAACTTCCGGCCTTGAGGGGCGGAACTTCCGGTCCCGGGCGGAACTTCCGGTCCTCCGGGGCGGAACTTCCGGTCGCAATCAGATCTGCGGGCTGTTCTTCGATTTGGGCGGAAATCCGGGCCGAAAATCTTCGAATTCGTGGAAAATTTGGCACTAAGAGCGGTGGGAAGGTGGGGGAATTGCAGATCAACACCAAAGACAAGTTTCTATTGGACCAAAACCACCAAAAACTCAACAAATCGCGAGATCCAACCAAGGCCAATTTGGGGCTATTTTTTGGGAAAATTTTTTTTTTGGAAAAAATTTTTGGGCGAAATTGGTGGGATTGGTGGGTGTGGGGGTCAAATCCGTGGCAACCAAGGAGCTCTTGATACCATATGATATGGGCTAAGCCCAGGGATGTGCCCGATCTTCACGGATTTGAAGGGATTCGTGGGGGTAGGTGGATGAACGCGATGAACACGTGGGGGAAACGCGGGGATACACACACACACGGATACAATTCGAGTTTTCCCTCGTTGGCTCGAAACACCAACTCGATAGAGATTGCAGGAAAAGACCTTCCGGTAGAAGTCCCGCAAAGAGATCGACTAAACGAAGCTCGGGAGATCTAGAAGGGTGAAAAGACCGGAAGGTTTGATGGAAGTGCAAGCAAAAGACCAAATAGGTAGAAGTGCAAGCAAAAGATCAAACAAACGGTAGAAGTCACCAAAGAGATCTTCACGAGTCGATAGGAGCCCGGGTGGCGATGCAAGATCATAGATCAGGGTAGGGTTCCCACAAGGGTGAGCTAAGCTCAGGTTTTCTTTCAAATCAAGTCTAATCTGAGATCTGAGCCAACTAGGCTATTTATAGGTGGGGGGCGAAGAGTTAAGTTACATGCTGAAAAGTGCTGTTGTGCTGAAGTTCGCGGTGGCGGAAGTTCCGGCCATCTTGGGCGGAAGTTCCGGTCAGGGGCGGAAGTTCCGGTCCTGGGGGCCGGAAGTTCCGGCCAAGTTCCGGCCAAGTTCCGAAAGTCGTCCATTTCCTTGCAGTAACATCCAGGGGCCTTTTCGTGGACTTTCGGAGCTTGGGCGGAACTTGGGCGGAAGTTCCGACCGGGCGGAAGTTCCGGTCCTTCGGGGCGGAAGTTCCGGTCCGATGCTTTTTCCTGCGCGCTGGAGGGCATCTTGGGGGCATCTTGACGGAATCTGGCCGGAAGTTCCGGTCCTGGAGGGCGGAAGTTCCGGCCTGGACGCAGTAGCTCCATCTTCATCATTTCCAGCTCTCTCTCCATTGGTTTGGTCTCCATGGCTTGTGTCTTGACCGATGTACCTGATTGAACATAGGGTATTCGCATGAAGTAGCAAGCCATCCAAGGGGGTGTCAAAGTCATAGGTAGAGAGGAGCGAATTCACCTCTTGGCGTAGTGCTTGGGCTCGAGCTCGTGTCATTGGACCACGAGGAGGGCTTGTCGGTCTTGATGTAGTGTCGACCTTGGGTGGGGCTGCATCAAAAACCCTAATGAGCAGCCTGCCGAGCGGTAAAACTAGTCTCTTCTGGGGAAGTTCCTAGTCACGTATATCGATAGGCTGTGTCTATGGTTGGGAACAAGCACACTGTACGCTATGTGGACTCGGAGTAACAAAAACTGACACCACTAGATACGGTAACACAAAATGATAGAGTAAACTCAAACCCTAAAATACTAGATGAAAGATAAAGTTACGCAAAAACAACTACGAAAAGCAACTAAAACTCGAAATTAGTGCAAGCTATGGCTATGGCAAACCCTAACCCTAATATTTTTGGCTTTTTCTGTATAGGAAAACACTCACAACTCAACTATGGGGTGGATTGTGGATGGCTTACCGAGGAAAACTGGAAATCTGATACCAAGATGATAAGGGGTTGCCCGATCTTCTCAGTAAGCGACAGGTGGTGATGAACACGTGATGGTAGCAGCGGATGAAATCGATGATGATGAGGAGGATAACTTGTATGACGCCGACGAAGTCTCTCGATTGATTCCTGATGCCAATGCAACAGCTCTCAACCCTGCAAGATATTCGCAACTCCACACACTTGCGCACGTAGCCGCCGACCACGAAGCGGTAGATTGCAATCTTCTAATCCCCAATGGAACAGCAGATCACACAAACTTTCAGTAGCATAAAACTCCAGATCACAACGAATTGGAGAGTTGGGGAACAATAGTTTTGCTTAGCAAACAACTATGAACTAGGGTTTATCTTAAACGTGGTCTAAAACAGCTAGGGGGTCGTCCAAGGCACTTATATAGGCGTCCGGGACGAGTTCTGGTCGAAAAGATACAAGTAAAACCGACCCAGAATAGATCTGGTCGAGACAGACTCGGACATGTCCGGTCTGGGGTCCGGTCGACCGGGCTGTGGACCGGGCGGTCCGGTCTGTGATCCGGTCAACCGGTCGGCAACCGGAAATCTGCGAGGTTTCCGGTTTCCGTCCGGTACGAGGGGCTCCGTCCGGTTGGCGTCCGGTTGGCGGCCGGTTGAGCCAGACCGGACCGGGCTGGCCGGTCTGGGGGCCGGTCTGACCGGGTTCTGGACCGGCCTGGACTTCTTCTTCTCCTCTCGCGCATGCCTCCCGCTCCTCCCTCGCGCGTCCATGAGATTTCTTCATGTCCAGCTCCATGTCCAGCTTCACGGCCATCTTGACGTCCGTCTTCATGTCCAGCTGCTCCTCTCCTCGTGCGATGCTCGTCTCCTCTTGATACCTGATGATACATAAGTAATAGGACTTAGGTAGTATAAAGTTCTCATCAATCAAAGTATCGTTTAGGAACAAGTTCACCTGTTGTTTAAGTAGCTTCGCACGAGCTCGTGTTATTGGTCCAATCCTGACTTCGTTGGACTTGAGCTTTACTGCAGGTTCATCTTCAGTTGGTAATGACGGAGGTAGTAGTGAGGTAGGGATGTCCTCATCACCCTCCACCCACCCAATTTCGTTTCTAGAAAATTTTCCAAAAAATAGCCCTAAATTGCCTTTGGACGGATCTGTGATTTGGTTGAGTTTTGAGTGGTTTTGCTCCGTGGATCTGGTGTTGTTGTGCTTGATCTACTATTTCCCCCACTTTCTAGCCCCCAATTCCATCATTTCCCTTCGTTTTGGTCGATTTGGCTTGATTTCGCTCAAGAACAGGAGAGAGAAAAACTGTGCCCCGCGAAATCCGGTCGACCGGGCGCCAACCGGGCCAGTGACCGGACAGCCTGGTGCCAGGGCCGGTCAACCGGGCGCCAGACCGGGCGCCAACCGGGCGCCAACCGGGCGCCAACCGGGCGCCGACCGGGCCAGAACCCGGTCAACCGGGCTGTAGACCGGGCAGGCCGGTCCAGGGCCTGGTCAACCGGGCGCCAACCGGGCGCCACCTCCACCACCACCTCCGCCAACCACCGCCACCCTCTCCGCCGCCGGCAACCACCGCCACCCTCCCAAAACCACCGGGAAACATCACCGCGGCCCCATAACCTCCGCCGCAACCGCAAGGGCATCGAAACCACCCACCACCGGCATACCACCGCCACCACCGCCGAGCTACTTTGACCCATCTTATCCGCTAACTTGTGTTTGCTTGTTCCGGTTTGAGTGCCTTGTTTGTGAAACTAACCCGCAGCTCCGAAGCAAGCGACGACATCCTCGGCACCCCGGACTTGCAAACGTACTCTTGACACCACCGCCGTCATCGCAAGTTGCGTGTTCATCACCGCCTAACATCTTAGGTATAACTTGCATTACCCTTGTAACCCCTCTTCTTTTGCGATCTATCCTATCGAGCATTGCTTATCTAGTGTTGCGAGACATTGCACGTGGCCCCGATTGTGAGGTGTGTGCGTAGTGTGGAGTCAAGCTTCTAAGCAAAACTCGTGTGGCAAGATAGCAAAAGCGAGCTAACGCTAACATAGTGCGAGAAAAGCCGCCAAAACACAAAAAGAGTGCAAGTGCACCATAGAGCAAAAGTGTGCGAGTGCCATCATACATACAAATACACAAAGAGTGTAAGTGCCACCAAATACAAAAAGAGGAAAAAGCTTTTAAGCAAAAGAGAGAAAAGAGAAGAGAGGCCGCGTGTGAATCTTGTTGTCTCATCGTTTGCAACCAAAGCTTTGCCTCTCCTTGTGTTAGTGTGACACCGAGCAACCTTGCTTTCGGGCTTCATACACTTTTCCGCTCATTCCTTGGTCGCACTAACCCCGCTTATCCCGTGTGTGAGTTCCACATCTTTTCCGTGTTTATAGTGATCATCGCTTTGACATTTGAGTTTTTGGATCTTACCCACCCTTAACAACAAACTTGATTTCGGATTTCATCTTTTGGCTTTCCACCATACTCACCTAACACCATATTTGCTAGCTTTTGCGTGTGTCTTTGTGTGAGTGCCCGATACAATTGTTCTAACTCTCGGTTTGTTGGATCACCCCAATCTTGTCATACCACGGTAAGATTGCGAGGTAGTGTTCTTCCACTAACATACACCATATAGATACCGTCTTGCTAACATGTATAGCGACGAAGAAGATACGGAGGAGTACACGGAGCACTTCGAGGAGGATACCTCTTCAAGCACCGCGGATGTGGAGGAACATGTGGAGCTCTACACCGACTATGGCTCCACGAGCATCGCCAACATGACCGACATCGACGAGCTGTACATCGACACTTGCTCAACAAGCATGGACGACATGGTGGAGCAACACGACGAGGACGACATCGACCCCACCATGCATACCGCCGATGCTCCCACATACCCCTACTTGGCCAATGGAGCTACATATGAAGATCGAGGACCTCCACGATGGCATCATCATGTGGATCATCAAGAGCGTCCCCAACATATTCGGCATCGACACACTTCTCCGAGCTCCACAAGGCGCCATCATGAGAGTGCCTATGCACAAGATCATCGACATCATGGACATCATATGGAGCATCAAGAGCGCCCTCAACATGAGCCATCACCTAGGCAAGGCAAGGACCGTCATCGACTCACACCATCTCATGATCGTCGTCGACCACCACCACCTCATGGTCTACATCGACATCCTTCCACACATGATCTTCGACGACCCCACTCAAGACATGGTGATGAGGCAAGAAGACGAGATCCTCGACATGAAGACCTTCCTCATAAGGCGACTTCTACCTCTTGCGCCACCACCACAATGGCCCCTACCTCGTCATATGCATATGGACTCCGATGCTACAAGTGCAAGCAACAAGGCCACCTTCCACGGGAATGTCCCAATCTCCTATGTGAGGTGTGCAAGGCCAAGGGTCACGAGGCATGGCAATGCACAACGCCAAGCGCCAAGAAGCTCTACTTCGACGAGCTCAATGCACAAGTCTCCAAGATGCAACTACTTGAGGATGACTTAGGAGGCGATGGAGTTGAGCCTGGTGAGCATGGGATTCTCCCTTCACCTACGGAGGCGCATGGAGTTGAGATGGTTGAGCATGGGAAGTTCCCTTCAACCAAGGAGGCGCATGGAGATGAGCAAGTCGAGCCTACTCCTACATGCTTGATTGATGAGTTGGTACCAATCCCATGTGAGCATGAGAGCCACTTAGCCCACTTGAGCGAGAGTGATAGTGAGTTGAGTGACTTCCACCCCATATGTGAGTTTGAGTGCTTCCATTTGGAGGACATGAGTGATACACAAAGTGAGTTGAGAGAGGTAGATGATAGGTCCATGGAGGACATCGCATTTGCTAACACATTAACCTCTCCCTCGCTTGTGTCTTCTTATGTTGCACTAGGTTCCACGGAGGACGAGTTCCCGCTCATGGAGAAGATGTACATGGTGCATGAAGACGATGATATCTCACCATGCTTGCTCCAAGATGGACATGTCGACCACATGGATCCTCCTACTTCCACAACACCTACTTCACATGAGTCGGCCTACAAAGGTAACAACATAGGTGTTGATGATGCCATGATCCCACTAGTGGACATGATGACTTATGAGCGCATGCATGATCTTGATGATATATTTGCTACGTCACTTGATTCTTTCATATTCCCATGTGATGCTTTGCTTCCTAACATTGTTGATCATGTGGAGTTGATTGATTGTGATACCATGAACATGCCATGCTATGAAACTTTCATATTTGCTCTGCTTGCTTGCAATAATGTTGAAAATGATGACATTAACTTCCGCATGCTTTGCCCCACATGTTTGCACTTTTCCATGATCCTTGCATCCAAGATTATGAACAATTGCTCTTTCTTATGCTTGGTATGCAAGAATGCTTATTTCATTGTCCATGAGATGGCCCCCATAGCCTTCTCACTTTTTGATGATCATGAGTTACCACATGCCATGAATGCACCTTCTTGCGGTTTGCACCATCGCCATGCATTTCATAATATCTTGCTTGACACTAATGGTGATGTGCACAAGACATGGAACATCATGATGGATGATGTATTCATCTACCATGCACACACGCTTTTTGTCTTGTTTCTTCCATGTGTAGGTACACGGACGACCACTTCCACCGCTACGGAGCATGATCTCACGAAACGCGCAATTGAGAGCTACCCCATCAAGGACCTAACCCGTGGGACTCACACCAAAGGGTATGTTTCCCAACGCCTTCGCCATCGTGTGTTTCCGACATTTCTTGTCGAGCTTCCGGTTTGGTCCAATTCCTCGTCCCCTCTTTTGCCTCTTATGCAACTTATCTTGAAACATCTTGTTGGCACAATGGTTGTTGTATGTATTGATGACATCATCATACACTCCGAGAATCTCAAGGATCATGTCATACATGTGAGAGACACCTTATGCACCTTGTGCCACATGTCACACCAAAAGTTGCTCTCCTTTGGATTTCTCATTTCATCTTTGGCATTTGCAATGGATTCTTTGACACTTGAGGATACCCATAATCGGCTCACGCCAACCATACTTTCCCAAGCTAGAAGTCTCCATAGCTTTGCCATTGCACATAACAATTTTGCCCCAAATTTTGCCGCCGATACTTGCCTTTTGATTGTTCCATTTGTGTGGGACAATGATACACACAACATTTTTGACACCTTCCAAAGCAAACTTTTACTTGCACAAATTTTTGTCCTCCCACATTTTGGATACATCGACACTCTTTTGATCACTATTTTTGCCCAATGCCTTTTGGAGAAACGACTTGATGCTTCGTATTTGATTGAGAGCCTCTTGTTCGCCGGTCACCAAATTGGCATCCACAAGCTTTCCTTTTGCAAGTTGTTTTTCCCCTTGTTCTTCTTCGACCGAGACTTGGCCCCTCCACCACTACATGGGAGACCCGTTATGGACTACAACAAAGACGCCCGCACTACGACGAGCATCCCTAAGGACACAAGGGCACCTATACAAGTCCTTCCCGTCTACCTCATCGGTGAGGAGGAGCAAGAGTCGAGGACGACTCTTCCCCAAGGGGGGGGGGAGATGATGTAGCCCCACCTATCGTCGACGCTACACCATGGCCAAGGAGTCCCCCAAGTGGACCAACAACACAAACCCCCGCCATATATGTCAAGGTGAACTCCTTCCTCTCTATGGTCGATCTCAACACCAACTTGAATGGTATGCTACCTCATGCCTATCATCTTGATGTCTATAGGTGCCGACGTCGACAAGGACCAAGAGAGAAGGAACCACCATGGTGCATGGAAGAAGGAAGAAGAAGAAGGGAAGAAGAGGAGAAGGAAGAGGAAGAAGAGGAGGGAGGAACAGGCCGGCCAGCCCAGAGGCCGGTCAGACCGGGCCACAGACCGGACAGGCCGGCGTAGAGGCCGGTCAGACCGGGCCACAGACCGGGCGCACCCAGGCATCGTACCGGAGACCAACCGGACGGAAATCTGCGAGGTTTCCGGTTTGCGACCGGTCGACCGGACCCGTGACCGGACCACCCGGTCCACAGCCCGGTCTGACCGGCCCCAAACCGGATCCGTCGGGTTTGACCCACCCACTTGTACCTTTTCGACCCATGTCGCCTTGTATGCCTATAAAAGACCCCAGCTCGCCCCCATAGCTGGTTAGACTTGTTTAGAACTCAAACCTAACTTTGAGCTTAGTCTCCCTTGGGTATCATCCCTCTGTAATCAAGGCAACCCTTGTGGATGTATGGATTTGGTAGTGAGAGATTCTAGTGTTTACACTCTCTCTCCCACTCCTTGATTCGTCCTCCCCACCGGTCTCTCCTCTCGGAATTCTACCTCGAGTCTCTTCCGGGCGGATTCTATTGGCACGGTCCATCGAGCCGTGAGGGTAAGCATCGATTGTATCGGGTTGGTGTGTGTGGTTCTTCGTGTGTTCTTCGCGTTCTTCGTGTTCTTCCGCCTCTCCCCCTCTTTCCCCCTTGATTCCTTGGGTCATTCGCGAGATCGGGCCACAATCGGGGTCTCAGACCACATCACGGACCTTCAAGACGGCGCCACCATGAGAGTGCTTCCGCACATGATCCTCTACATCGAGCTCGTCCTTTGGAACAACAAGAGCGTCCCCGCCATGATCGCCATCGACACTCTCCTCCGAGCTCAAGAAGGCGCCACAAGCAAGTTGCCAATCTACATGAACCATCATCTAGGCATGTTGAGGATCGTCATCGACACTCGTCACCTCAAGACCGTCGTCGACCATCACCACCTCGTGATCGCCATCGACATGCGTCACCACATGATCATCGCCGACACAAGTCACCTCATGTTTGCCATCGACCAACACCTCCCAAGGATCTTCGACGATACCCCCCAAGACATGGTGATGATGCAAGAAGACGAGAACCTCAACATGAAGCGGCCAAGGCTACAAAGAACAACAACACCAACCATATGGTGTCTACAAAGCCTAGCGCCACCACCACAATGGCATCTCCAAGACCGCCTACACATGAGAAGATCTCCAATGGTGCGAGACAAGATACTACATCAACAAGGAAGATGGTGCCAAGCGCAAAGAAAGCGGAACCACATCTTATGGTGCTTCCCCCTACTACCGCCACCTCCACGATGGCGCCTACAAGAAGCTCAAGCCCCAAGATGAAGACCACGGAGTCTACACTTCAAGATGACGGACGATCTACCCGTCATTATGCCAACATGAAAATGCGTTGTCCACCAAGATCAAGTAGCTCCCAATGCTTTCGTTGCAAACAAGACGGTCATCTTTGGGAATGCCCCAATCTCCATTGTGATGTGTGCACATCCAACAAGCACATGACATGGGAATGCAACACACCGCAAGCCCACAAGCTCTACTTCGCCCAATTGGATGCCGAAATCGCCAACAAGACACTTCAAGATACCATTGTCTTCAAAGAATGGTGCAAGGAAATGGCCAAGAGGACGACTATGAAGCACACACTTCAAGATGAAGCACGAGAAGGCCAAGTCAAGGGTGACGTTGATTCGAGACTAGCTCTCAACAACACCATAGCGCCATCAAATGGTGTCAACATGGGAGGCGATGGAGTTGAGAATGGTGAGCATGGGATGATCCCTTCACCAATGGAGGCGAATGGAGTTGAGATGGTTGAGCATGGGAAGTTCCCTTCAACCACGGAGGCGCATGGAGATGAGCAAGTCGAACCTACTCCTACATGCTTGATTGATGAGTTGGTACCAACCCCATGTGAGCATGAGAGCCACTTAGCCCACTTGAGCGAGAGTGATAGACTTCCACCCCATATGTGAGTTTGAGTGCTTCCATTTGGAGGACATGAGTGATACACAAAGTGAGTTGAGAGAGGTAGATGATAGGTCCATGGAGGACATCGCATTTGCTAACACATTAACCTCTCCCTCGTTTGTGTCTTCTTATGTTGCAATAGGTTCCATGGAGGACGAGTTCCCGATCATGGAGAAGATGTACATGGTGCATGAAGATGATGATATCACACCATGCTTACAAGAAGTCAAAGATGTCGACCACATGGATCCTACCACTTCTACAACACCTACCTCAAATGAGTCGGACTACAAAGGTACCTATATGGGTGTTGATGATGCCATGATCCCACTAGTGGACATGATGACTTATGAGTGCATGCATGATCTTGAGGATACAATTGCTATGCCACATGCTTCGTTCATTCCTCCATGTGATGCTTTACTTGATAACATTGTTGATCATGTGGGTATGCTTGCTTGTGACAATATGATCATGCCATGCTATGAGTGTTTCAATATAAATCCCATTGCATGCAACTTGTTGAACAATTTGTCTTTCCCATGTGATGCTTTGCTTGATAACATTGTTGATCATGTGGAATCACTTGCTTGTGACAATATGGTCATGCCATGCTATGAGAGTTTCACTTTCTCTCCTATTGCTTGCAATATGTCGAACAATTGCTCTTTACCATGTATTGCTTGCAATGAAAATGATGATGCTAATGCTTGTGTTGTGATACCCTTGATGAACACATGCTCTTTCCATAGGGTTGTCGACAACAATGATAATATGTTAAACATGCTTTGCCCAAAGTGTTTACACTATTCCATGTTCCTTGCATCCAAGATTGTGAACAATGACTCTTTCTTATGCTTGGTATGCAAGAATGCTTATTTCATTGTCCATGAGATGGCCCCCATAGCCTTCTCAATTTTTGATGATCCTAAGTTACCACATGCCATGAATGCACCTTCTTGCCATATGCACCATCACCATGCATTTCATACTATCTTGCTTGACACTAATGGTGATGTGCACAAGACATGGAACATCATGATGGATGATGTATTCATCTACCATGCACACACGCTTTTTGTTGTCTCCATTGTGTGTAGAGGTACCCGAACGACAACATCCACCACCACGGAGCATGAGTTGACGACACGTGCCATCGAGAGCTATCCCACCAAGGACAACCTCCATCACCAAACCCGCGGGATTCAAACCAAAGGGTATGTTTCCCAACACCTTCGCCATCGTGTGTTTCCGACATTTCTTGTCGAGCTTCCGGTTTGGTCCAATTCCTCGTCACCTCTTTTGCTTCTTATGCAACATATCTTGAAAGATCTTGTTGGCACAATGGTTGTTGTATGTATTGATGATATCATCATACGCTCCGAGAACCTCAAGGATCATGTCATACATGTGAGAGACACATTATGCACCTTGTGCCACATGTCACACCAAAAGTTGCTCTCCTTTGGATTTCTCCTTTCATCTTCGGCAATTACAATGGATTCTTTGACACTTGAGGATACCCATAATAGGCTCACGCCAACCATACTTCCCCAAGCTAGAAGTCTCCATAGCTTTGCCATTGCACATAACAATTTTGCCCCAAATTTTGACGCCGATACTTGCCTTTTGATTGTTCCATTTGTGTGGGACAATGCTACACACAACATTTTTGGCCCCTTTCCAAAGCAAACTTTTACTTGCACAATTTTTTGCCCTACCACATTTTGGATAAATCGAAACTCTTTTGATCACCACTTTTGCAAAATGCCTCTTGGAGAAACAACTTGATGCTTCGTATTTGATTGAGCGCATAATACAAGTTCGTTCAAGATCGAACCCGGCTCTAATACCTTTCCCATGCTTTGCATTGAACATGCCGAACAATTTCTCATTCTTATGGTTCTTTGGCAAGCATGATGATGTGATTCTTACCGTTGGTGTTGCCTCAAACAAGTTGAACAATTCCTCTTTCATTTGGTTTGTTGGCACACACGGTTGTACAAATGTCTTCTTGATGAACTTTTTGGATGATATGTTTTGTGTTGCAACAAACATGAGGACCAATTTCTCTTTCCAATGGTTTGTGTGCACACGTGTTGATGCGGGGTGGCTTTTGGACACCTCCGCTTCAAGACCGACAAGTGCATCCCCGCCTATCGTCGACTCTACACCATGGCCAAGGAGTCCCCCAAGTGGACCAACAACACAAAACCCCGCCATATACGTCAAGGTGAACTCCTTCCTCTCTATGGTCGATCTCAACACCAACTTGAATGGTATGCTACCTCATGCCTATCATCATGATGTCTATAGGAGCCGACGTCGACAAGGACCAAGAGAGAAGGAACCCCCATGGTGCATGGAAGAAGAGAAGAAGGAAGAGGAAGAAGAAGAGGGAGGAAGAGGCCCTGCCGGTCAGACCGGGCCACAGACCAGGCAGCCTGGCGCAGAGGCCGGTCAGACCGGGCCACAGACCAGACAGGCCGGCGCAGAGGCCGGTCAGACCGGGCCACAGACCGGGCGCGCCCAGGCCTCGTACCGGAAGCCAACCGGACGGAATCTGCGAGGTTTCCGGTTTGCGGCCGGTCGACCGGACCAGTGACCGGACCACCCGGTCCACAGCCCGGTCTGACCGGCCCCAAACCGGATCCGTCGGGTTTGACCCACCCAACTTGTACCTTTTCGACCCCTGTTGCCTTGTATGCCTATATAAGACCCCAGCTCGCCCCCATAGCTGGTTAGACAAGATTTAGGCTTAAACATGACTTTGAGCTTTGTCTCCCTAGGGTTTCATCCCCTTTGTATCAAGGCACCCCATGTTGGATGATTGGATCTATGTGAGTGAGATTCTAGTGTAGCCCACTCTCTCTCCCTCACCTACCTCAATCCTCAACACCGATCTCTCACTCCGGGATTCTACCTCGAGTCTCTCCCGTGGTGATTCTATTGGCGTGGTCCATCGAGCCACGAGGGTAAGTATCGATTGTATCGGGTTGGTGTGCGTTGTGTTCTTCGTGTTCTTCGTTTCTTCCGCCTCTCCCTCTCTTTCCCCCTTTGATTCTTGGGTCATTCGCAAGATCGGGCCACACACGGGGTCTTAGACCTTAACACGTGTTGTTGATACTTTGGACACTTCCCCTTATGTGTTTTGGCCAAATTCTCCTCTAATTGATTCAAGGATGTTGAACAATTTCTCTTTCCGATGCCTTGAGTGCAATAATGCACATGAGTTCCTACATGAGATGGACATCATAGTCGTCTCACAATTTGGAGTTTTTGTGTTTCCACATTTGGAAGATGTTCATATGGAGTTATTACACATTGACCTTGCACATGCATTATTCTTGATAATTTTGTGTTGTGCTAACGGTGTTGTGAACATGAAAGGAAATGTCATTGATGATGATGTAGCCCCGCTCGCCAACGACACTACATCAAGACCAACAAGTCCCCCAAGTGGACCCATGACACGGGCTCGAGCCAAAGCAATACATGACAAGGTGAACTCGCTCCTCACTACCCTCGACCTCGACTCCCCATTGGATGGAATGCTACCTCATGCCGAAACACTTTGTGTGATTAGGTACATGGAGCACCAAGACCCCGGAGAGGATGAGACGTCATGGTCAAGGGGAGGAGAGGAGCAGAGGAACCTGGAGATGAACATGAAGCCGAAGCCGACGTCGCCCGAAGAGCGCCAAGGAAGAGAAGGACGCTGGCCGGTCCAGAGCCCGGTCAGACCGGACCCACGACCGGACGCCCCGGCCACAGGCCCGGTCAACCGGGCGCAAACCGGGCCAACTCCCTCGTACCGGACGACGACCGGACCCAGGACCGGACTCTTCGCAGAATCCCGGTTGGCGGCCGGTCGACCGGACCCATGACCGGACAGCCCGGTCACAGGCCCGGTCAGACCGGACCCCTGACCGGACAGCCCGGTCCCAGGCCCAGTCTGACCGGACGCCCAACCGGATCCGATGGGATTACCCCACCAAACTGCCTTGACTTATCCATTCGCGTACCTGTTCGCCCTTGCTGGCTGTGCTTGCCTATTTAAGTAGCTGGGACCCCTCCTTTACTGTTTAGACTTGTTTAGAACTCAAACCTAACTTTGAGCTTAGTCTCCCTTGGGTATCATCCCTCTGTAATCAAGGCAACCCTTGTGGATGTATGGATTTGGTAGTAAGAGATTCTAGTGCTTGCACTCTCTCTCTCACTCCTTGATTCGTCCTCCCCACCGGTCTCTCCTCTCGGAATTCTACCTCGAGTCTCTTCCGGGCGGATTCTATTGGCACGGTCCCTCGAGCCGTGAGGGTAAGCATCGATTGTATCGGGTTGGTGTGCGTGGATCTTCGTGTGTTCTTTGTGTTCTTAGTGTTCTTCCACCTCTCCCCCTCTCTCCCCCTTGATTCCTTGGGTCATTCGCGAGATCGGGCCACAATCGGGGTCTCAGACCACATCATATGGTATCAGCAGCCTTTGGTTTCCGCGGATTTGACCCTCCACCCACCCAATTTCGTTTCTAGAAAATTTTCCAAAAAATAGCCCTAAATTGCCTTTGGACGGATCTGTGATTTGGTTGAGTTTTGAGTGGTTTTGCTCCGTGGATCTGGTGTTGTTGTGCTTGATCTACTATTTCCCCACCTTTGAGCCTCCAATTCCATCGTTTCCCTTCGTTTTGGTCGATTTGGTTTTGGTTTGGGGAAGAACAGGAGAGAGAAAGCTCCAGATCGACGAACCCGGTTTCGCACCCGGTCAACCGGCCCCCAGACCGGACCGTCCGGCGCAGAACCCGGTCAACCGGCCGCAAACCGGAGCAGCCGGTCCAGAACCCGGTCAACCGGCCCACCGACCGGAGCAGCCGGCGCCACACCCGGTCCGACCGGACCAACGACCGGGCTCCTCGTCTTCGACATCGTCTAACACCACCGCCGACCACAACCACCACCAACATCTCCACCATCGCAGGTATAACTTGCAGTAACCCTTGTAGCCCTCTTCTTTTGCGATCTATCCCACGAGCGAAGCTTCCGAGTGTTGCGAAACATCGCACGAGGTCCCGACCGTGAGGGTGTGCGTTGTGTGAGTAAAGCTCGTAAGTAGAGCTCGTGAGTGGCCAGCAAAAGAGTAAGAGCATAGTGTGCTAGTGAAAAAAAAAAAAAGAAGAGAAAAGCAAAGTGCAAAGTGCCACCGATACAAAAAAAAGAGTGAAAAGCTTTTAAGCAAGCAAGAGAGATAGAGAAGAGAGACCTCGTGCGAATCTTGGTGTTTCTAATCTATGCAACCTAGCTTCGATCTCTTCTTGCGTTAGTGTGACATTGAGCACCCTTGTTTTGGGTTTTTCCTTTTTCCGCTCGTTCCTTGGTTGCACTAACCCCGCTCATCCCGTGTGTGAGTTCCACATTTTTCCGTGTTTATAGTGATCGCCACTTTGACACTTGGATTTTTGGACCTTACCCACTCTTAACAACATACTCGATTTTGGATTTCGTCTTTTGGTTTTCCACCATCCATTCCTAACACCATATTTGCTAGCTTTTGCGTGTGCCTTTGTGTGTGTCCCGATACAATTGGTCTTACTTTCGGCTTGGTTGATTGCCTCAATACTATCTTGCCACGGTAAGAGTGAGAGGTAGTCTCCTTCCACTAACATCCACAACATAGTTCTTGTCTTGTGATCATGGATTGATGCGGGGTGGCCTTCGGACACCTCCTCACCAAGACCGACAAGTCCCCCAAGTGGACCAATGACAAGGGCTCGAGTTAAAGCTCTACATGATAAGGTGAATTCGCTCCTCTCTACCTCTACCTTTGACACCCCCTTGGATGGCTTGCTACTTCATGCAAATACACTATGTTCAATCAGGTACATCGGTCAAGACACAAGCCATGGAGTCCAAGCCAATGGAGAGAGAGCTGGAAATGATGAAGATGGAGCTCCAGCGCGCAGGCCGGAACTTCCGCCCTCCAGGGCCGGAACTTCCGCCCCCCAGGACCGGAACTTCCGCCCTCCAGGACCGGAAGTTCCGCCCAGATGCTGCCCAGATACCGTTCAGCGCCCAGAGAAGTGGAGCCAGCCGGAACTTCCGCCCCGAGGGACCGGAACTTCCGCCCACCCGGAACTTCCGCTCAAGTTCCGCCCAAGTTCCGAAAGTCCGTCAAAACGCCCCTGGATGTTACTGCAAGGAAATGGGCTAATTTCGGAACTTGACCGGAACTTGGCCGGAACTTCCGGCCGGGCCGGAACTTCCGCCTTCCAGGGCCGGAACTTCCGCCCCTGACCGGAACTTCCGCCCAAGTCGGCCGGAACTTCCGCCACCGCGATTTCAGCACAACACTACTTTTCAGCGTGTAACTTATCTATTCGCCCACCCGACTATAAATAGCCTAGTTGGCTCAGATCTGAGATTAGACTTGTTTAGAACTCAAACCTACCTTTGAGCTTAGTCTCCCTTGGGTATCATCCCTCTGTAATCAAGGCACCTTGGTTGTTGACTTTGAATTTGTGGAGTGAGATTCTAGTACTTGCTACTCTCTCTCCCTCCCCAAGTTCATCCTCTCCAATCCCAATCTCTCTCCGGGAATTCTGCCTCGTGCCTCTTCCACGGAGATTCTATTGGCGTGGTCCATCGAGCCACGGAGGTAAGCATCGGGTGTATCGGGTTGGTGTGCGTGCGTGAGTCTCGGGGTTCGTCGTGTTCTTCATCCCCTCGCGTTTTCCCATCTCACCCGTTTGGTTTCGAAGTCAATCCGCAAGATCGGGCCACACACGGGGTCTTAGACCACATCATATGGTATCAGCAGCCTTTGGTTCCCGCGGATTTGACCCTCCACCCACCCGATTTCGTTTCTAGAAAATTTCCAAAAAATTCCCCAAAAATAGCCCTAATTTGCCTTTGGACGGATCTGTGATTTGGTTGAGTTTTGAGTGGTTTTGGTCCAATAGAAACTTGTCTTTGGTGTTGATCTGCAATTCCCCCACTTTCCCACAGCTTCTAGTGCCAAATTTTCCGCGAATTCGAAGATTTTCGGCCCGGTTTTCCGCCCAAATCGAAGAACAGCTCGCAGATCTGATTGCGACCGGAAGTTCCGGCCGGCAGGACCGGAAGTTCCGCCCCCGGACCGGAAGTTCCGCCCCTCAGGACCGGAACTTCCGCCTGGCCGAATTTTTCACAGCTAACTTCGTTTTTCGTTTTGGCACTAACCCCTTGTGTTTGGACTTCGTAGTGTGTGCCATTTCAGATAACTCCGCAACATCATCTACGACGACGGCACCCCGAGGATCCAAGCGGTTCATTTGACACCTCCACCATAGCAAGTTCAAGTTCGTCGGCCACCGTCATCAAGTGGTATAACTTGCACCTAACTTGTAGCCTTAGCTTCCTTTGCGTACCTTTCCTATCGAGAGTGGCTTTCTAGTGTTGCGAAGCATTGCGCAAGCGTCCCGACCGTGAGGGTGTGCGTGTGTTGAGCAAAGCTACGAAGCAAGCTCGTGTGAAAAGATAGGCAAAAGAAGTGTGACATACTTACATAGATAGTGAGAAAAGAAAGCTTCTAAGCATATAAAAAAAAGGAGAAAAAGAAAAAGAAAAAGAGTGTGAGTGACATCTATACACAAAAGAGTCCAAAGCTTATAAGCAAAAGAGAGAAAAGAGAAGAGAGGCGTCTTGCGCAAATCTTGTTGCTTCTCATTTTGCAACCAAGCCACGGTCTCTCTTGCGTTAGCGTGACACCGAGCTAGTAGTCGTCGTTAGGTCCAATTTTGTTCGTGCTCATTTTCCGTCGCGCTAACCCCATTTTGTCCCACGTGTGTGTTCCACATTGTGTATGCCTTTTGTGATCACCGCTTTTGACTTGTGACTTTTGCATCTTACCCACTTTTAACAACATACTTGATCTTGGATTTGTCTTTTGGTTTTCCACAACACTCGCCTAACACCATATTTGCTAGCTTTTGCGTGTGGTTTTGCGTGTGTCCCCGATACACTTGATCTTACTTTCGGCTTGGTTGATTGCCTCAATACTATCTTACCTTGGTAAGAGTGCGAGGTAGTCTCCTTCCACTAACACATACAACATAGTTCTTGTTCTTCCATCATGGATAGGAGTGGAGATGAAACAAGGGATGGAGAAGTCCTTCGGAACACCGAGAGGTTGGCGACTCAACACAACCTATGGATTCAACGCCAAGAGTTCAAGGAGCAACTATCACTCTTCGAGACTCGCATCGATGAACAATATGAAGAAGTGGCTCACAACTTCTCCACGGTGAACCAAGACTTGGCTCTCCTCCGTGAAGCTACGGACAACTTGAATGGCCAAATGGCGGCCAACGATGCGAACATGGAGCGACGCATGGATAACCTCGAGCGCGCCATCACCAACTTGGGTCGTCATCGCCGACACCGCTCTACTTCTTCATCATCAAGCTCGTCACAAGATTACTATTCTCATGGCCACCGTTCGTCATCAAGCTCCTCCTCAAGGCATGAAGACCATCCTCGTCCTCATCGACCACATGCTCGTCAAGAAGACTCTCGCTCTAACTCAAGGAGAGGTGAATTCCATCGCCATGCTCGTCCTCATGAACGACCTCCACAAGAACAAGCTCCTCACCAAGATCGTCATCAAGCGGCTCGCCATGCCCACCATGGGTATGACGACCATCCCCAAGACAACGTCCACCACAACATGGCGCCACATGGTGATGCTCCCGCCCAAGGTCGTCAAGAGCAACCAAGGCGTGATCTCCGGAATCATCCTCGCCATGACCAAAGGGGCCGAGGGCAACCACAACATGATCAAGATGAGAGAGCCATAATTGGGCAACGCCAACAACCTCGCCAAGACCCGCAACAACATCCTCACCATGAGCCAAGTGAAGCTAGTGTTCACCTCCAACGCCAACCCAATGCTATGGTTGGTCGTGGAAGACCTCCTCCACCTCCTCAAGTCGCAAGAGATGAAGGCATCCGTCCTCGCCGCCGCAACATGGAAGATGAAGAGAATATGTATGGAAAGCTCAAGTTCAATATGCCCAAGTTCAAGGGTGAAGACGATGCCGAGGCCTACCTCTCATGGGCACTCAAGGTTGACAAGATCTTCCGCATCCATAACTACTCCGGTGCCAAGAAAGTAGCCATGGCCTCCCTCGAGTTTGAAGATTATGCCAACACTTGGTGGGAACAAGTTGTCACTCTTAGGGAAGAAAAGGGTGATCCTCCAATTGATACTTGGGAAGACATGAAGGAGGAGATGCAAGCCCGCTTTGTCCCTACACACTACAAGACCGATCTCTTCAACAAGCTACAAAAGTTGAAGCAAGGCACCAAGACCGTTGAGGAATTCTTCAAGGAGATGGAGTTAACCATGATGAGAGCAAACATCCAAGAGTCCGAGAACCAAACCATCGCTAGGTTCTTCAATGGCCTCAACTACCCCATCAAGAAGATTGTGGAGTTCCAACAATACTCCAACATGGTTGAGTTGGTTCACCAAGCTTCCAAGGCCGAGCGTCAAGTGAATGAGGACATCAAGTACTCCAAGTCCAAGCAATACTTCGCCTCCAAGCTTGCTACATCAACTCCTACAACAAGTGTCAAGCCATCCGCATCCTCTACACCTTCCAAGCAACCTTCCATACAAAGTCGCATGAAGCAAACGGTATCCTCCACCGCCTCCTCTAAGGCCTCTACGGGACCCTCAAATGTCACTTGCTTCAAGTGTGGCACCCAAGGCCACAAATCCTTTGAGTGCAAGAACACCAAGGTCATGATCACTATGGAGAATGGTGACATAGAGACTCTAAGTGAAGGTGAATATGAAGCCCTAGTGCAAGCCGCCGTTGCTAATGAGGAAGACTATGATGAAGAAAGTGGAGAAGACCCTCTCTTATGCACACATGATCCAAGCCCTTCTCTTGTGGTCACTCGAGTGCTCACCACTCAACCCCAAGCTATGGAAGACCAAAGATGCAACATCTTCCAAACGCGTGCCGGCATTGGTGGCAAGTCTATCAAGGTCATCATCGATGGTGGGAGTTGCCACAACTTGGCAAGCACCGAGCTATGTGAGAAGCTCAACCTCACGCTTCGCAAGCATCCTCATCCCTACCATGTCCAATGGTTGAGTGACAAGGGCAATGTCAAGATTCAACACACCGTCACCGTCAACTTCAAGATAGGACCCTATGAAGACACCGTCGAGTGTGACGTGGTGCCTATGACCGTGTGCCACATGTTGCTTGGCCGCCCATGGCAATTTGACAAGAAGGCCATACATGATGGTTTCTCCAATGCATACACCTTCAAGGTCAAGGACAAGAAGTTCGAGCTTCGCCCAATGACTCCTAGCCAAATCATCGCCGACAATGCGAAGGCTTTAGCGAGGGCACAACACCACATCCACCATAGTGAGTTGAGAGGAGAGGGAGCGACCCACCAAAAAGAGAGTGAGCGCCACCACCCACATATGAGTGAGAGAAAGAGTGTCCTCCTAACCACCAAAAGCGAGTGGAGAGAAGTGAAAGACAACCCATCCACCACCATACACTACGTGCTCATTTGCAAGGGCCTATCGGCGGAGACTAACGACTTAACCAACATTCCTTCGTCTTTGTTGTCTCTTTTGAAGGAGTTCCAAGACGTCTTCCCCGACGAGCTACCACATGGACTACCACCGCTTCGGGGCATCGAGCATCGCATCGACCTCATCCCCGGCGCTCCCCTACCAAACCGCGCCGCCTACCGCACCAACCCCGAGGATACCAAGGAGATCCAACGCCAAATTCAAGACCTCCTCGCTAAAGGGTATGTCCGAGAAAGCCTTAGCCCTTGCGCCGTTCCCGTCATTCTTGTGCCTAAACCGGATGAGACGCAACGGATGTGTATGGATTGCCGCCCTATCAATGCCATTACCGTCCGTTATCGACATCCCATTCCGCGTTTAGATGATATGTTGGATGAATTGAGTGGTGCCACGATTTTCTCTAAGATTGATTTGCGTAGTGGCTACCACCAAATCCGCATGGCAATTGGTGATGAATGGAAGACGGCATTCAAGACCAAGCTTGGTCTCTATGAATGGCTCGTCATGCCGTTTGGCCTTTCCAATGCTCCTTCCACTTTTATGCGTCTTATGAATCACATCTTGCGACCTCTCATTGGCAAGAGTGTGGTTGTCTACTTTGATGATATTCTCATCTATAGCAAAAATCTCGAGGACCATGTTCAACATGTGAGAGAAGTCTTATGCATCTTGCGCCACGAGAAGCTCTTTGCCAACCTTCCAAAATGCCATTTCGCTCAAAACAAATTGGTTTTTCTTGGTTTTGTGGTTTCCGCCAACGGGATAGAAGTTGATTCTTCCAAAGTTGAGGCCATCCACAATTGGCCCACTCCCACAAATGTTGGCCAAGTGAGAAGCTTCCATGGTCTTGCCGGATTTTACCGCCGTTTTGTGAAAGATTTTAGCACCATTGCTTGCCCCTTAAACGAACTTACAAAAAAGAATGTTCCGTTCGTTTGGGGCAAAGCACAACAAAAAGCTTTTGATGAATTGAAAAAGAGACTCACCGAGGCACCATTACTTGCTCTTCCCGACTTTTCCAAAACATTTGAGATCGAATGCGATGCGAGTGGACTTGGAATCGGTGGTGTCCTCATGCAAAATGGAAAACCCGTGGCATACTATAGTGAGAAGTTGGATGGCGCACGCCTCAACTATCCTATATATGACAAGGAGCTTTATGCTTTAGTTCGTGTTCTTGAAGTTTGGCAACATTACCTTTGGCCAAAAGAGTTTGTCATCCACTCGGATCATGAGTCCTTGAAGTATTTGAAAAGTCAACACAATTTGAACAAGCGACATGCTAAGTGGGTTGAGTTCATAGAGTCCTTCCCTTATGTAATCAAATACAAAAAGGGCAAGGAAAATGTGGTTGCGGATGCACTTTCCCGCAAAATTACTCTCCTCCTCACCCGCTTGGAGTTTCACATTTTGGGTCTTGAAGAGATCAAAGAGCTCTACCCTTCCGATATTTTCTTTGGACCAATCTTTGAAAAGTGTTCCATTGACCGAGGTTTTGATGATTTCTATTTGCATGATGGCTACTTGTTTAAAGCTAACAAGATTTGCATTCCCGAGTCTTCTCTTCGTAAGTTGCTTTTGCAAGAGTCACATGGAGGTGGTCTCATGGGTCACTTTGGACGAGAGAAGACATATGCCATGCTATCAACCCACTACTATTGGCCAAGAATGTACCGCGACGTGGAACGCCTTTGCCGCCGGTGTACAACATGCTTACAAGCTAAGTCTACTTCCAATCCCTATGGTCTTTACATGCCTTTGCCCATTCCATATGCACCTTGGTCGGACATAAGCATGGACTTTGTACTTGGCTTACCACGCACCAAACATGGTCATGACTCAATATTTGTGGTAGTGGATAGGTTCTCTAAAATGGCACATTTCATACCATGTCATAAGAGCGATGATGCTTCACACATTGCTTCGTTGTTTTTCAGGGAAGTGGTTCGCCTACATGGGATACCGGCAAGCATTGTGTCGGATCGAGACGTCAAGTTCATGAGTTACCTATGGAAGTCGCTCATGGCGAAGTTTGGAGTGAAGCTTTTGTTCTCATCATCCTCGCACCCTCAAACCGATGGACAAACCGAAGTGGTCAATCGAAGCCTCTCCACACTCCTCCGCACACTTGTGAAGACAAATTTGAAGTCATGGGAAGATTGCCTACCCCACGCGGAGTTCGCCTACAATCGAGCCAAGCACTCCACAACCGCAAGGAGTCCCTTCATGGTCGTCTACGGATTCGAACCCCCAACGGCACTCGACATCCTCCCACTACCTCTTCATGAAAGAACAAACATGGACTTCGACGAGCGCACCACCGCCATCAAGAAACTACATGAAGAGACAAGAGCAACCATACAAGAGCATGTACTTCGCCAAGCTAACCGCCTCAACGCCAAGAAAAAGGAACGCGTGTTTGAAGAAGGAGACCTCGTGTGGATCCACCTAAGAAAAGAAAGGTTCCCGCAAGAACGCAACTCCAAGCTCAAGCCAAGAGGAGATGGACCCTTCAAGGTCCTCAAGCGCATCAACAACAACGCCTACGTCATCGACATACCAACATCAAAGTACTTGGTGAGCAACACTTTCAACATCTCGGATCTCTCACCCTATCATGGAGATGAGGAGGAACAAGAGTCGAGGACGACTCTCTCCCAAGGGGGGGGGGAGATGATGCGGGGTGGCCTTCGGACACCTCCTCACCAAGACCGACAAGTCCCCCAAGTGGACCAATGACAAGGGCTCGAGTTAAAGCTCTACATGATAAGGTGAATTCGCTCCTCTCTACCTCTACCTTTGACACCCCCTTGGATGGCTTGCTACTTCATGCAAATACACTATGTTCAATCAGGTACATCGGTCAAGACACAAGCCATGGAGTCCAAGCCAATGGAGAGAGAGCTGGAAATGATGAAGATGGAGCTCCAGCGCGCAGGCCGGAACTTCCGCCCTCCAGGGCCGGAACTTCCGCCCCCCAGGACCGGAACTTCCGCCCTCCAGGACCGGAAGTTCCGCCCAGATGCTGCCCAGATACCGTTCAGCGCCCAGAGAAGTGGAGCCAGCCGGAACTTCCGCCCCGAGGGACCGGAACTTCCGCCCACCCGGAACTTCCGCTCAAGTTCCGCCCAAGTTCCGAAAGTCCGTCAAAACGCCCCTGGATGTTACTGCAAGGAAATGGGCTAATTTCGGAACTTGACCGGAACTTGGCCGGAACTTCCGCCTTCCAGGGCCGGAACTTCCGCCCCTGACCGGAACTTCCGCCCAAGTCGGCCGGAACTTCCGCCACCGCGATTTCAGCACAACACTACTTTTCAGCGTGTAACTTATCTATTCGCCCACCCGACTATAAATAGCCTAGTTGGCTCAGATCTGAGATTAGACTTGTTTAGAACTCAAACCTACCTTTGAGCTTAGTCTCCCTTGGGTATCATCCCTCTGTAATCAAGGCACCTTGGTTGTTGACTTTGAATTTGTGGAGTGAGATTCTAGTACTTGCTACTCTCTCTCCCTCCCCAAGTTCATCCTCTCCAATCCCAATCTCTCTCCGGGAATTCTGCCTCGTGCCTCTTCCACGGAGATTCTATTGGCGTGGTCCATCGAGCCACGGAGGTAAGCATCGGGTGTATCGGGTTGGTGTGCGTGCGTGAGTCTCGGGGTTCGTCGTGTTCTTCATCCCCTCGCGTTTTCCCATCTCACCCGTTTGGTTTCGAAGTCAATCCGCAAGATCGGGCCACACACGGGGTCTTAGACCACATCATGGATAGGAACGGAGATGAAACAAGGGATGGAGAAGTCCTCCGGAACACCGAGAGGTTGGCTACTCAACACAACCTATGGACTCAACGCCAAGAGTTCAAGCAACAACTATCACTCTTCGAGACACGCATCGACCAACAATATGAAGAAGTGGCTCACAACTTCGGCCAAGTGAACCAAGATATGAATCTTCTTCGTGAAGCTACGGACAACTTGCATGACCAAGTGACGGCCAATGATGCAAACATGGAGCGGCGCATGGATAGCCTCGAGCGCGCCATCAACAACTTGGGCCGTCGACATCGACATCGCTCTACTTCCTCATCGTCATCGACCTCCTCACATGATGACTACTCCCATGATCGCCATTCGTCCTCAAGCTCCGACTCAAGGCATGGAGATCACCATCGCTCTCGTCGACCGCACGCTCGTCATGATGATTCTCGCTCCAACTCAAGGCGCGGAGAGTTTCATCGCCATGCTCGTCCTCATGAACGTCCGCAACAAGAACAAGCTCTTCACCAAGATCGTCATCACGCGGCTCGCCATGCCCACCATGGGCATGACGACCAACCCCAAGACAACGTCCTCCACAACATGGACCCGGCACCTCATCGTCAAGCCCATGTGGATGCTCAAGACCAAGGTCATCAAGATCCACCAAGGCGTGATCTCCGGAATCATCCTCGCCATGACCAAAGGGGCCGAGGGCAACCACAACATGATCAAGATGAGAGGGCCATAATTGGGCAACGCCAACAACCTCGCCAAGACCCGCAACAACATCCTCAACATGAGCCAAGTGAAGCTAGTGTTCACCTCCAACGCCAACCCAATGCTATGGTTGGTCGTGGAAGACCTCCTCTACCACCTCAAGTCGCAAGAGATGAAGGCATCCGTCCTCGCCGAAGGAACATGGAAGATGAAGAGAATATGTATGGAAAGCTCAAGTTCAACATGCCCAAGTTCAAGGGTGAAGACGATGCCGAGGCCTACCTCTCATGGGCACTCAAGGTTGACAAGATCTTCCGCATACACAACTACTCCGGTGCCAAGAAAGTAGCCATGGCCTCCCTCGAGTTTGAAGATTATGCCAACACTTGGTGGGAACAAGTTGTCACTCTTAGGGAAGAAAAGAGTGATCCTCCAATTGATACTTGGGAAGACATGAAGGAGGAGATGGAAGCTCGCTTTGTCCCTAAACACTACAAGACCGATCTCTTCAACAAGCTACAAAAGTTGAAACAAGGCACCAAGACCGTTGAGGAATTCTTCAAGGAGATGGAGTTAACCATGATGCGAGCAAACATCCAAGAGTCCGAGAACCAAACCATCGCTAGGTTCTTCAATGGCCTCAACTACCCCATCAAGAGAATTGTGGAGTTCCAACAATACTCCAACATGGTTGAGTTGGTTCACCAAGCTTCCAAGGCCGAGCGTCAAGTGAATGAGGACATCAAGTACTCGAAGTCCAAGCAATTCTTCGCCTCCAAGCTCGCCACATCAACTCCTACAACAAGTGTCAAGCCAACCGCATCCTCTACACCTTCCAAGCAACCTTCCATACAAAGTCGCATGAAGCAAACGGTATCCTCCACCGCCTCCTCTAAGGCCTCTACGGGACCCTCCAATGTCACTTGCTTCAAGTGTGGCACCCAAGGCCACAAGTCCTTTGAGTGCAAGAACACCAAGGTCATGATCACTATGGAGAATGGTGACATAGAGACTCTAAGTGAAGGTGAATATGAAGCCCTAGTGCAAGCCGCCGTTGCTAATGAGGAAGACTATGATGAAGAAAGTGGAGAAGACCCTCTCTTATGCACACATGATCCAAGCCCTTCTCTTGTGGTCACTCGAGTGCTCACCACTCAACCCCAAGCTATGGAAGACCAAAGATGCAACATCTTCCAAACGCGTGCCGCATTGGTGGCAAGTCAATCAAGGTCATCATCGATGGTGGGAGTTGCCACAACTTGGCAAGCACCGAGCTATGTGAGAAGCTCAACCTCACGCTTCGCAAGCATCCTCATCCATACCATGTCCAATGGTTGAGTGACAAGGGCAATGTCAAGATTCAACACACCGTCACCGTCAACTTCAAGATAGGACCCTATGAAGACACCGTCGAGTGTGACGTGGTGCCTATGACCGTGTGCCACATGTTGCTTGGCCGCCCATGGCAATTTGACAAGAAGGCCATACATGATGGTTTCTCCAATGCATACACCTTCAAGGTCAAGGACAAGAAGTTCGAGCTTCGCCCAATGACTCCTAGCCAAATCATCGCCGACAATGCGAAGGCTTTAGCGAGGGCACAACAACACATCCACCATAGTGAGATGAGAGGAGAGGGAGCTACCCACCAAAAAGAAAGTGAGCGCCACCACCCACATATGAGTGAGAGAAAGAGTGTCCTCCTAACCACCAAAAGCGAGTGGAGAGAAGTGAAAGACAACCCATCCACCACCATACACTACGTGCTCATTTGCAAGGGCCTCTCGTCGGAGACTAATGACTTAACCAACATTCCTTCGTCTTTGTTGTCTCTTTTGAAGGAGTTCCAAGACGTCTTCCCCGACGAGCTACCCCATGGACTACCACCGCTTCGGGCATCGAGCATCGCATCGACCTCATACCCGGCGCTCCACTACCAAACCGCGCCGCCTACCGCACCAACCCCGAAGACACTAAGGAGATACAACGACAAATACAAGACCTCCTCGCTAAAGGGTATGTCCGAGAAAGCCTTAGCCCTTGTGCCGTTCCCGTCATTCTTGTGCCTAAACCGGATGAGACGCAACGGATGTGTATGGATTGCCGCCCTATCAATGCCATTACCGTCCGTTATCGACATCCCATTCCGCGTTTAGATGACATGCTTGATGAATTGAGTGGTGCCACCATTTTCTCTAAGATTGATTTGCGTAGTGGCTACCACCAAATTCGCATGGCAATTGGTGATGAATGGAAGACGGCATTCAAGACCAAGCTTGGTCTCTATGAATGGCTCGTCATGCCGTTTGGTCTTTCCAATGCTCCTTCCACTTTCATGCGTCTTATGAATCACATTTTGCGACCTCTCATTGGCAAGAGCGTGGTTGTCTACTTTGATGATATTCTCATCTATAGCAAAAATCTCGAGGACCATGTTCAACATGTGAGAGAAGTCTTATGCATCTTGCGCCACGAGAAGCTCTTTGCCAACCTTCCAAAATGCCATTTCGCTCAAAACAAATTGGTTTTTCTTGGTTTTGTGGTTTCCGCCAACGGGATTGAAGTTGATTCTTCCAAAGTTGAGGCCATCCACAATTGGCCCACTCCCACAAATGTTGGTCAAGTTAGAAGCTTCCATGGACTTGCCGGATTTTACCGCCGTTTTGTGAAAGATTTCAGCACCATTGCTTGCCCTTTAAACGAGCTTACAAAAAAGAATGTTCCGTTCGTTTGGGGCAAAGCACAACAAAAAGCTTTTGATGAATTGAAAAAGAGACTCACCGAGGCACCATTACTTGCTCTTCCCGATTTTGCCAAAACATTTGAGATCGAATGCGATGCGAGTGGCCTTGGAATCGGTGGTGTCCTCATGCAAAATGGAAAACCCGTGGCATACTATAGCGAGAAGTTGGATGGCGCACGCCTCAACTATCCTATATATGACAAGGAGCTTTATGCTTTGGTTCGTGTTCTTGAAGTTTGGCAACACTACCTTTGGCCAAAAGAGTTTGTTATCCATTCGGATCATGAGTCCTTGAAGTATTTGAAAAGTCAACAACATTTGAACAAGAGACATGCTAAGTGGGTTGAGTTCATAGAGTCCTTCCCTTATGTAATCAAATACAAAAAGGGCAAGGAAAATGTGGTTGCGGATGCACTTTCCCGCAAGATTACTCTTCTACTCACCCGCTTGGAGTTTCACATTTTGGGTCTTGAGGAGATCAAAGAACTTTACCCTTCCGATTCTTTCTTTGGACCAATCTTTGAAAAGTGTTCCATTGACCGAGGTTTTGATGATTTCTACTTGCATGATGGCTACTTGTGATGAGGCTAAGCCTAGGGGATGTGCCCGATTGAACAAGCCCTAAGGGCTCGGTTGTGGCCCGATCTCACGAATTGACCAAGAACAAGAGGGGGTGAGGGATGAACACGAAGAACACGGCGATGAACACGATGAACACACGCAAACACACACCAACCCGATACAATTCCGGTTTACTCCCGATAGCCCGAACCACTATCCCGATAGAATCTCTCAAGGGAGAGACACGCGGTAGAATCCCCGAGAGGAAGATCGGTATACGATCGGTGGAATCACACGAGTGAGAGACTGGTGGTAGAATCACAAGTGTGAGAGACTAATCATATAAGGAGTGCCTTGTACAATAGATTTGGGTAAATCTAAGGAGGGGGTTTCCCTAATCCCAAAGGGATGGTGGAGGCATGAGCCTAGGTTCTCTCAAGTTCAACTCTAACCTCATGAAGGGGGAGGTGGGAGCCTATATATAGGGAGCCACTAAAGGAGGGGTAGTTTAGGCATACATAGGGATACATGGGACTTGGCCCGAATCGGCTTGGACGCATAGGGGGGGCAGATTGTCCGGCCTTAGTGGGGCGGATAATCCGGGCAGTCGTGCTCCATGCGCAGTCTCTTCTTGGCGACCTCGGGCGCTCTTCTTCCTTCTTCTCTTCCATGCCTCCGTGACCTCGGCCTTGAGTGTGGTTCTTGTCGTTGATGTACATGATGCGGTAGAGACCGAAGGTCGGGCTGCATCATCTCCCCCCACTTGAAAAAGAGTCGTCCTCGACGATAAGTCTTCATGAATGTGTAGAGGAGGTAGATGACACCAACGCTTGAATGTCCCTTCACTTGTCAAGAGCCCTATCAATAGCACAAGAAAAGCAAAGGAGCAATCAAAGCGTAGCCAAAGTTCAATGGATTTAGCAAGGGAGCGCAAGTAGAAGGAGGTCACCTTATCAAAATGTCGGTGTGCTCTCATCGAGAGATCTTGTGTAGTAGATGTGTGGGGTTGAACCCATTCATAGACGCTCATCCACAAGTCGCGTGTACCTTCACACAACAAAGACCAAGCAAAGTATGTGTGTGCGTGATAGAGGAGCATATCATCAACGACATGTCCATTCATGTTCACAACACCGTTAGCACGACACAAATATATCAAGAATAGTGCATATGCAAGGTCAATGTGTAAGAACTTCATTTCAACATCTTCCAAATGCGGAAACACAAAAACTCCAAATTGTGAGACGACTATGTGGTCCATCTCATGTAGAAACTCATGTGCATTATTGTACTCAAGGCATCGGAAAGAGAAATTGTTCAACATCCTTGAAGCAATAAGAGGATAATTTGGCAAAAACACATAAGGGAGAGTGTTCAAAATATCATCAACATGTGTGCACACAAACCATTGGAAAGAGAAATTGGTCCGCATATTTGTGGCAACACCAATGGTAAGAATCACATCATCATGCTTGCAAAAGAACCATAAGAAAAAGAAATTGTTCGGCATGTTGAATGCAAAGCATGTGAAAGGTATTAGAGCCGGGTTCGATCTTGTACTTACTTGTATTATGCTCTCAAGAGCTCGCTTGGTCAACTCGTGCTCAATCGAGGTTGACCTTGTCTTCCGTGTACCTACACACACAATAGGCAAAGCAAAGAACGTGTGTGCATGGTATATGAACACATCATCCATCATGATGGTCCATTTCTTTTGCACATCACCATTAGCGGTAAGCAAGATATTATAGTACACATGGTGAATATGCGAGGAAAACTTCGGAACATGCTCAACATGGATATATGCAAAGTCTCCAAAAGGTGAGAGAGCTATGGGGGCAATCTCATTCACAAGCATATTAACATCATTGCAAACCAAGCATTGGAAAGAGAAAGTGTTCAACATTTTGGTTGCATTAATGGGAGAGTATTGCAAGCATGTAGCACAAAACATGTTCAACATTTTATCATTGTTGTCAACAAACCTAGAGAAAGAGCAATTGGTCATCAAGGTTGTCACAACACAAGCATCAATGTCCTCATTGCAATCAACACATGGGAAAGAGAAATTGTTCGACAAGTTGGATGCAATGGGAGATATATTGAAACACTCATAGCATGGCATGGTCAAAGTGTCACAAGCAACTACTTCCACATGATCAAGAATGGTGGCATCACAAGTATCACAAGGGAAAGTGAAAGAAGCATATGACATATCAATAGGATCATCCAACTCATGCAAGCACTCACACATCATCATGTCCACTAGTGGGATCATGGCATCATCAACACCCATATAGGTACCTTTGTAGTCCCGCTCATATGAGGTAGGTGTTGTGGAAGTGGTAGGCTTCATGCGGCCTCCATGTTCATCTTCAAGCAAGCATGGTGTGATAGCATCGTCTTCATGCACCATGTACATCTTCTCCATGATCAGCGTCTCGTCATCCATGGAACCTAATGAGACATAAGAGAACACACTAGAGGTAGAGGGTAAGTTGTTAGAATTCGAAATGGCCTCACATGACCTATCAACTACCACTCTCATCTCACTTGGTGTATCACTCATGCTCTCGAAGTGGAGGCACTCATCAAGCTCACATATAGTGGAGTCACTCATCTCACATATAGTGGAGTCGCTCATCTCACATATAGTGGAGTCCCTCATCTCCATGGCAATGGCGTCGCCGATTTCCGAGCAACCTAGCAAAGAGGAAGACAACACAAGAGTAGTAGAGGTTAAGTTGTTAGAAATCGAAACATCCTCACTCGACTCATGGGGTGTATCACTCTTGCTCTCAAGGTGTTTGAAGTATGCGTTGCACTCGGCTTTTTCTTTGGGTGTCATTTGGGCTTCTCGAGCATCTAGCTCGGCGAAGTATGCTCTCATCTCGGCTTGCTCTTGTGGGGTCATCATGTATATCTCTCACTAGGTAAGGTGTATGTGTATGTGGTGGAAGGAAAACTACACAAGTATCTCACCTATCAAGAAGGTATCGGAAAATGGTTCAAGTCAAGAGCAAAGTCGAAATGTATCGGGGTTACTCACACACACACTCAAAGCACACGCAAAAGGCTAAGAACACTATATGGTGGTGGGTATGGAGTGGATAGCAAACGAAAAAGACCAACGGAAAAGTCTATTGTCAAATGTGGGTAAGATCCAAAGTCAAATGTCAAAAGTGGTGATCTATGTCAAGGAAACACGGAAACACACACAAGGAGAACAATGGGGTTAGCGCGACCAAGGAAGTGAGCAAGCGGTAAAGATGGTCCTAACGAAGACTATATGCTCGGTGTCACGCCAACACAAGAGAGACCGTAGCTTGGTTGCACAAGATAGAAGCAACAAGATTTGCACAAGGGCCACTCTTCTCTTATCTCTCTTAGTGCTCACAAACTTTGCACTCCTTTGTATCGGTGGACACACACTCTTTTTCTATTCCTTTTTCTTTTTCTCTTTTTTTTTCACTTTTTTTTTTCTCTATGCTTAGAAGCTTTATTTTTCTCTATGTATATGTCACACTTTTCCTTCTTTTGTGTATCTTTCTCACCGAGCTTGCTTCGGAGCTTTGCTCAACACAACGCACACACACCCTCTCACGGTCGTGACACTTGTGCAATGCTTCGCAACACTCGGAAAGCTACTCTCGATAGGATAGGTACACAAAGAAAGAAACGGGGCTACAAGGTGTAAGGGGGTGCAAGTTATACCTAGTGAAAAGGTTAGGCGGTGTCAAGCACACGAACTTGCGATGGTGTCGACGATGGCGGTGTCGAAGTTGCGCCGGAATCCGGGGTGCCGAAGGTGTCGCCGCGGTGTCGATGTAGACGCGGAAGCTTGGTTGACAATCCTTGCACTCCAAAACGGAAACCGAGCAAATTAAGTCAATGCCCGAAAAGTTGGGTCAAAACGAGCGGTCAAAAGTTGGTGTCCAAAAATCGTCAAAAATTAGACGTAGACTATGTAGAGTCATTGGAGGATGTTGTTAAAGTTTGGAGTCAAACGGGCTCCGAAAAGTTGTCAAAATTTGGGGCAAAAAGAGGAGTCAAATGGGCTCGGGAAAATTGTCAAAATTTGTAGGCAAGATGGTGGGATTATGGTCAAAATTTGAGGTCAAACGGGCTCCGGAAAGTTGTCAAAAGTTGGGTCAAAGTTTGGGTCAAAACTGGACGAATTTTGAGTCAAAACTGCGCGCCGGGCCGGAACTTCCGGTCAAGTTCCGGTCAACTTCCGAAATTAACGTAAAACTGTCCAGGGGCTTACTGCAACGAAAATCACGACTTTCGGAAGTTGGGCGGAAGTTAGGCGGAACTTCCGGCCGAGCGGATGTACCGGATATTTTGGGCGGAACTTCCGGTGGTGAAAATTTGGGAAAATTTCTGCGTGGCTCCTGGAGCGATTCTTGCGCGTGGTGAAGCTCTGGCGCGGGCTCGATGGGGAAAATAGCAGCGGCGAGCGGATTGGTGGCCTCAAACGTGTAGCATGGAGTTGATTTCGCGTGAGCGGTTTGCTGTGCGAGCTGAGATGGAACCAGCTGGGTGAGCGGCGCGGGCTGCTGCGCGTGGAGATGCTGGCGATTGGAGGCGGGGCGTGGTGGCTTGCGTGCGATGCGGCCGTGGGCAGCGCGTGCGGTGGGCCAAGCGGGCCTGCGGGCGATGTGGAGTTAGGCCTGAGCGGGGCAGGGGCCAGGTGGTTGCGGCAGCTGGGCCTGGGGCGCGGCCGTGGAGCGAGGGGCGAGCGAGGCGTGGATGGCGGAGCGGCGCGCGGCTGTGCGTAACGTGGCGAGCGGCGGCGCTTCTTTGGCGAGCAGATCGAGGCGCGGGCGGCTCGCTGCGGGGGCTTGCGTGGCTGGCGCGCGGAGGTGGGCTTGGGGTGGCCAGCGGCCGTGGCTGGCTTGGGCTGCACGCGGAAGCTGGTGGTTTGGTCTGGCTCGATGCGTGCGTGGGGATTCAGCGAGGAAGATGAACGAAAACGAGAAACTGGCCCGAGCGGAAGTTCCGGTTGGTTGGACCGGTAGTTCCGGAAATACAAGAATTTTCAGATCTAGATCTGGGTGACGAACAGCACGAACTCGGGTCGAAAAACGGAACAGAAATTGATGGATTTCGAGGGGAATAGGTGGATTTGGCCTCTGAAAATTGGAGGGATGATAGATCAACACCAATAACAACAGATCTGTGGACCAAAACCACAAAAAACGCAACAAATTCGCAGATCAATTTTCGAGCTATTTTTTGGGGCAATTTTTTGGGAAATTTTTTGGGCGAAATTGGAGAAATTCGGAGGTCAAATTCGTGGCAACCTTTGCTTTGATACCATATGAACAAGCCCTAAGGGCTCGGTTGTGGCCCGATCTCACGAATTGACCAAGAACAAGAGGGGGTGAGGGATGAACACGAAGAACACGGCGATGAACACGATGAACACACGCAAACACACACCAACCCGATACAATTCCGGTTTACTCCCGATAGCCCGAACCACTATCCCGATAGAATCTCTCAAGGGAGAGACACGCGGTAGAATCCCCGAGAGGAAGATCGGTATACGATCGGTGGAATCACACGAGTGAGAGACTGGTGGTAGAATCACAAGTGTGAGAGACTAATCATATAAGGAGTGCCTTGTACAATAGATTTGGGTAAATCTAAGGAGGGGGTTTCCCTAATCCCAAAGGGATGGTGGAGGCATGAGCCTAGGTTCTCTCAAGTTCAACTCTAACCTCATGAAGGGGGAGGTGGGAGCCTATATATAGGGAGCCACTAAAGGAGGGGTAGTTTAGGCATACATAGGGATACATGGGACTTGGCCCGAATCGGCTTGGACGCATAGGGGGGGCAGATTGTCCGGCCTTAGTGGGGCGGATAATCCGGGCAGTCGTGCTCCATGCGCAGTCTCTTCTTGGCGACCTCGGGCGCTCTTCTTCCTTCTTCTCTTCCATGCCTCCGTGACCTCGGCCTTGAGTGTGGTTCTTGTCATTGATGTACATGATGCGGTAGAGACCGAAGGTCGGGCTGCATCACCGATCTTCACGGATTTGGGTGGATTTCGTGGGGGAGGTGGATGAACACGATGAACACGATGAACACGGGGATGAACTCGTGGAGATACAACACACACACACACACACAAACCGGTTCTTTCTCGTAGGCCCGATACACCTACTCGATAGAGGTTGCGAGAAAAGACCTTCCGGTAGAAGTCCCGCAAAGAGATCGACAAATCAAAGCTCGGGAGATCTAGAAGGGCGAAAAGACCGGAAGGTTTGATGGAAGTGCAAGCAAAAGACCAATCAAGGTAGAAGTGCAAGCAAAAGATCAAACAAACGGTAGAAGTCGCCAAAGAGATCTTCACGAGTTGATAAGGAGCCCGGGTGGCGATACAAGATCATAGATCTAGGGTTTCCCTCATGGGTTGGAGCAAAGCTCAAGTTTCTTCTTAGTTCATCTCTAACCCTAATCTGGAGGAAGGGGTGAGGTATTTATAGACCCAGATTCGTACAGGGGTAAAGTCGGAATTACATAAATTATCCTAGTCCATGGATGCGAAATCGACGGTTGAGATTAAGTCAACAGGGGCCAGGCCGGCAGTGCCGGTGAGGAAGGGCCGGCAGTGCCGGTGGGGCCGGCAGTTCCGCTGGGGCCAGGTCAGCAGTGCCGCTGGGGGCGTCTTCAGCTGGATGGGCCGGCAGTGCCGGTGTCTGGAGGCCGGCAGTGCCGGGGTGAGCAGGCCGGCAGTGCCGGTGTCCTGAGGCCGGCAGTGCCGGTGTGAGCAGGGGTGTCCTTCAGCCCTCCTTCTCCTTCTTCCTTGTCCATCTTCGGGTCTGCTGTGTTGTCCTTCTCTCGAGGTTCATACCTGATGACACAAAGCATATCGGCCTGAGGTAGCAGCCCATCCAAAGGGGTATCGAGATCAAGGGTAGTAATGAGTGAGTTCACCTTATCATGTAGCGCTTTGACTCGAGCTCGTGTCATCGGTCCACTTGGGGGACTTGTTGGTCTTGGTGTAGCGTCGTCGGTGAGCGGGGCTACATCATCTCCCCCCCCTTGGGAAAGAGTCGTCCTCGACTCGATGTTCTCCTCATCTCCATGGTATGGTGAGAGGTCGGACACATTGAATGTGTTGCTCACCAAGTACTTGGATGTTGGTATGTCGACGACGTAGGCGTTGTCGTTGTCGTTGATGCGCTTGAGGACCTTGAAGGGACCATCACCTCGGGGCTTGAGCTTGGAGTTTCTTTCTTGAGGGAAGCGGTCCTTGCGAAGGTGTATCCACACTAGGTCGCCTTCCTTGAAGATCCGTGCCTTTTTCTTCAAGTTTAGTCTTGTGGCTTGACGGAGAACTTGTTGCTCGATCGTTGTCCTTGTGTCTTCATGGAGTTTCTTCATGTATTGTGCTCGCTTGTCAATGTCCATGTTCACTTGCTCATGTAGCGGAAGAGGGAGGAGGTCGATTGCCGTAGGTGGTTCAAAGCCGTAGACGACCATGAAGGGGCTTCTCATTGTTGTAGAGTGCTTGGCGCGGTTGTAGGCAAACTCCGCATGTGGGATGCAATCTTGCCATGCTTTCAAATTCTTCTTGACAAGGACTCGGAGTAGCGTGGAGAGGCTTCGGTTCACCACTTCGGTTTGCCCATCGGTTTGGGGGTGCGAGGATGATGAGAACAAAAGCTTGACGTTGAACTTGGCCATTAGTGTCTTCCAAAGATAGCTCATGAACTTGACATCGCGGTCGGAGACAATGCTTCTTGGTACACCGTGGAGTCTCACAATTTCCCTAAAAAACAAGGAGGCAATGTGTGAAGCATCATCCGTTCGGGAACATGGTATAAAGTGAGCCATTTTTGAGAATCTATCAACTACCACAAAGATTGAATCATGACCATATTTAGTTCGAGGTAATCCTAGGACAAAATCCATGCTTATATCGGACCAAGGAGCATAAGGAATAGGCAACGGTGTATAAAGACCATAAGAGTTGGAGGTGGACTTAGCTTGTAAACATGTCGTGCAACGGTTGCATAGGCGCTCCACATCGCGCTTCATTCGTGGCCAATAGTAATGGGTGGAGAGCATAGAGAGCGTCTTGTCACGTCCAAAGTGACCCATGAGACCACCACCATGAGATTCTTGTAAGAGCAAAAGGCGAAGCGAAGACATTGGAACACAAAGTTTGTTGCCCTTGAACAAGAAGCCTTGGTGCAAATAGAAATCATCGATGCCCTTTTCAATGGAACACTTTGCAAAAATTGGGCCAAAGAAGGTATCGGAGGCATATTGTTCTTTGATTTCATCAAGGCCCAACACATGGAAATCCAAACGAGTGAGTAAAAGGGTGAGCTTGCGGGAAAGTGCATCCGCCACGACATTGTCCTTGCCCTTCTTGTATTTGATTACATATGGAAAGGACTCAATGAACTCAACCCATTTTGCATGTCTTTTGTTCAAAGTGTGTTGACTTTTCAAATACTTCAAAGATTCATGGTCGGAGTGAATAATGAACTCTCTTGGCCAAAGATAGTGTTGCCAAACTTCAAGAACACGAACCAAAGCGTAAAGTTCCTTGTCATAAATAGGATAGTTGAGGCGTGCGCCATCCAACTTCTCACTATAATATGCCACGGGTTTTCCATTTTGCATGAGGACACCACCGATTCCAAGGCCACTTGCATCACATTCTATCTCAAATGTCTTAGCAAAATCGGGAAGAACAAGTAGTGGTGCCTCGGTGAGTCTCTTTTTCAATTCATCAAAAGCTTTTTGTTGTGCTTTGCCCCAAACAAACGGAACATTCTTTTTTGTAAGCTCGTTTAAAGGGCAAGCGATGGTGCTAAAGTCTTTTACAAAGCGGCGGTAAAATCCGGCGAGTCCATGGAAGCTTCGAACTTGACCAACATTTGTGGGAGTGGGCCAATTGTGGATGGCCTCAACTTTGGAAGAATCAACTTCAATCCCGTTGGCGGAAACCACAAAACCAAGAAAAACCAACTTGTTTTGAGCAAAAGTGCACTTGGGGAGGTTAGCATAAAGCTTTTCATGACGCAAGATGCACAAGACTTCTCTCACATGTTGCACATGGTCCTCGAGGTTTTTGCTATAAATGAGAATATCATCGAAATATACAACCACACTCTTGCCAATGAGAGGTCGCAAGATGTGATTCATGAGGCGCATGAAAGTAGATGGAGCATTTGAAAGACCAAATGGCATGACAAGCCATTCATAGAGACCAAGCTTGGTCTTGAATGCCGTCTTCCATTCATCACCTATTGCCAGGCGAATTTGGTGGTAGCCACTACGCAAATCAATCTTAGAGAAAATTGTGGCACCACTCAATTCATCCAACATATCGTCTAAACGCGGAATGGGATGGCGATAACGGACGGTAATGGCATTGATGGGTCTACAATCCATACACATCCGTTGCGTCTCATCCGGTTTAGGCACAAGAATGACGGGAACGGCACAAGGGCTAAGGCTTTCTCGAACGTACCCTTTGGCGAGGAGGTCTTGTATTTGGCGTTGAATCTCCTTTGTGTCTTCGGGGTTGGTGCGGTAGGCGGCTCGGTTTGGAAGGGGAGCGCCGGGTATGAGGTCGATGCGGTGCTCGATTCCCCGAAGCGGTGGTAGTCCATGAGGTAGCTCGTCGGGGAAAACATCTTGGAAATCCTTCAAAAGAGACAACAAAGACGAAGGAATGTTGGTTAAGTCGTTAGTCTCCTCCGAGGGGCCCTTGCAAATGAGCACGTAGTGTAGAGTGGTGGATGGGTTGTGGTGCACTTCTCTCATCTCACTCTTGGTAGCTAGGAGGACACTCTTCATCTCACTCACATATGGCTTGTGGCGCTCACTCTCTTTTTGGTGGATCACTCTCTCACCTCTCAACTCACTAGTGATGGTGGCTTCCTTAGCCCTATCTAGAGCCTTTGCATTGTCCGCAATTACTTGGCTAGGAGTCATTGGGCGTAGGATGTAGGTCTTGTCGTTGACCTTGAAGCTATAGGCATTTGTGTAGCCATCATGGTTGGCTTTCTTGTCATATTGCCAAGGGCGACCAAGTAACATGTGGCACACCGTCATAGGCACGACGTCACAATCAATGGTGTCTTCATAAGCGCCAATCTTGAAGGATATCGTGACGGTGTGTTGGATCTTCACATTTCCATTGTCGCTTAGCCATTGCACATGGTAGGGATGGGGGTGTTTCCGGAGCGGGAGGTTGAGCTTGGTGCATAGTTCGGTGCTTGCAAGATTGTGGCAACTCCCTCCATCGATGATAACCTTTATTGACTTGCCATTGATTCCGGCTCTTGTTTGGAAGATATTGCACCTTTGGTCTTCATTTGGAAGTGCATGGGTTGTCAACACTTTGGTCACCACAAGAGAAGGGCTTGCATCATGCACACATAGGACTTGCTCTTGGTCTTCCAAGTCATCTTCTTCATGAGAGGTTGCGGCTTGTACCAAGGCTTCATATTCTCCTTCACTCAAATACTCCACATCTCCATCATCTCGAGTGATCATAACTCTTGTGTTCTTGCATTCAAAGGATTTATGTCCTTGAGCACCACATTTGAAACAAGTGATGTTACTAGATCCGGTGGAAGCTTTAGAGGACATGGTTGATTGCTCCGGCTTGAAGCTTGTTGTCTTGATGGCGCTTCTTGCTTGCTTTGGAGGATCCTTGGAGGCAAGTGCACTTGTGTTCTTGATGCTTGAGGAGGCATTCATGGCATTTCTTGCGGCGAAGAAGGTCTTTGTCTTTGCACTTGCTAGGTCTTCTCGCACTTGGCGCTCGGCCCTTGTTGCTTGGTGGAGTAGCTCAACCATGTTTTTGTAAGGCAAGAATTCCACTATCCTCTTGACGGGGATGTTCAAGCCATTCAAGAATCTTGCCATAGTTTGCTCTTCTCGCTCATCCACATTTGCACTCATCATGGTCATGTGCATCTCCTTGTAGTATTCCTCAACGGACTTGTAGCTTTGCTTGAGTTGAGTGAGCTTGTTGAAGAGGTCACGCTTGTGGTGAGTTGGTACAAAGCGGGTGTGCATGACTTCTTGCATCTCTTCCCATGTGTCAATGGGTGCTAGGTCTTCCTTCTCACGCTTCTTGTTGACCTCTTCCCACCAAACATTTGCATATCCTTCAAACTCAAGTGATGTCATGGCAACTTTCTTTGCTTCGGAGAAGTTGTGGATGCGGAATATCTTATCAACCTTGAGTACCCAAGACAAGTATGCGTCGGGATCTTCCTCTCCTTGGAACTTGGGCATGGTGAATTTGAGCTTCCCAAAGATTTCTTCCTCATTGCGGTCATTGCGTCGAGGAGGTGGTCTTGCTTCACCATGGTCTTGACGTTGTTGAGGTTGAGGTTGAGGTTGTGGGCCTTGAGCATCTTCATTGTTGTTTCTTTGTTGTTGAGGAGGAGGTGGTCTTCCATGACCTTCATCTTGATCATCATGGTTGTGGCGTTGATGAGGTCTCACACTTTCTTCACTTGATGCTTGGTGATGATTTGAGTCTTCTTCCATCTCAACATCTTGTGCTTGATGAGGTGGTCTTCTACCATGAGGGCGATCATCATGATGACGACGGTTGTCTTGACCTTGACGGCGTGGTGCCCTATCACGAGGAGGTTGATCAATATTGATGATGCGGCGGTCTTGGTTCACTTGTTGTTCGGCATTATGGTGGTGCCCTTGAGCATTGGCCACTTGAGATGGGCGAGGTTGCCCTTGATGATGACGTGTCTCTTGCTCTTGGCGGAGCCTTTCTTGCTCACGTGCATGAAGGAGATCTTGATCATGACGAAGACGTTGTTGTTCCTCTTGGAATTGAGCATGGAGATGTTCTTGGTGAAGGCGTTCTTCTTCAAGGCGTAGACGTTCTTGGACAAGTCGAAGTCGTGCTTGCTCCGCTTCTTGAGCTTGTTGTTGAAGCACTTGAGCATCCACATTATGGTGGCGTGGGTCTTGATTGGAATCATGATGCGACGATGTAGGAGCTCGTGACCTTGAGCTATGAGAGCGTGAAGACCTTGAATGGTGTCTTCTATCTTCTTGTCGGTTGAGTGTATGGAGGATGTTGTCCAACGCCGTCTTCATTTCTCTTGTTTCTTGACCTTGCATGGCGAGTGTTGCCTTCAACTCATTGCCTTGAGTTTCAATCTTCTCATTGAGTTCTTGAACTTGATTGTTGAGGTCAATCCTTTGCACTTGAGCTCTTTCTTCATAGCGGACATTGGTATCCTTGAGCATGGCTTCAAATTGATTGAGCTTGGCGTGGACGGCTTGAGTAGCTATCCAATGTTGGTGCCGCGTCATCGGTAATTGGTTCCCTTCTCCACTAGACATGGTTACAACTAAAACAAGAACTATGTGGTGGATGGTTAGGAAAAACTACCAAGAATGTCAAAACTTGCAAACCAAAATCGAAAAGGTGTATCAAGGTGAGGAACAACCGGTTACTCACACAAAAACAAAACTCTATATGGTGTTAGGTATGGATGTGGAAAGCCAAATGGAAGAACCAAACGAAAAGTCTATTGTCAAAAGTGGGTAAGATCCAAAAGTCACAAGTCAAAAGGCGGTGATCACAAAAGGCATGCACAAAGTGGAACACACGCGTGGGACAAAATGGGGTTAGCGCGACGGAAAATGAGCACGAACAAAATTGGTCCTAACGAAGACTACTAGCTCGGTGTCACGCTAACGCAAGAGAGACCGTGGCTTGGTTGCAAAATTGAGAAGCAACAAGATTTGCGCAAGACGCCTCTCTTCTCTTTTCTCTCTTTTGCTTATAAGCTTTGGACTCTTTTGTGTATAGGTGTCACTCACACTCTTTTTCTTTTTCTTTTTCTCTTTTTTTTTGTATGCTTAGAAGCTTTCTTTTTCTCACTATCTATGTAAGTATGTCACACTTCTTTTGCCTATCTTTTCACACGAGCTTGCTTCGTAGCTTTGCTCAACACACGCACACCCTCACGGTCGGTACGCTTGCGCAATGCTTCGCAACACTAGAAAGCCACTCTCGATAGTAAAGGTACGCAAAGGAAGCTAGGGCTACAAGTTAGGGGGCAAGTTATACCACTTGATGACGGTGGTCGACGACCTTGAACTTGCTATGGTGGAGGTGTCAAATGAACCGCTTGGATCTTCGGGGTGCCGTCGTCGTTGTTGATGTTGCGGAAGCTTAGTTGTTAAGGTCTAAGACCCCGTGTGTGGCCCGATCTTGCGAATGACCCAAGAATCCAAGGGGGAAAGAGAGGGAGAGGCGGAAGAACACGAAGAACGCGAAGAACACGACGCACACCAACCCGATACAATCGATACTTACCCTCGTGGCTCGATGGACCACGCCAATAGAATCACCACGGGAGAGACTCGAGGTAGAATCCCGGAGTGAGAGATCGGTGTTGGGGACGGAGACCGGTGAGGGAGAGAGAGTGGGATACACTAGAATCTCACTCATAGATCCAATCATCCAACATGGGGTGCCTTGATACAAAGGGGATGAAACCCTAGGGAGACAAAGCTCAAAGTCATGTTTAAGCCTAAATCTTGTCTAACCAGCTATGGGGGCGAGCTGGGGTCTTATATAGGCATACAAAGCAACACAGGTCGAAAAGGTACAAGTTGGTGGGTCAAACCCGTGAAATCCGGTCCAGGGGCCGGTCCGACCGGGTCTGGGACCGGGCCATCCGGTCCAAACCGGATTCTGGGCCGGGCCGTGGCCGGGCGAGGCTCCCGAAGCCCCGGGAACGCGTCCGGATGGCACAAGCGGAATTTCCGGTCGAAACCGGCCAGGCCGGTCAGGGGCCCGGTCAGACCGGCCCTGGGGCCGGGTGGGCCGGCCTGTGGCCCGGTTGACCGGCCCTGGGACCGGCCGGCCTTCCTCCTCTCGCCTCTTCTTCCTCTTCCTTCCTTCTTCCTTCCTTCTTCCTTCTTCCTTGCACCATGGGTGTTCCTCCTCTCCGGTCCTCGATGACTCTTGTACCTAATGACATATAACATGTCGACATGAGGTAGCATTCCATCCAAGGTATCTACGAGGTCGAGTATCGAGAGGAAGGAGTTCACCTTGACATATATGGCGGGGGTTTGTGTTGTTGTTCCACTTGGGGGACTCCTTGGCCATGGTGTAGCGTCGATGATAGTCGGGGCTTCACTTGTTGGTCTTGAGGCGTAGGTGTCCAAAGGCCACCCCGCATCATCTCCCCCCCCTTGGGGAAGAGTCGTCCTCGACTCTTGCTCCTCCTCACCAATGAGGTAGACGGGAAGGACTTGTATAGTTGCCCTTGTGTCCTTAGGGATGCTCGTCGTAGTGCAGGCGTCTTTGTTGTAGTCCATAACGGGTCTCCCATGTAGTGGTGGAGGGGCCAAGTCTCGGTCGAAGAAGAACAAGGGGAAAAACCACTTGCGAAGGGAAAGCTCCAAGAGGCATTTGGCAAAAATGGGAACCAAAATAGTGTGGGTGTATCCAACATGTGGAAGGGCAAAAATTTGTGCATGTAAGAGTTGTATGGTGTCAAAAATGTGTGGTGTAGCCTTGTCCCAAGCAAATGGAACAAACAAAAGGCAAGTATCGGCGGCAAAATTTGGGGCAAAATTGTTATGTGCAATGGCAAAGCGATGGAGACTTCGAACTTGGGAGAGTATGGTTGGCTTGAGCCGAGTATGAGTGTCTTCAAGTGTGAAAGAATCCATTGCAAATGCCAAAGATGAAATGAGAAATCCAAAGAAGAGCAACTTTATGAGTGACATGTGGCACAAGATGCATAAGGTGTCTCTCACATGTATGACATGGTCCTTGAGATTCTCGGAGTGTATGATGATAACATCAATACATACAACAACCATTGTGCCAACAAGATGTGTCAAGATATGTTGCATAAGAGGCAAAAGAGGTGACGAGGAGTTGGACCAAACCGGAAACTCGACAAGGCAAGTCGGAAACACATGAGGGCGAAGGCGTTGGGAAACATACCCTTTGGTGTGAGTCCCGCGGGTTAGGTCCTTGTTGGGGTAGCTCTCAATTGCGCGTTTCATGAGCTCATGCTCCGTAGCGGTGGAAGTGGTCGTCCGTGTACCTACACATGGAAGAAACAAGACAAAAAGCGTGTGTGCATGGTAGATGAAAACATCATCCATCATGATGTTCCATGTCTTGTGCACATCACCATTAATGTCAAGCAATATAGTATGAAAAGCATGGCGATGGTGCAAATGGCAAGTAGGTGCATTCATGGCATGTGGTAACTCATGATCATCAAAAATAGAGAAGGCTATGGGTGCCATCTCATGGACAATGAAATAAGCATTCTTGCATACCAAGCATAAGAAAGAGCAATTGTTCGCAATCTTGGATGCAAGGATCATGGAAGAGTGTAAACATTTGGGACAAAGCATTTGGAAGCTAATGTCATCCTTGTCATTATCATTGCAAGCAATAGATGGTAAAGAGCAAGTGGTCGACATATCGCAAGCAATGGTAGAAAAATTGAAGCTCTCATAGCATGGCATGTTCATGGTATCACAATCAATCAACTCCACATGATCAACAATGTGAGAAAGCAAAGCATCACATGGGAATATGAAAGAATCAAGTGACGTAGAAAATGTGTCATCAAGATCATGCATGCGCTCATAAGTCATCATGTCCACTAGTGGGATCATGGCATCATCAACACCTATGTTGTTACCTTTGAAGGCCGACTCATGTGATGTAGGTGTTGTGGAAGTAGGAGGATCCATGTGGTCGACATGTCCATCTTGGAGCAAGCATGGTGAGATATCATCGTCTTCATGCACCATGTACATCGTCTCCATGAGCGGGAACTCGTCCTCCGTGGAACCTAGTGCAACATAAGAAGACACAAACGAGGGAGAGGTTAATGTGTTAGAAAATGCGATGTCCTCCATGGACCTATCATCTACCTCTCTCAACTCACTTTGTGTAACACTCATGTCCTCCAAATGGAAGCACTCAAACTCACATATGGGGTGGAAGTCACTCAACTCACTATCACTCTCGCTCAAGTGGGCTAAGTGTCTCTCATGCTCACATGGGATTGGTACCAACTCATCAATCAAGCATGTAGGAGTAGGTTCGACTTGCTCATCTCCATGCGCCTCCTTGGTTGAAGGGAACTTCCCATGCTCAACCATCTCAACTCCATGCGCCTCCGTAGGTGAAGGGAGAGTCCCATGCTCACCATGCTCAACTCCATGCGCCTCCGTAGGTGAAGGGAGAATCCCATGCTCACCATGCTCAACTCCATCGCCTCCTAAGTCGTCCTCAAGTGGTGGCATCTTGGAGACTTGTGCATTGAGCTCGGCGAAGTAGAGCTTCTTGGCGCTTGGCGTTGTGCATTGCCATGCCACGTGACCCTTGGCCTTGCACACCTCACATAGGAGATTGGGACATTCCCGTGGAAGGTGGCCTTGTTGCTTGCACTTGTAGCATCGGAGTCCATAGGCATTTGACGAGGTAGGGGCCATTGTGGTGGTGGCGCAAGAGGTAGAAGTCGCCTTATGAGGAAGGTCTTCATGTCGAGGTTCTCGTCTTCTTGCCTCATCACCATGTCTTGAGCGGTGTCGTCGAAGATCATGTGTGGGTTGATGTCGATGTAGACCATGAGGTGGTGGTGGTCGACGACGATCATGAGATGGTGTGAGTCGATGACGATCCTTGCCATGCCTAGGTGATGGCTCATGCGGCTTGGCATGTTGGTTGCGGCGCCTAGAGGAGCTTGGAGAAGCGTGTCGATGGCGATCATGTTGGGGACGCTCTTGATGCTCCATAGGATGTCCTTGATCTTGTGCATAAGCACTCTCATGATGGCGCCTTGTGGAGCTCGGAGAAGTGTGTCGAGGCCGAACATGTTGGGGACGCTCTTGATGGTCCACATGATGATGCCATCGTGGAGGTCCTCTATCTTCATATGTAGCTCCATTGGCCAAGTAGGGGTATGTGGGAGCATCGGCGATGGACATGGTGGGGTCGATGTCGTCGTCGTGGTGGTGCTCCACCATGTCGTCCATGCTTGTTGAGCAAGTGTCGATGTAGAGCTCGTCGGTGTCGTCCATGTAGGCGATGCTCGCGGAGCCATAGTCGGTGTAGAGCTCCTCGATGTCGGTCATGTTGGCGATGCTTGCGGAGCCATAGTCGGTGTAGAGCTCCACATGTTCCTCCACATCCGCGGTGCTTGAAGAGGCATCCTCCTCGGAGTGCTCCGTGTACTCCTCCGTATCTTCTTCGTCGTTATACATGTTAGCAAGACGGTATCTATATGGTGTATGTTAGTGGAAGAACACTACCTCGCAATCTTACCGTGGTATGACAAGATTGGGGTGATCCAACAAACCAAGAGTTAGAACAATTGTATCGGGCACTCACACAAAGACACACGCAAAAGCTAGCAAATATGGTGTTAGGTGAGTATGGTGGAAAGCCAAAAGATGAAATCCAAAATCAAGTATGTTGTTAAGGGTGGGTGAAATCCAAAAACTCAAATGTCAAAGCGATGATCACTATAAACACGGAAAAGGTATGGAACTCACACACGGGATAAGCGGGGTTAGTGCGACCAAGGAATGAGCGGAAAAGTGTATGAAGCCCGAAAGCAAGGTTGCTCGGTGTCACACTAACACAAGGAGAGGCAAAGCTTTGGTTGCAAACGATGAGACAACAAGATTCACACGCGACCTCTCTTCTCTTTTCTCTCTTTTGCTTAAAAGCTTTTTCCTCTTTTGTATTTGGTGGCACTTGCACTCTTTTGTATCTATGTATGTATGATGGCACTCGCACACTTTTGCTCTATGGTGCACTTGCACTCTTTTTGTGTTTTTGGCGGCTTTTTCTCGCACTATGTTAGCGTTAGCTCGCTTTTGCTATCTTGCCACACGAGTTTTGCTTAGAAGCTTGACTCCACACTACACACACACCTCACAATCGGGGCCACGTGCAATGTCTCGCAACACTAGATAAGCAATGCTCGATAGGATAGATCGCAAAAGAAGAGGGGTTACAAGGGGAGGCAAGTTATACCTAAGATGTTAGGCGGTGATGTACACACAACTTGCGATGACGGCGGTGGTGTCAAGATGTACGTTTGCCAGTCCGGGGTGCCGAGGATGTCGCGCTTGCTTCGGAGCTGCGGGTTAGTTTCACAAACAAGGCACTCAAACCGGAACAAGCAAACACAAGTTAGCGGATAAGATGGGTCAAAGTAGCTCGGCGGTGGTGGCGGTGGTATGCCGGTGGTGGTGGTGTCGATGCTCTTGCGGATGCGGCGGTGTTTGTTGGGGCCGCGGTGGTGTTTGCCGGTGGTTGGGGATGATGGCGGTGCTTGCCGGCGGAGGAGAGGAGTGGCGGTGGTCGGCGGTGGAGGTGGAGGGGTGTAGCCCGGTCCAGCGGCCGGTTTGACCGGACCTGGGGCCGGCCTGGCCGGTCACACGGCCGGTCGACCGGGTTCTGGGCTGGCCCGGCCTGTCTGCAGCCCGGTTGACCGGATTTCTCAACCGGGACGCAGTTTCTCTCTCCTGTTCTTCACGAAAATCGACCAAATTGACCAAATCGGAGGGGAAACGATGGAATTGGGGGCTAAAAGTTGGGGAGATAGTAGATCAAGCACTCCAACACCAAATCCATGGACCAAAACCACTCAAAACGCAACCAAATCGCAGATCCATCCAAAGGCAAATTAGGGCTATTTTTTGGGGATTTTTTTTTTTTTGGGGAAAATTTTTAGAGACGAAATTGGGTGGGTGGGGGGTCAAATCCGCGGAAACCAAAGGCTGCTGATACCATATGTTAAGGTCTAAGACCCCGTGTGTGGCCCGATCTTGCGAATGACCCAAGAATCCAAGGGGGAAAGAGAGGGAGAGGCGGAAGAACACGAAGAACGCGAAGAACACGACGCACACCAACCCGATACAATCGATACTTACCCTCGTGGCTCGATGGACCACGCCAATAGAATCACCACGGGAGAGACTCGAGGTAGAATCCCGGAGTGAGAGATCGGTGTTGGGGACGGAGACCGGTGAGGGAGAGAGAGTGGGATACACTAGAATCTCACTCATAGATCCAATCATCCAACATGGGGTGCCTTGATACAAAGGGGATGAAACCCTAGGGAGACAAAGCTCAAAGTCATGTTTAAGCCTAAATCTTGTCTAACCAGCTATGGGGGCGAGCTGGGGTCTTATATAGGCATACAAAGCAACACAGGTCGAAAAGGTACAAGTTGGTGGGTCAAACCCGTGAAATCCGGTCCAGGGGCCGGTCCGACCGGGTCTGGGACCGGGCCATCCGGTCCAAACCGGATTCTGGGCCGGGCCGTGACCGGGCGAGGCTCCCGAAGCCCCGGGAACGCGTCCGGATGGCACAAGCGGAATTTCCGGTCGAAACCGGCCAGGCCGGTCAGGGGCCCGGTCAGACCGGCCCTGGGGCCGGGTGGGCCGGCCTGTGGCCCGGTTGACCGGCCCTGGGACCGGCCGGCCTTCCTCCTCTCGCCTCTTCTTCCTCTTCCTTCCTTCTTCCTTCCTTCTTCCTTCTTCCTTGCACCATGGGTGTTCCTCCTCTCCGGTCCTCGATGACTCTTGTACCTAATGACATATAACATGTCGACATGAGGTAGCATTCCATCCAAGGTATCTACGAGGTCGAGTATCGAGAGGAAGGAGTTCACCTTGACATATATGGCGGGGGTTTGTGTTGTTGTTCCACTTGGGGGACTCCTTGGCCATGGTGTAGCGTCGATGATAGTCGGGGCTTCACTTGTTGGTCTTGAGGCGTAGGTGTCCAAAGGCCACCCCGCATCATTAGTGGTAGCTGAAATGGCACACACAACGAAGTCCAAACACAAGGGGTTAGTGCCAAACGAAAAACGAAGAAAGTGTGTGATTTTTCGGGGCCAGCGGCAGTGCCGGCGATGCTGGGGCGGCAGTGCCGGCCTGACCGGCAGTGCCGGCGATGTTGGGGCGGCAGTGCCGGCCTCAGCTGCTGTTCGTCGATTTGGCGGAAAACTGACCCGAAAATCTTCGATTTCGTGGGAAAATTGGCACAAACTGGTGGGGAAAGTTGGGGGAATAGTAGATCAACACCCAAGACAAGTTTCTATTGGAGCAAAACCACAAATAACTCAACAAATCGACAGATCAATCCAAGGCCAATTTGGGGCTATTTTTTTGGAAATTTTTTTGGGCGAAATTGGTGATGTGGGGGTCAAATCCGTGGCAACCCAAGAGCTTCTGATACCATATGATGAGGCTAAGCCTAGGGGATGTGCCCGATCTTCACGGATTTGGGTGGATTTCGTGGGGGAGGTGGATGAACACGATGAACACGATGAACACGGGGATGAACTCGTGGAGATACAACACACACACACACACACAAACCGGTTCTTTCTCGTAGGCCCGATACACCTACTCGATAGAGGTTGCGAGAAAAGACCTTCCGGTAGAAGTCCCGCAAAGAGATCGACAAATCAAAGCTCGGGAGATCTAGAAGGGCGAAAAGACCGGAAGGTTTGATGGAAGTGCAAGCAAAAGACCAATCAAGGTAGAAGTGCAAGCAAAAGATCAAACAAACGGTAGAAGTTGCCAAAGAGATCTTCACGAGTTGATAAGGAGCCCGGGTGGCGATACAAGATCATAGATCTAGGGTTTCCCTCATGGGTTGGAGCAAAGCTCAAGTTTCTTCTTAGTTCATCTCTAACCCTAATCTGGAGGAAGGGGTGAGGTATTTATAGACCCAGATTCGTACAGGGGTAAAGTCGGAATTACATAAATTATCCTAGTCCATGGATGCGAAATCAACGGTTGAGATTAAGTCAATAGGGGCCAGGCCGGCAGTGCCGGTGAGGAAGGGCAGCGGCAGCTTGCGGTGGGGCCGGCAGGTGCCGCTGGGCGTCTTCACTGGATGGGCAGCGGTGCCGGTGTCGGAGGCCGGCGGTCTGGGGTGAGCAGGCCGGCAGTGCCGGTGTCCTGAGGCCGGCAGTGCCGGTGTGAGCAGGGGTGTCCTTCAGCCCTCCTTCTCCTTCTTCCTTGTCCATCTTCGGGTCTGCTGTGTTGTCCTTCTCTCGAGGTTCATACCTGATGACACAAAGCATATCGGCCTGAGGTAGCAGCCCATCCAAAGGGGTATCGAGATCAAGGGTAGTAAGGAGTGAGTTCACCTTATCATGTAGCGCTTTGACTCGAGCTCGTGTCATCGGTCCACTTGGGGGACTTGTTGGTCTTGGTGTAGCGTCGTCGGTGAGCGGGGCTACATCAACTTGTTTAAAGCTAACAAAGTTTGCATACCCGAGTCTTCTCTTCGTAAGTTGCTTTTGCAAGAGTCACATGGAGGTGGCCTCATGGGTCATTTTGGACGCGACAAGACTCTTTCGATGCTATCCACACACTACTATTGGCCACGCATGAAGCGAGACGTGGAGCGCCTTTGCAACCGTTGCACAACGTGCTTACAAGCTAAGTCAACATCCAACCCCCATGGTCTTTACATACCTTTACCCATTCCATATGCACCTTGGTCGGATATAAGCATGGACTTTGTGTTAGGCTTACCAAGAACAAAGCATGGGCATGATTCAATCTTTGTGGTAGTGGATAGGTTCTCAAAAATGGCACATTTTATACCATGCCATAAGAGCGATGATGCTTCACACATTGCTTCGTAGTTTTTCAGGGAAGTGGTTCGCCTACATGGGATACCGGCAAGCATTGTGTCGGATCGAGACGTCAAGTTCATGAGTTATCTATGGAAGTCGCTTATGGCAAAGTTTGGAGTCAAGCTCTTGTTCTCATCGTCCTCGCACCCTCAAACCGATGGACAAACCGAAGTGGTCAATCGAAGCCTCTCCACACTCCTTCGCACGCTTGTGAAGAAAAACTTGAAGTCATGGGAAGATTGCCTCCCCCACGCGGAGTTCGCCTACAATCGAGCCAAGCACTCCACAACATTACGGAGTCCCTTCATGGTCGTCTACGGATTCGAACCTCCAACGGCACTCGACATCCTTCCACTCCCTCTTCATCAAAGGATCAACATGGACTTCGACGAGCGCACCACCGCCATGAAGAAACTACATGAAGACACAAGAACAACCATACAAGACCATGTTCTTCGCCAAGCTAACCGCCTCAACGCCAAGAAGAAAGAACGAGTGTTTGAAGAAGGAGACCTCGTTTGGGTTCACCTAAGGAAAGAAAGGTTCCCTCAAGAACGCAACTCCAAGCTCAAGCCAAGAGGAGATGGGCCTTTCAAGGTACTCAAGCGCATCAACAACAACGCCTACGTCATCGACATACCGACATCCAAGTACTTGGTGAGCAACACTTTCAACATCTCGGACCTCTCCCCACATCATGGAGATGAGGAGGAACAAGAGTCGAGAACGACTCTCTCCCAAGGGGGGGGAGATGATGTAGCCCCGCTCGCCAACGACACTACATCAAGACCAACAAGTCTCCCAAGTGGACCCATGACACGGGCTCGAGCCAAAGCAATACAGGACAAGGTGAACTCGCTCCTCACTACCCTCGACCTCGACTCCCCATTGGATGGAATGCTACCTCATGCCGAAACACTTTGTGTGATTAGGTACATGGAGCACCAAGACCCCGGAGAGGATGAGACGTCATGGTCAAGGGGAGGAGAGGAGCAGAGGAACCTGGAGATGAACATGAAGCCGAAGCCGACGTCGCCCGAAGAGCGCCAAGGAAGAGAAGGACTGATGCGGGCTAAGCCCGAGGGTGTGCCCAATCTTCACGGTTTGACCCGGGTGAGTGTGATTGCGGAGGGGATTCGCGGGGAAGTGGATGAACGCGAAGAACTCAATACAAACACACGCACACAACACAATCGGTTATCCCCGTTGGCCCGAAACACCAACTCGATAGAAGTTGCAGGAAAAGACCTTTCGGTAGAAGTCCCGCAACAAGATCGACAAATCGAAGATCCTATGAATCTAGAAGGGTGAAAAGACCAAACTCAATAGAAGTGCAAACAAAAGACCAAATAGGTAGAAGTGCAAGCAAAAGACTAAGATTGGTAGAAGTCACCAAAGAGATACAATAGGATTCGATAAGGAGCCCGGGTGGTACAATAGGAATTAACCTAAGGTGGGGGTTTCCCAAATCCACTAAGGGATAGTAGAGGCATAAGCCAATTCATCTAAACATCATCTCTCCCTCATGAAGGTGGGGGTGGAGGTCTATTTATAGGGAACCACTAAGGAGGGGTAGTTTGGGGAAACTAAGATACAAGCACAGCCATACATGTGGCAACCTAGGGCTAGGTTTGGTAGTGGTCACGACCACGGCGGCAGTGCCGGCGTGTGGAGGGCGGCAGTGCCGGCCCTGGCGGCAGTGCCGGCCTGTGTAGGGCGGCAGTGCCGGCCCTGGAGCTTCCAGCTCCTCTTCCTCCTTCTCTTCCAAGCTTCCGTGACATCGGCCTTGCGTCCTCGGGTCTCCGTGCCATCCTTCCTTCTCCCCGTACTTGTCGTCGAGTTCCTATCATCAAGATATGACGGGGTATGAAGTAGTATATCGTTCCAAGTAGGCGATTCGAGGCACGCGTAAAGGAGAAGATTCACCTTAGCGTGCCGTCTTGGCGATGAAGCACATGATGCGGTGAAGACCGAAGGTCGCCCCGTATCATCTCCCCCCACTTGAAAAAGAGTCGTCCTCGACGATAACTCATCATGAAAGCCAAACAACACTCAAAGCATAGCCAATGTTCCACGGGTTTAGCAAGAGAGCTTATGTAGAAGGAGGTCACCTTATCAAAGTGTCGGTGTGCTCTCATGGAGAGATCTTGTGTAGTCGAAGTGTGGGGTTGAACCCATTCGTTGACGCTCATCCACAAGTCACTTGTACCTTCATACACCAAAGACCAAGCAAGGTATGTTTGTGTGTGATATTGGAGCACATCATCGATGACATGTCCTTTCATGTTCACAACACCGTTAGCACAACACGATTTTATCAAGAATAATGCATGTGCAAGGTCAATGTGTAAGATCTCCGCATGAACATCTTCCAAATGTGGAAACACAAAAACTCCAAATTGTGAGACGACTATGATGTCCATCTCATGTAGAAACTCATGTGCCTTATTGCACTCAAGGCATCGGAAAGAGAAATTGTTCAACATCCTTGAAGCAACAAGTGGAGAATTTGGCCAAAACGCATAAGAGGAAGTGTCCAAAATATCATCAACATGTGTGCACACAAACCATTGGAAAGAGAAATTGGTCCTCATATTTGTTGCAACACATGACATATCATCCAAAAAGTTCATCAAGAAGACATTTGTACAACCGTGTGCGCCAACAAACCAAATGAAAGAGAAATTGGTCAACTTGTTTGAGGCAACACCAATGGTAAGAATCACATCATCATGCTTGCCAAAGAACCATAAGAAAGAGAAATTGTTCGGCATGTTCAATGCAAAGCATGGGAAAGGTATTAGAGCCGGGTTCGATCTTGTACTCACTTGTATTATGCTCTCAAGAGCTCTCTTTGTCAACTCGTGCTCAATCGAGGTTGACATTGGCATTCTTCTACCTACACACACAATAGGCAAAGCAAAGAACGTGTGTGCATGGTATATGAACACATCATCCATCATGATGGTCCATCTCTTTTGCACATCACCATTAGCGTTAAGCAAAGCATCATAATAGATATGGTGATTATGCGGAGTAAACATGGGAACATGCTCAACATGGATATATGCAAAGTCTCCAAAATTTGAGAGAGCTATGGGGGCAATCTCATTTACAAGCATATTAACATTGTTGCAAACCAAGCATTGGAAAGAGCAAGTGTTCATCATTTTGGTTGCATTAATGGGAGAGTATTGCAAGCATTTTTCACAAAACATGTTCAAAATTTTATCATTGTTGTCAACACACCAAGGGAAAGAGCAATTGTTCATCAAGGGTGTCACAACACAAGCATCATCATCATCATTGCAAGCAACACATGGGAAAGAGAAATTGTTCAATAAGTTGCATGCAATGGGAATTATATTGAAACACTCATGGCATGGTATGATCATATTGTCACAAGCAAGCATATCCACATGATCAACAATGTTATCAAGCAAAGCATCACATGGAGGAATGAACGAAGCATATGACATAGCACTTGTATCATCAAGATCATGCATGCATTCATAAGTCATCATGTCCACTAGTGGGATCATGGCATCATCAACACCTATATTGTTACCTTTGTAGTCCGACTCATTTGAGGTAGGTGTTGTGGAAGTGGTAGGATCCATGTGGTCGACATCTTTGACTTCTTGTAAGCATGGTGTGATATCATCATCTTCATGCACCATGTACATCTTTTCCATGATCGGGAACTCGTCCTCCATGGAACCTATTGCAACATGAGAAAACACACTAGAGGTAGAGGTTAAGTTGTTAGAATGTGAAATGGCCTCCATGGACCTATCAACTACCTCTCTCAACTCACTCGGTGTATCACTCATGTCCTCCAAATGGAAGCACTCATACTCACATATGGGGTGGGAGTCACTCAATTCACTATCACTCTCACTCAAGTGGGCTAAGTGGCTCTCATGCTCACATGGGATTGGTACCATCTCATCATTCAAGCATATAGGAGTAGGTTCGACTTGCTCATCTCCATGCGCCTCCGTGGTTGAAGGGAACTTCCCATGCTCAACCATCTCAACTCCATGCGCCTCCGTGGGTGAAGGGAGAATCCCATGCTCACCATTCTCAACTCCATTCGCCACCTTGGTTGAAGGGATCATCCCATTCTCAACCTTCTCAACTCCATCTTGAAGTGTGGGCTTCATAGTCGTCATCTTGTCCCTTTCCTTGCACCATTCTTTGAAGATGATGGTATCTTGAAGTGTCTTGTTGGCGAATTGGGCATCCAATTGGGCGAAGTAGAGCTTGTGGGCTTGAGGTGTGTTGCACTCCCATGTCATGTGCTTGTTGGATGTGCACACATCACAATGGAGATTGGGGCATTCCCAAAGATGATGACCGTCTTGTGTGCAACGAAAGCATTGGGAGCTACGTGGTCTTGGTGGACAAATCATTGTCATGTTGGCATAAAGATGGGTAGATCGTCCGTCGTCTTGAAGTGTAGACTCCATGGTCTTCATCTTTGGGCTTGAGCTTCTTGTAGGCGCCATTGTGGTGGTGGCGGTAGGAGGGGAAAGCACCATGAGATGTGGTTCCTCTTTCTTGTCCATTGGCACCATCTTGCTTGTTGGTGTAGCGCCTTGTCTCGCACCATTGGAGATCTTCTCATGTGTAGGCGGTCTTGGAGATGCCATTTTGGTGGTGGCGCTAGGCTTTGTGGACACCATATGGTTGGTGTTGTTGTTCTTTGTAGCCTTGGCCGCTTCATGTCGAGGCTCTCGTCTTCTTGCATCATCACCATGTCTTGGGGGGTGTCGTCGAAGATCCTTGGGAGGTGTTGGTCGATGGCGAACATGAGGTGACTTGTGTCGGCGACGGTCATGTGGTGATGTATGTCGATGGTGGTCATGGGGTGGTGATAGTCGACGACGATCATGAGGCGACGTGTGTTGATGACGATCCTCGGCATGCCTAGATGATGGTTCATGTGGCTTGGCACTATGCTTGTGGTGCCTTCTTGAGCTCGGAGGAGAGTGTCGATGGCGATCATGGCGGGGACGCTCTTGTTGTTCCAACGGACGAGCTCGATGTAGATGATCATGTGCGTAAGCACTCTCATGGTGGCGCCGTCTTGAAGGTCCGCAACCGTCATAAGTAGTTCCATTGGCCAAGGTGGGGAACTTGTAGGCACCGGTCTTGTTCAAGGTGGGGTCGAAGCTAGGCTCCACCATGGTGTCGATGTCGTGCTCGAGGTAGTGCTCGGTGCGATGCTCCATCATGGTGTCGTAGTCGTAGTCGAGGTAGTGCTCCACCATGTCGGCATAGTCGTAGTCGTGGTCGAGGTGGTGCTCCACCATGTCGTCGTAGTCGTAGTCGTGGTCGAGCTCGGAGTGGTGGTCCACCATGTTGTCCATGCTTGGCGAGTCATGGTCGGTGTAGAAAAGCTCGATGTCGGTCATGTCGCCAATGCATGCGGAGCCATTGTCGGTGTTGAGCTCCACATGGTCCTCCATATCTTCGGCGCTTGCGGAGCTATCACCCTCATAGTACTCCATGTCGTCCTCCGTAGGCTCATCCTCACTATACATGTTAGTCTCTAGGATTGGTGTATATATGGTGGAAGGAAAACTACCAAAAGGTCAAAACTCGCAAACCAAAATCGAGAAAATGTTTCAAGTTAGAGAATAACCGATATGTACTCACACACACACTCAAAGCACACGCAAAAGGCTAAGAACTCTATATGGTGGTAGGTGAGGAAGTGGATAGCAAACGAAAAGAACCAAAGAAAATGTCTATTGTCAAATGTGGGTAAGATCCAAAGTCAAATGTCAAAAGTGATGATCTATGTCAAGGAAACACGGAAACACACACAAGGAAGAACAATGGGGTTAGCGCGACCAAGGAAGTGAGCAAGTAACAAGATGGTTGATGCGGGGTGGCCTTCGGTCACCTCCTCACCAAGACCAACAAGTCCCCCAAGTGGACCCATGACTCGTGCTCGAGCCAAAGCAATACATGACAAGGTGAACTCGCTCCTCACTTCCCTCGACCTAGATACCCCATTGGATGGAATGCTACCTCATGCCGAAACCCTTTGTGTCATTAGGTACGTGGAGCATCAAGATCACGGAGAGGACGTTACGCCATGGTCAAGGGAAGGAGAGGAGCAGCTGAGCAAGAAGATGTACACGGAGCTGGACCCGAAGTCGCCCGAAGAGCGCAAGGAAGAGAAGACGGACGGCCGGTCCAGAACCCGGTCGACCGGACTCACGGCCGGGCCACCCGGCTCGAGAATCCGGTCGACCGGCCGCTCGACCAAGACCACCGGGTCACAACCGGGCTACCAACCGGTGCCATCCGGACAACATCCCGGGGCCTCGGGACCTCGTCCGGTCGGCGCCGGTCCACGAGCCCGGTCCGGACCGGACCGCCCGGTCCACAGCCGGTCTGACCGGATCCACGACCGGCCGGCCGGTCACAGACCCGATACGACCGGGACCCACGACCGGCCCGCACGACTTAAGTTATAATTTCGGCCCAAACTTACCTTTTCGGCCTGTGTCGCCTTGTAAGACTATATAAGCACCCCAAGCACCCCTTTAGCTCTTTAGACTTGTTTAGAACTCAAACCTAACTTTGAGCTTAGTCTCCCTTGGGTATCATCCCTCTGTAATCAAGGCACCTTGGTTGTTGACTTTGAATTTGTGGAGTGAGATTCTAGTACTTGTTACTCTCTCTCCCTCCCCAAGTTCATCCTCTCCAATCCCAATCTCTCTCCGGGAATTCTGCCTCGTGCCTCTTCCACGGAGATTCTATTGGCGTGGTCCATCGAGCCACGGAGGTAAGCATCGGGTGTATCGGGTTGGTGTGCGTGCGTGAGTCTCGGAGTTCATCGTGTTCTTCGTCCCCCCCCTCGCGTTTTCCCATCTCTCCCACTTGGTTTCGAAGTCAATCCGCAAGATCGGGCCACACACGGGGTCTTAGACCTCATCATATGGTATCAGCAGCCTTTGGTTCCCGCGGATTTGACCCTCCACCCACCCGATTTCGTTTCTAGAAAATTTTCCAAAAAATAGCCCTAAAGTGCCTTTTGACCGATCTGTGATTTGGTTGAGTTTTGAGTGGTTTTGGTCCGTGGATCTGGTGTTGTTGTGCTTGATCTACTATTTCCCCAACTTTTAGCCTCCAATTCCATCGTTTTCCTTCGATTTGGTCGATTTGGTTTGGTTTTCGTGAAGAACAGGAGAGAGAAAGTTCATCCCGAGCAATCCGGTTGAGCAGCCGGTCGACCGGGCTACAGACCGGACGGTCCGGTCCAGACGCCGGTCAAACCGGCCACGCAACCGGCCGGGCCGGTCCAGGATCCGGTCCAACCGGGCCTCCGACCGGGTGACGCAGCGCCTCCTTCGACCTCGACATCCGGCGATCTCCACCACCACCACCACCACCACCACCACCACCATCGCAGGTATAACTTGCAGGTTTACCCTTGTAACCCCTCTTCCTTTTGCGATCTATCCTATCGAGCATTGCTTGTCTAGTGTTGCGAGACATTGCACGTGGCCCCGCATTGTGAGGTGTGTGTGTCGCGTTGAGTAAGGCACCCAAGCAAACACTCGTGTGGCAAGATAGCAAAAGCGAGGCTAACGCTAACATAGTGCGTCAAAAAGCCCCAAAAACACAAAAAGAGTGCAAGTAGCACCATACACCCATACATACCAAAGTGTCCACAAAAGCCACCAAAGATAAAAACGAGTGCAAGTGCCACCATATACAAAGAGAGAAAAAGCTTTTAAGCAAAGAGAGATAGGAGAAGAGAGGCCGCGTGTGAATCTTGTTGTCTCTTCCTTTGCAACCAAAGCTTTGCCTCTCCTTGTGTTAGTGTGACACCGAGCAACTATACATACACTTTTCCGCTCGTTCCTTGGTTGCACTAACCCCACTTATCTCGTGTGTGAGTTCCACATTTTTCCGTGTTTATAGTGATCGCACTTTGACATTTGGATTTTTGGACCCCATCCACTTTTAACAACATACTTGATCTTGGATTTGTCTTTTGGCTTTCCACAACACTCGCCTAACACCATATTTGCTAGCTTTTGCGTGTGGTTTTGCGTGTGTCCCCGATACACTTGATCTTACTTTCGGCTTGGTTGATTGCCTCAATACTATCTTACCTTGGTAAGAGTGCGAGGTAGTCTCCTTCCACTAACACATACAACATAGTTCTTGTTCTTCCATCATGGATAGGAGTGGAGATGAAACAAGGGATGGAGAAGTCCTTCGGAACACCGAGAGGTTGGCCACTCAACACAACCTATGGGCTCAACGCCAAGAGTTCAAGGAGCAACTATCACTCTTCGAGACTCGCATCGATGAACAATATGAAGAAGTGGCTCACAACTTCTCCACGGTGAACCAAGACTTGGCTCTCCTCCGTGAAGCTACGGACAACTTGAATGGCCAAATGGCGGCCAATGATGCGAACATGGAGCGACGCATGGATAACCTCGAGCGCGCCATCACCAACTTGGGTCGTCATCGCCGACACCGATCTACTTCATCATCATCAAGCTCGTCACAAGATTACTATTCTCATGGCCACCGTTCGTCATCAAGCTCCTCCTCAAGGCATGAAGACCATCCTCGTCCTCATCGACCACATGCTCGTCAAGAAGACTCTCGCTCTAACTCAAGGAGAGGTGAATTCCATCGCCATGCTCGTCCTCATGAACGACCTCCACAAGAACAAGCTCCTCACCAAGATCGTCATCAAGCGGCTCGCCATGCCCACCATGGGTATGACGACCATCCCCAAGACAACATCCACCACAACATGGCGCCACATGGTGATGCTCCCGCCAAGGTCGTCAAGAGCAACCAAGGCGTGATCTCCGGAATCATCCTCGCCATGACCAAAGGGGCCGAGGGCAACCACAACATGATCAAGATGAGAGAGCCATAATTGGACAACGCCAACAACCTCGCCAAGACCCGCAACAACATCCTCAACATGAGCCAAGTGAAGCTAGTGTTCACCTCCAACGCCAACCCAATGCTATGGTTGGTCGTGGAAGACCTCCTCCACCACCTCAAGTCGCAAGAGATGAAGGCATCCGTCCTCGCCGCCGCAACATGGAAGATGAAGAGAATATGTATGGAAAGCTCAAGTTCAATATGCCCAAGTTCAAGGGTGAAGACGATGCCGAGGCCTACCTCTCATGGGCACTCAAGGTTGACAAGATCTTCCGCATCCATAACTACTCCGGTGCCAAGAAAGTAGCCATGGCCTCCCTCGAGTTTGAAGATTATGCCAACACTTGGTGGGAACAAGTTGTCACTCTTAGGGAAGAAAAGGGTGATCCTCCAATTGATACTTGGGAAGACATGAAGGAGGAGATGCAAGCCCGCTTTGTCCCTACACACTACAAGACCGATCTCTTCAACAAGCTACAAAAGTTGAAGCAAGGCACCAAGACCGTTGAGGAATTCTTCAAGGAAATGGAGTTAACCATGATGAGAGCAAACATCCAAGAGTCCGAGAACCAAACCATCGCTAGGTTCTTCAATGGCCTAAACTACCCCATCAAGAAGATTGTGGAGTTCCAACAATACTCCAACATGGTTGAGTTGGTTCACCAAGCTTCCAAGGCCGAGCGTCAAGTGAATGAGGACATCAAGTACTCCAAGTCCAAGCAATACTTCGCCTCCAAGCTTGCTACATCAACTCCTACAACAAGTGTCAAGCCATCCGCATCCTCTACACCTTCCAAGCAACCTTCCATACAAAGTCGCATGAAGCAAACGGTATCCTCCACCGCCTCCTCTAAGGCCTCGACGGGACCCTCCAATGTCACTTGCTTCAAGTGTGGCACCCAAGGCCACAAATCCTTTGAGTGCAAGAACACCAAGGTCATGATCACTATGGAGAATGGTGACATAGAGACTCTAAGTGAAGGTGAATATGAAGCCCTAGTGCAAGCCGCCGTTGCTAATGAGGAAGACTATGATGAAGAAAGTGGAGAAGACCCTCTCTTATGCACACATGATCCAAGCCCTTCTCTTGTGGTCACTCGAGTGCTCACCACTCAACCCCAAGCTATGGAAGACCAAAGATGCAACATCTTCCAAACGTGTGCCGGCATTGGTGGCAAGTCTATCAAGGTCATCATCGATGGTGGAAGTTGCCACAACTTGGCAAGCACCGAGCTATGTGAGAAGCTCAACCTCACGCTTCGCAAGCATCCTCATCCATACCATGTCCAATGGTTGAGTGACAAGGGCAATGTCAAGATTCAACACACCGTCACCGTCAACTTCAAGATAGGACCCTATGAAGACACCGTCGAGTGTGACGTGGTGCCTATGACCGTGTGCCACATGTTGCTTGGCCGCCCATGGCAATTTGACAAGAAGGCCATACATGACGGTTTCTCCAATGCATACACCTTCAAGGTCAAGGACAAGAAGTTCGAGCTTCGCCCAATGACTCCTAGCCAAATCATCGCCGACAATGCGAAGGCTTTAGCGAGGGCACAACACCACATCCACCATAGTGAGTTGAGAGGAGAGGGAGCGACCCACCAAAAAGAGAGTGAGCGCCACCACCCACATATGAGTGAGAGAAAGAGTGTCCTCTTAACCACCAAAAGCGAGTGGAGAGAAGTGAAAGACAACCCATCCACCACCATACACTACGTGCTCATTTGCAAGGGCCTCTCGGCGGAGACTAACGACTTAACCAACATTCCTTCGTCTTTGTTGTCTCTTTTGAAGGAGTTTCAAGACGTCTTCCCCGACGAGCTACCACATGGACTACCACCGCTTCGGGGCATCGAGCATCGCATCGACCTCATACCCGGCGCTCCACTACCAAACCGCGCCGCCTACCGCACCAACCCCGAGGACACCAAGGAGATCCAACGCCAAATTCAAGACCTCCTCGCTAAAGGGTATGTCCGAGAAAGCCTTAGCCCTTGTGCCGTCCCCGTCATTCTTGTGCCTAAACCGGATGAGACGCAACGGATGTGTATGGATTGCCGCCCTATCAATGCCATTACCGTCCGTTATCGACATCCCATTCCGCGTTTAGATGATATGTTGGATGAATTGAGTGGTGCCACGATTTTCTCTAAGATTGATTTGCGTAGTGGCTACCACCAAATCCGCATGGCAATTGGTGATGAATGGAAGACGGCATTCAAGACCAAGCTTGGTCTCTATGAATGGCTTGTCATGCCGTTTGGTCTTTCCAATGCTCCTTCCACTTTTATGCGTCTTATGAATCACATCTTGCGACCTCTCATTGGCAAGAGTGTGGTTGTCTACTTTGATGATATTCTCATCTATAGCAAAAATCTCGAGGACCATGTTCAACATGTGAGAGAAGTCTTATGCATCTTGCGCCACGAGAAGCTCTTTGCCAACCTTCCAAAATGCCATTTCGCTCAAAACAAATTGGTTTTTCTTGGTTTTGTGGTTTCCGCCAACGGGATAGAAGTTGATTCTTCCAAAGTTGAGGCCATCCACAATTGGCCCACTCCCACAAATGTTGGCCAAGTGAGAAGCTTCCATGGTCTTGCCGGATTTTACCGCCGTTTTGTGAAAGATTTCAGCACCATTGCTTGCCCTTTAAACGAACTTACAAAAAAGAATGTTCCGTTCGTTTGGGGCAAAGCACAACAAAAAGCTTTTGATGAATTGAAAAAGAGACTCACCGAGGCACCATTACTCGCTCTTCCCGACTTTTCCAAAACATTTGAGATCGAATGCGATGCGAGTGGACTTGGAATCGGTGGTGTTCTCATGCAAAATGGAAAACCCGTGGCATACTATAGTGAGAAGTTGGATGGCGCACGCCTCAACTATCCTATATATGACAAGGAGCTTTATGCTTTGGTTCGTGTTCTTGAAGTTTGGCAACATTAACTTTGGCCAAAAGAGTTTGTCATCCACTCGGATCATGAGTCCTTGAAATATTTGAAAAGTCAACACAATTTGAACAAGCGACATGCTAAGTGGGTTGAGTTCATAGAGTCCTTCCCTTATGTAATCAAATACAAAAAGGGCAAGGAAAATGTGGTTGCGGATGCACTTTCCCGCAAAATTACTCTCCTACTCACCCGCTTGGAGTTTCACATTTTGGGTCTTGAAGAGATCAAGGAACTTTACCCTTCCGACGCTTTCTTTGGTCCAATCTTTGCCAAGTGTTCCGTGGACCACGGATTTGATGATTTCTATTTGCATGATGGCTATTTGTTTAAAGCTAACAAGATTTGCATTCCCGAGTCTTCTCTTCGTAAGTTGCTTTTGCAAGAGTCACATGGAGGTGGTCTCATGGGTCACTTTGGACGAGAGAAGACATATGCCATGCTCTCAACCCACTACTATTGGCCAAGAATGTACCGCGACGTGGAACGCCTTTGCCGCCGGTGTACAACATGCTTACAAGCTAAGTCTACTTCCAATCCCTATGGTCTTTACATGCCTTTGCCCATTCCATATGCACCTTGGTCGGACATAAGCATGGACTTTGTACTTGGCTTACCACGCACCAAACATGGTCATGACTCAATATTTGTGGTAGTGGATAGGTTCTCTAAAATGGCTCATTTCATACCATGTCATAAGAGCGATGATGCTTCACACATTGCTTCGTTGTTTTTCAGGGAAGTGGTTCGCCTACATGGGATACCGGCAAGCATTGTGTCGGATCGAGACGTCAAGTTCATGAGTTACCTATGGAAGTCGCTCATGGCGAAGTTTGGAGTGAAGCTCTTGTTCTCATCATCCTCGCACCCTCAAACCGATGGACAAACCGAAGTGGTCAATCGAAGCCTCTCCACACTCCTCCGCACACTTGTGAAGACAAATTTGAAGTCATGGGAAGATTGCCTACCCCACGCGGAGTTCGCCTACAATCGAGCCAAGCACTCCACAACCGCAAGGAGTCCCTTCATGGTCGTCTACGGATTCGAACCTCCAACGGCACTCGACATCCTCCCACTACCTCTTCATGAAAGAACGAACATGGACTTCGACGAGCGCACCACCGCCATCAAGAAACTGCATGAAGAGACAAGAGCAACCATACAAGAGCATGTACTTCGCCAAGCGACCCGCCTCAACGCCAAGAAAAAGGAACGCGTGTTTGACGAAGGAGACCTCGTGTGGATCCACCTAAGGAAAGAAAGGTTCCCGCAAGAACGCAACTCCAAGCTCAAGCCAAGAGGAGATGGGCCTTTCAAGGTCCTCAAGCGCATCAACAACAACGCCTACGTCATCGACATACCAACATCAAAGTACTTGGTGAGCAACACCTTCAACGTCTCGGATCTTTCACCCTATCATGGAGATGAGGAGGAACAAGAGTCGAGGACGACTCTCTCCCAAGGGGGGGGAGATGATGCGGGGTGGCCTTCGGTCACCTCCTCACCAAGACCAACAAGTCCCCCAAGTGGACCCATGACTCGTGCTCGAGCCAAAGCAATACATGACAAGGTGAACTCGCTCCTCACTTCCCTCGACCTAGATACCCCATTGGATGGAATGCTACCTCATGCCGAAACCCTTTGTGTCATTAGGTACGTGGAGCATCAAGATCACGGAGAGGACGTTACGCCATGGTCAAGGGAAGGAGAGGAGCAGCTGAGCAAGAAGATGTACACGGAGCTGGACCCGAAGTCGCCCGAAGAGCGCAAGGAAGAGAAGACGGACGGCCGGTCCAGAACCCGGTCTGACCGGGCTGCGGCCAAGGCCACCCGGCTCGAGAATCCGGTCGGCCAGCCGCTGACCGGGCCACCCGGATCACAACCGGGCTACCAACCGGTGCCATCCGGACAACATCCCGGGGCCTCGGGACCTCGTCCGGTCGGCGCCCGGTCACAGGCCCGGATCCGGACCGGACCGCCCGGTCACAGGCCCGGTCCGACCGGATCCACGACCGGCCGGCGAGTCCACGGACCAGTCCTGACCGGACCCCTGACCGGCCCGCACGACTTAAGTTATAATTTCGGCCCAAACTTACCTTTTCGGCCTGTGTCGCCTTGTAAGACTATATAAGCACCCCAAGCACCCCTTTAGCTCTTTAGACTTGTTTAGAACTCAAACCTAACTTTGAGCTTAGTCTCCCTTGGGTATCATCCCTCTGTAATCAAGGCACCTTGGTTGTTGACTTTGAATTTGTGGAGTGAGATTCTAGTACTTGTTACTCTCTCTCCCTCCCCAAGTTCATCCTCTCCAATCCCAATCTCTCTCCGGGAATTCTGCCTCGTGCCTCTTCCACGGAGATTCTATTGGCGTGGTCCATCGAGCCACGGAGGTAAGCATCGGGTGTATCGGGTTGGTGTGCGTGCGTGAGTCTCGGAGTTCATCGTGTTCTTCGTCCCCCCCCTCGCGTTTTCCCATCTCTCCCACTTGGTTTCGAAGTCAATCCGCAAGATCGGGCCACACACGGGGTCTTAGACCTCATCAATGGTCCTAACGAAGACTATTAGCTCGGTGTCGCGCCAACACAAGAGAGACCGTAGCTTGGTTGCATATGAGAGAAGCAACTAGATTTGCACAAATGCCACTCCTCTCTTTTCTCTCTTAGTGCTCACAAGCTTTGCACTCCTTTGTATCGGTGGACACACACTCTTTTTGTATTTCCTTTTCCTTTTTCTCTTTTTTTTTCACTTTTTTTTTTCTATGCTTAGAAGCTTTATTTTTCTCTATGTATATGTCACACTTTTTCTTCTTTTGTGTATCTTTCTCACCGAGCTTGCTTCGGAGCTTTGCTCAACACAACGCACACACACACCCTCTCACGGTCGTGACACTTGTGCAATGCTTCGCAACACTCGGAAAGCCACTCTCAATGGGATAGGTACACAAAGAAAGAAACGGGGCTACAAGGGGAGGCAAGTTATACCTATTGACGTTAGGCGGTGTCAAGCACACGAACTTGCGATGGCGAAGTGGTGGTGTCGATGACGATGGCGAAGTTGCGCCGGAATCCGGGGTGCCAACGGTGTCGTCGCGGTGTTGATGTAGGCGCGGAAGCGGGATAGACAACCGATGCACTCCAAATCGGAAACCGAGCAAATTAAGTCAATGCCCGAAAAGTAGGGTCAAAACGAGCGGTCAAAAAATATATTCCAAAAATCGTCAAAAATTAGACGTAGTGATGTGGTCTAAGACCCCGTGTGTGGCCCGATCTTGCGGATTGACTTCGAAACCAAGCGGATGAGATGGGAAAACGCGAGGGGATGAAGAACACGATGAACTCCGAGACTCACGCACGCACACCAACC